>NC_030416.2:4647759-4990259 GCF_001660625.3 Ictalurus punctatus
GTAGATGTGTGCACAGAGCTGAACGAGTACTTTGTAGTATTTGTGCAGTAAGTGTGTGTGTATATAGTGCGGTGGTGATTGAGACCAGGAGTGTGCAATCAGTAATTGGGTGAACTTCAGCATGTGAACTGGAAGTTGGAGTCCATCGTACCCATGTTTGTATTTGGAGGGACATTCTCGGAAATGGAGTCCTACACCGAATTCGGCCTTGACATGACAGAATGAAGAACAAATATGACTTAAAAGACTCCTTTTTTATTTTTTAATCATAAACAGTAAAACAGTGCCTGCGGTGTCATTTTAACCAGAAATAGAGCTCCAAAGTCGGCTAAAATGTCTGAATTCCGTTACCACTTTCATTAGATGCAAAAATAATAGAATGCTGATTCCCATGATGTGAATCACACAATTCAATGACGCAGATCATATCATTTTTTGCATCACAATGTATCATGTCACTGTCACTGTTTTTTAGAAAGCAGTTGAAACTAGAGGTGAACATCAGGGATCCCGTGGGGTGCAACAAAAAGCGGGAAGTTTTTACTTTGGCAGTTGTCTCCTTAACAAAAAAACATGAATGCACATACAATATGGCACAGGGTGGACTTTTTTTTTTTTAGTGATGGGACAACAAGTTTCAGAAACAGAAACAAGACCTCCCTTGCTTTTAAGCATCATGTTATGACCCATCACTTTTGCTATCTTCTTTAAAAATCAAAGTCAGCTCCTTTTTTTCACCATTTCCAAGATGCATGCGCAGATGTGACTGAAGTATGCAATGATATATACTCACCTCACAGCTTTTTCTGTGATTTAATGTCAAATTTAACCAAGGATGATTTTACAAAAAGGGGAGGGACTAAAAACCAATAAGTACAACTGCTCGTAAGTGAGGGCTTTAGAAGCTGCCTGAATGGTGTTCAGTCTTACCATCAGGTAAGCCAAAATATAACTTGAAATAAAATTTATCACATTTTGATGTTTTTAAGAAAGTATCTTAATTATGTGCTTGTTTCACAGAGCTCTGCAAAATCTAAGCCTGTTCTGCATTCATGGAAACCTCACTCCTGAATGGGTCAACATTGACAAATGACTCCAAGCTCATTAACTGCCATGAGCATTTCGGATTTTTAGTACTCTGGCTGGTGTCATCTGCTGTCTGTTTCATACTAGGTCTTCCAATTACTTTATTAATACTAAGGGAGTTGCATAAGAGGTCACTTAAAAATATGTCTAATGAAATTTTTTTGATAAACGCAACTGTTATTAATATGGGTTACCTGGTTATTATTCCATTCAGTATGTTGAATAACGTGGTGTGGCGCTATAGGCCATTTGAGTGCATTGACAGTATCATGGATGCTATTACTTTGTGTACCAGACCTCTCTTTATGACTTGTATATGTGTGGATTGCTATTTTGCTGTTGTCCATCCCATAGCATACAGGAGCATTAAGAAAAGCATTATTAGAAAGGCAGCATCTGTTATTGTATGGCTAAGCACAATCGGGTTCATTGCACACAAATGCTCCGACATGTTTGTATACCCACCTCCTTTAAACTCTGCTCCTTTGATATTCTCCCTGCCAGTTATCATTTTCTGTGATATTACCATACTTCAAGTGCTACGAAAGGCAGATTCAACAAGGAAAAACATCCATCCCCAGAAGAAGCGAGCCCTTAACACTATCTTCAACAGCCTAGTTATGACGTCCATTGTCTACATTCCACCGGTAGTTATTTTCTCGTTTGCAGACCTGTTCCCAATGAGCAGAAATCGTTACGACTGTACAGTTGCTATGTTTGGATATTTGCTCTCCATGAGTGGATGTGTCATCATGCCTGTTCTGTACCTGGTCACTTTGGGTAAGCGCGACAATTTGAAGGACTCGTTGAAAAATTACATTTGTATCTGATACAGTATCGCAACACATCCACTGTATCCACAGTAAACCATCAAATTCTCATCTGAATGCTTGGGAAAATGACACCACGGTATGTACCTGCTTTGTTTGAGCTTTATTCAAGAGATCAACCTGGACATTTCTTTATTTATTGGCAGACTCAATGGGCTGTATTTAGAGCCGGTAACTTAAGTTCAAAGTTTCCTCAACATTAACGCAGGGAAAGTTCCACATATTCAAAGTCGACTTAGGCAGATGTTTACGTTTATTAAAAATACATGCATGTAGTTCACAGCTCCATGGTTTCCAGCTTGTTGTTTTTGTTTAGTTTTTTTTCTGTAAAAACCAGTGTTTCTGTCAGCTCTCAACTGCAACTGAATAAATAAAATGCAATATAAAAATAAAAAATCAAAAGTCTACTATGCTGATACGAAGCAGACAGATATAGATATAGAGAAGATGGCATGCATTGAAATAAAATAAAATTTAATAGTGGGTGCCGACACATCCTAATGAAACCATGAGATAATAAATCAAGGTCATGAAACCATGATGTATGAGCTGGATGTACGCTATTTTACCACACCTTAAATTTGCTGTTTTGAATGGTCAAATCAATAAAATAATGACAATGTTTTTGTTCATTTCATGCATACTACTGTAAAGAAAATTTGAAGAATAAGCTGATTGTGCACTAGCCTGCTATATTTATTTTCTCCTCACTACATGCATATAACTTAACTCTAATTAAGAGAAATTAAAAGTAATTTCTCTTTGAAGTAACATCAACTTTTAAACAAATGACCTGTTTAATATTTTCATTGGAGGCACAGTGCGTGCTTCTGGGTTGTCAAAATGACTTTCAAAAGGAATCAAAGAAGTAACTCATTTGTTGTGGGCACCTGCCTAACCCTGACTCACAATTCTTTACCCACCATTTTTTCAGGATTTTAGTGAGACTGAGTGCATTCAAATATTTCTATGAGTTATGATAGTATTGTGTAATCACAATTATCATTTGACTAACAAATTTCATGTCAATGACCAACACCAATGTTGAGAAAAGGTTTTTCAGTAGAAACTAACCCAAAGCCAATCTATAATTAGATTTTGAACAGACCTCATAGGTGAAGCAGCAGTAACAAAATTATATATATATATATATATATATATATATATATATATATATATATATATATATATATATATATATATATATATATATATATATATATATATAACATGTGTTTATATTGTTTTGATTTGTGCGTGAGGATAACTATTGAGTAAAATAATGATTGTAAACAATTGCTAGACATGTCATTTGTAGAATAAATATTTTCTTTGAAATAGGATCATCTTTGGTTCTTTGGTTCTCATAGGACAAACTCGATCTTTCACTTCCTACACCACAACTTTTGCACTGTTCTCAATACAGTGGATATAAAAAGTGGATTACTTCTAAGCTTCTAAGTGCATTGAAAGCATCTAATATTTTTATTCTTGTTGTGTTGACTCTTGTAGCTTGTGTTTGAGCTGTTATTTCTTTGTTTTGTTTATTTGTCTATAATTGAGTGGGCCATAGTGGGATATTGGCTGTGATGTGTGTAGCTTTGCCTTTTCACTAATTGGTAATTTAATTAATTGGCAGCTTTTATCTAATAATTACTCTGCTCTTTTTTGCTGTGCTGTGCATCCCCAACAGGCTGGTTACCACCTTGGCTCTGCTTCCTCATTCACTCATGTGTATGTTCATGCGTAGGTACAAAGGGCACTAGTAAAGTGTGCTGTCCCTCCCTGCTTCCCATTAGCAAGTAATCATTCAGTGGGGGTGTTTTTATCTGTTTTATTTTGATATGTTTAGTCAAATTCCTTGTTTCTTCCTGTTGTCTCCTCATTTGGAGTATAACGGCCAGTATGCTTGTCCTGTAAGGGCATTAATGTTGTGGTATAAGTGACTGCTGTATACATATTCTTTTCTAATGGGTTTTAATTCTGTGTAACAATCAATATACGCCATTTAAAAAGTTGATCTTTTGATATTTTGTGATAGTTATTAAATATGCCCACTCAACTCAAAGATGTGTCTCTGACTCTTTTCTTTACTGCTTATCTGTGATGGGAAGTACCTTGAGTTTAATTGTCTTTTCACATTATTTCATGGAATGTGCATCCCCAGGTGGCATAGTCTGGCGTTTATTGAGTATTGTTGCTATACCCCTTGAGACAGTGCCACACTAGTGGCAAAGTCAGCAGGGTGTCTGTAAACACAGACCTGGGCAAAACAGCATTTGGACTTCATGGGACTTGAGCATATCAGCTGGGAGCATCGTTTTGTTTGTTAGACTTCATTCAACAGCTAAATGATTGCTCTTTTGTATATTAGTTATGGCCAATGAGCTTCAAGAACTGAGAGACCTTGTGCACCAACTGCAGGCAGACGATGAGCATCTCCTGCAAGATCAAGCAGCAGCTCCAATCCAGTAGGGCCCCAGTAACTCTGCATCTGTCTATTAACCAGGCCTATTTTATATTTTATCACCTAGAAGGGGAGGCAAAGGATAAAATACGGTATAGGCCTAGGGTAGAGAGGGAAGATCCACAAAAGAGCCTACCCATTCTTAGGGAGTTGCATGGATGTTCTAAGTCTTATTATGTTTTGCAGGAGAAGTTCTTTGGCAGGAAACAATTGGAAGGAGAATCTTTGCAGGAGTATTCACATGATCTTTTTGCCTTTATGAATAAGAGTAAGTAATGTGCCCCTAATGCAGTTCAGAATTTTGATGTCCTGGTCCGTGATCAGTTCATAGAACATGATAATGATTCTACACTCCACAGGGAATTAAAACGTGGTTCGGCTAATACCTGAAATTTCTATGCTGCAAGTGCAAGCTGAGACCATCCAGTATTACCTCGTCCCACTTGACCTGCTCGCACGAATACAGTTGTGTGTAGGCATTATCAACAACTGAGGCATTATGCTAGAGAATGTGACAGTGAGTGGGGTTCCGGTGGTTCCTGGGGGTGGTTCTATCCAAAGCCAGTCTGCAACTAATTTTCAGCCTGCAGGGAAACTATTTCCCTCCAGTGTACAGAGAAATAACCTTGGCTCTGTGGTGCCAGGTCCAGTAAACACACTACAGCTTTATTTTTGGTACGGCAGTGTCCAAATGTAGCTGTTTGGTTGAGGGGTGTTGGGGTTGATTGCTTGCTTGACACTGGCTCGATGATGTCTACTATTGTTGAAAGTTTCTTCCAGCAACATATACAGGGTAAATTGCAGTCTTGTCTGTGGTTGTAGCTTTGTGCAGGCAATGGGTTGGAAATACCATATGTGGTCTACATTGAGTTAACTGTTGAGGTGCTTGGCAAGGTAATCTCTGGCTGGTAGTCAAAGAACCTCCAGGGACACCCACTCAACCGGTGGTTCTAGGTGTGTTGGGGATAAATGTCATTCGTGAATGTTGTCAAGAGCATTTCTGTCAGCATGGTCCTTTGTTGTTTGAGCTGCCACCAGTAGTCTATGCCTCCCCATCTTGGCAACAGGCTTTGCAATACTGCCACAAGACTCAAGAAATGCCCCTAGAAAAAGCGAAAGGACTCGCTGAAGTGAGGGGGCACAAACCAGTTCTCATAACAGTAGGGACTGTCAAGATAGTGGCCACTACATCACTGAACTGTCAGTTCTGTGAGCTGAATGCAGCAGTTTTGATTGAACTCCTTTCTAATGCCAATGCTTTACCCAACGGTTTCCTTGTTTCCCCTTCATTGATTATGATAGTCCGAGGCACAGCTTATGTGCTGGCATGTGCCAGTTGTGAATGTTGGTCGTACATGTGTCTCTTTATACCCTCATAGTCCTGTGGGACTGTTAACTAGTGTACAAGTTGTGAGCCTACCTCAATATGAATCAGTGTTCTCAGCATTTGAGGATCATATTGGGTGTACTATGCTGATTTTCATTTCCTTCCTATTTTTCATGATATTCCTTTGATTGATGGCAAGCCTGTGAGACAGAGATATAGGCATATCCCCCCAACTAACTATGATGCAGTGAAAGCCCATATATGCCAGTTGATTGACCAGGTCATCCAGGAAAACTGTAGACCCTATGCCTCCCCCATTGTTCAAGTGAAGAAAAAAGATGGCAGCCTATGGATGTGTGTTGATTACCACCAGCTCCACAGCAAAACTAGGAAGGATGCATTTCCACTCCCCTTTATTGAGGAGTCCTTGGATGCATTGTCTGGTGCAGAGTGGTTCACTACCATGGATTTGGCTAGTGGTTATAATCAGATCCTGGTCACTGATGGCGACCGCCAAAAGACAGCTTTTTGTACACCTTTTAGGTTATGTGAATTTAATCGAATGCCCTTTGGGTTATGTAATGCACCCAGTACATATCAAAATCAAACAAACTAAGAATACCTAGGCCTACACAAAAACAATGCTGTAAGACTACAAGATCAATGCTATTATGAAGGCACTAATGATCCAGATCACAATACTATGCAATAGAAGAACCAGTTATACACTGGATCAAGAAAGAGCAGCGTTAATGCAAGTGCATGGTAAAAGCTTCTATCAAGAGTGTGAATGCAGGCCCAGTCATCCATACTTATTGTCTGTAATAAATGGATGCAGAGTCTTGGGTGTGCTGTGTCAGTGCTGAGTCAACAACAAACTCAATCATGCGGTCTGGATCATTTAAAAATGGGTTACAGTAGTATAGTATAATAATACTTACATATAATACTAACATACATTAAAGTAACATATAACTTTAGAAGTTGTTCAAATCTCAGGAATTGCAGAAGCTCTCTGATGATCTTGGGGCATGGCCTTTAATACATAGCCTGGTAAGAATGGTAACATGGAACTGACATTTTTCTGCCTTTGTTTGCTCTGCCTTGTGCTCCAGAAACTTTGTCAACACAATCCTCACATGACTTATATTTTCCACCAGATTTGGCAAGGACATCACTATATTGTATATGAAGACCAAGACAGATTTATGGAACATATCAGGGAAGTCAATAGCAAAGGACTGGAACATTGACACAGCATCGGCAAATCCAGAAGGCATTACTGCTTATTCAAACTACTCTGTGGTGGGAACCACTGCTTTTTCCTTTACTTAGTTGGTTGTTGGCACAGTCCAAGGATCAGTGTGTGTGTGTGTATGTGTGTGTGTGTGTGTGTGTGTGTGTGTGTGCGTGTGTGTGTGTGTGTGTGTGTGTGTGTGTGCGTGTGTGTGTGTACACCTTTCTTGCATCACCAAGGAAAGACACCCAAACAAAATCTATAGAGATAAAAACACACTGAAACTAGATTCAGCAGTCCTCACAGCTGTGGGATTTCCTTGCAGGTTTGGAAACTTTAGTGTTATTTAAACCAAGGTAATCCTAAGACTACAGAATGCTGTGGTAAATCATAAAACATTCATGACTTAATAATATGCAATTTAAACATTTGTCTTCCTAAAGTGTATGTTCCTGAACCTTTGGCAAGATTTGGGAACATCCATATGGAGCTTGCCTGAGCAGAGGAGGCTGGCAACTGTATATTAAGGGCCTGGTATGTTAAATGCTAATCTATGACGCTATAATTCTTGTCATATGAGACAGGATAATTTCCAAATAAATACAGATAGACAAAAGAGCAATACAGAAAGCATGATTGTGTACTATTGCCAATCCTTTGATGTACCTTAAAATATACCTGTTATCATGCAATGATTGTTACAATGCAGTTACGCAAGCTACTCTGAGCTGCAAATATCTGAAGAAATGTGTTTTGGCACCCAAATGACTTCCAATTAACTTCTAACACAGATGGATTTGAATACTATTTTAACTATGATAAACTCACAAATAGGCTGTAGTAACCATGCCGACTTAGTTAGATGAATTTGAGGGTCACCACCAGGTAACATTGACCTTGAAGTAATATCTCATGAATGACCAGTTTCTGCTCGGGTTCTTAAGAGAGTCTTATACTACTTTGAAGTGAAGTGGTCAAATAAAAAGATAGTTACAGCTAAACAGCTTTGGCAAGATTACCTTCCTCGTGTTACTAAGAATGAACTCATTGAAAAGGGGATGGACTAGAAAGCCAACAGGCACAAGCACTCGTGGTTAAAAACTGTAAGAGTTGCCACACTTGCTGGACGGATTTCATTCTTACCATCAGGTAAGCTGAACTTTTACCCGTTAAGCATGTTTGGTATGTAATTTCTCTCAGGTTCTTAACATCATCTTGTATATAAAACATAGTACTTCTACACAGCTCTGCAGATCTAAATCTGGCCAGGAACATGGATTCCTCACTCCTGAATGGGTCCTCATTCTCAAATGACTCCCAGTTCCTGGGCTGTGATAAGGATTCCATATTTTCAAAGCTTGGGATATTCATCAATGCAACCTGTACCATCCTGGGTCTTCCAGTGACTCTGATAGTACTGATAGAGCTGCATAAGAGATCACACGACAAAGCCACCAGTGAACTTTTTATGATTAACTTGACTATTACTGATCTGGCTTATGTAGTTGTTATTCCATTAAAAATCACTGATTACATGGAGTGGGGCTACATGGAATTCCAGTGTGTTAACAGTGTCACTGATGCCTTTACTTTGTGTACCAGACCTCTGTTTATGGCTTGTATTTGTGTTGATTTTTATTTTGCTGTGGTTCACCCCATAACATACAGAACCAGTAAGAAAAGCAGCATTATTAGAAAGGTAATGTCTTTGATTGTATGGGTAAGCACATTTTGTTTTAGTTCATACAAGTGCTTTCAAATGCGTTCTATCCCATTTACTTCTTATTCGACCCCTTTGCTCATGGCACTACCAATCATAGTCTTTTGTGATATTTCCATACTTCAAGCCCTGAGAAAGCCAGCTCCAACAGGAAAAAATAACGTACATCCACTGAAGAGGCGAGCCCTTCACACCATCTTCAACAGTTTGGTTGTAACTTTGATTACATACCTGCCACCAGTGGTTATTTTCTTATGTGCAAATATAATACCACTGAAAAGAGAGGATTACTACTGTAAAGTTTTTATGTTTGCATTTTGGTTCTCTATGAGTGGAACTTGTATAATGCAAGTTCTGTACCTGGATACTGTAGGTAAGCTTGACTGTTTGAAGAACATGCTGAAAAAATATATCTGGAACTGAAATATATCTTGAAACACAAAATTCTATCTGTTGGTATAAGAGATTGAGTGAATTCAAATAGTTTGTTTTCGTAACTTCGACAGCTTTGATAAGTGCTTTTTGATTTGTGTTGCTCCACATCCCGTGAAATTTTCATAATCAAGATTATACAAAAACAATTGGGATATGAATTGCTTTTTGAGCACATTTCAAGATAGAGTCATACAAAATTGTGCATAAATATATTTCTTATTCTTGGTCCTTAAGTTCCTTAAGTACTTTGTCATGAGGCAGTGTCTTTATGTTTATGTCTAGACAATTTAGCAAAGTGTGGCAATTAAGGAATGATGAGTTAAATACATTAGCGTTTGGACTTCTGGTAATGGTAGTCTAGTAGTAAACTAATGTGTTTTGGATCAATGTTAGAGATTTTTGATGTTTTCTTCATCTCTATTATTAAAAATAAACATTACATTTTTACAGGGTCATATTATCACGACCACTGACATTTTCATATAATATGTACGGCGGCATTGGAACCCTTCACATCATCACATTCAGACATTTTAAACTATATATAGTTATGAACACTAAAGACTTTCCTGAACTTAAATTGGTCATAGCTCAGTAGTAATTCAAGGTCTCTTTGAATAGATTTTATCCAAATATGGAATTACAATGTTCAGTTGGATGTTTTACAAATGAACAGTGTCATGAACAGAGATATGATGTTGTTTCTCCTGTGATAAAAGCAGTAAGTGAGGACAGCTCAGAAGTCACTTATTGTTTTTATCACAAGAGAAACAACACCACTATTCTCTATTCACAAATACCAACTGTACACCTGTACCAACATGATAGATCAAGGTTCTTCAAATCTGGCCCTTGAGGTCCACTGTCCTGTAGAGTTTAACTCCAACCTCAATCAAACCCACCTGAACAAGCTAACCAAGGTCTTCAGGATGACTAGAAAATTACAGACAGGTGAGTTGGAAGTTGGAGCTAAACTCTGCAGATTTGAAGAACAATGTGATAGATCATGCTTTACTGTTGCCAATATCAAATGTAGTAACATTTTAGACCTCAATGGCAAGCATAAGGTGTTGTGTGTCAATAATAAACATAATTACTGTAAAATACTGTTCATTTTTATTATTTGTTATGCTTATATTACATCTGTTTATTTCTCAAAATACATGAATAAAGTAGGCTTTTCCCCAGATTTCTACTAGCCTTAGCTCTGTAACAAGTGGGATCTCAACCTCAAAATGTTTACACCAGAATGCTACTGGACATACTGGAATGGACTTGTTTCTGTGAAAATTTCAGGTTCGTATCTGGGCCCCCACCAGAGATATTCAACCTGGAATTTGTGGGAAATTTTTAAAAGATTGCACATCCTCGCCCCTATAAAAAAAGAGGAGTCTCAAATCTGAAATGTTCTGCATGCACACTATACTTACTTAGGCACCCCCCTAAAAAAATTAAGACTGAGATTCAAACCCTTCCCATAATAAATTGACCATAAAAGTGGAACTGTGCGCCATCTTGAGTGTTGCATTTGGACTTAAGTTCTAAGTCTATGGAACAGGAATGTGCAAAATGTTTATATAATTCCATGTACCTTGTAATGTGCTCTAGAGATCAGTTTCTGTTCCAAGGAGGTAGGACCATCCTGACACGAGATACTGAGGTTTCGGTAAACAGATGTATAACCAAAATTAGTTGTGTGCCAAGACACAAAGTTGGCCGTCGGAGTTAAACCAAGTAAAATAAAATGTATAAATAAAACTGGTGGTTTTGCAATGCCAATACATACAAGTAATCACTCAAAAAAAAATTAGGAAAATTAAAAATCATCAAGCAACCTGTATTGGACCATTTGACATGGCATGACCCCATGCTAAATAGTTTAATGGACTAATGGTCATTCTTCAGGTGCTACAGAATGAATGTTTATCATTACCATTGCGTTTCAGTCTGCAAAAGCTTTTTTGCATTTTTGACAGGGAAAAAAACCTAATAAACTACCTGAGATGGAGGTGGGACAAAAATCTGCACAGAACTCTCTTTTAGCCAGCGCTAAAAAGTCAACGTTTACCAGCATCACTGGAACCTTTCTGAGAGCCATCAGTTGCTGAGAGGTATAATGAAGCATAAAGCTGCAAAACATTGATAGCAATTTTATATCTTTGATTTTTACTAATCATTTCTTCTGCTCATAGTTTCATCTGTGGGTGGAAAATGGCTGAACCACCAGTACAGAATTTATCAGCTTGGAATGATATCGTAAATTTGGAAAATGCATTTTTCATGTGCACAGCACAACTCACAATGATTCGTATATGGATATGGTTTTGCTGCATTTGCTTCATCCTGGGGATTCCAGTATCTCTGATGGTTCTGCGAGAGCTTTTCTGGCGACATCGACAAGGTGCATGCAATGATTTCTTCATGTTGAGCCTTTGCTTCACTGATCTGATCTTTACTGCTCAGCTCCCCCTTGCCGTCTGCAATATAATGGTGCTGAGAAACCTGTCCCTTTATAGTTTCATCGGCTTCATCCATTGTTTGCCTATGTGTGGAAGACCTCTGTTAATGGCTTGTATTTGTGGTGACTGTTATTTTGCTGTGGTTCACCCCATAATGTACAAAACCCATAAGAATGCAAGTTTGATTAGAAAGGCAGTCACATTGATGGTCTGGTTAATTATATTTTGTTTTGGGGCACTCTTGTGTTCTGTAGAAAAAATATACACTAGTTCTTTGATCTCTGCGCCACTGGCCGTGGCCCTACCAGTCATAGCATTATGTGATATTTCCATACTTTATGCTCTGCGAAAGCCAGATCCATCTGGAAACAAGAATATCCATCCACAGAAAAAACAAGCTCTTGACACCATCTTCAGCAGCTTGGTCATGACATTCATTTCTTATCTCCCACCTGCAATCATTTTCCCAATAGCAGAACTGTTGCCAATAAGCAAAGATACGATTTTCTGCAATGTATCCTTCATTGGGATTTGCTTCTATGCTGTGGGATGTGTCACTATGCCTCTTCTACATCTGTACAGTGTAGGTAAAATGGATTATTTTAAATCATGTTTGAGGAAAAATGTCAGGAAGTAAAGAGTTGTAAAGTAAAGGGGGGTTGGGGGGGGGGGGGGGCAAATAACACCAGCCTGTTTGAATGTACAACATTTGAATGTAAGTAATTTATATCTTGTGTGTGCTTAAATATGTCCGCAGTGCTGAATGAAGTCCGAAAGCGCAATTCTGTCTGTTTAATTTGAATGTGCTCAGTCCAATATGCTATCATTTCTAAAGTAACAACATACAACTTGTGCATTTAAAGAAGAGAGGACTGAGAGGACACTTTTTTTAACCATCACATTCAATTCCACCTCATTGCATCTCTGTGACTAATTGAAAATTTGAATATTTCATTTAAATGTTTGATTAATTGGCTAATATTTTACCTTACATGCCCCTAAAATGTCCAGTGTGATTTTCATAATTTGTCAGGTGATGTATTTGACAAGCATCTTTTTTTATTTATTTAAATGGTCAACACTTGTGTTAAGTGAAAGCCTGTCAGCTTTGCATAACCTGATGCTGTTTAGTTTTCACCATTTAAAAAAAAAATCTGAGAAAAGTAAACATTCCAAGACTGAGCTAATGTTTTCATACATTTCCCTACTTGAGAATGGTTCGACTTTTTAGTTGTTGATATTGATATGCCTATAGACAAGTGACAAATTTAAGGGAGGGAAAAAACAGCATAAAATGTTGACAATAGGGGTTTGCAGAATAGTTGCAAAAATGTATTATTCTAAAAAATATTCCAAAGAGATTATTTGTACATTTTATTTCTATGTATATTTTAACATTTGTTGATTAGCACTATAGTGAAGTTTTTTTCTGATTGAAAATGTATTGCAGAAACGTATATAATAAATAAACTACTTTAAGACAACAGAACAAAAGAATCAATCATGTATGCATTTAGTATTATATTAGTAGTCTAGATGCACTCATCTTTTTAAAAATAAATAAATAAATAAATAAAGAAAAGAAAGAAAAAAGAAAACGTGCACTGTCCGAATGACAATGTGCAAAGTGTGTTTAAAAGTTTGTCAATGGGGGGATTCTTCTGTCATGCAAATCTGGCAACCCTTCTCATTGCACATATGTCAGGAACTCATACAACACCTCCAAAGAAAGAAATTCAGCACGAGACAGGCCTTTTGTGTCATCATGGCATTGTCAACCAGAAAAGAAAATACCATACAATTTAGTTAGACACTCTATAATGAAGTAAATTATTTGGTCTGCAGCCATGTGTAAACGATATCAGCAGCATTAAAGCCTTCCACACTGTTTACTTGTTCTGGCACGTCTATTTAATAAGAACTTCATTGATTAACACATTTATCTTTTTTATTAGTAAGCATTTTTACATACACTGTATGGCCAAAAGTATGTGGACACCTGACCACATAGTCACTAACACGGAGTTGGTCCCCTTTTGCTGTTATAATAACCTTCACTCTTCTGGGAAGGCTTTCCAGTAGATTTTGGAGCATGGCTGTGGGGATTTGTGTTCGTTCAGTCACAAAAGCATTAGTGAGATTAGGCACTGATGTTGGTTGAGGAGGCCTGGGGTGCAGTCGGTGTTCCAGTTCATCCCAATGGTGTTCAGTGGGCTTGAGGTCAGGGCTCCGTGCAGGACACTCAAGTTCTTCCACTCCAACCTTGGCAAACCATGTCTTTATCTAATGCTACAGCATACAAAGACATTCTAGAAATTCCATGAGCTTTCAACTTTGTTGCAAGAGTTTAGGGAAGAACTGCATATGGGTGTGATGGTACTTGTTGATGAGAGAGGTCAGAAGAGAGAATGGCCAGGCCGGTTCGAGTTGACAGGCATGGTAAGCAGAAAATACCTCAGAACACATTGAAAATTGAGGCAGCTGACAGCAAAAGATCACATTGGGCCCTGCTCCTGTTAGTCTAGAACACCAAAACTAAGATTGGAAAAATATCACCTGGTCTCTTCCAATCTTAATCTGTCCAGGTTTGTCACGCCATCCTGTGTAAACTCTAGAGATATTTGTGTATGAAATTCCCAGGAAATCAAACCAGCCCATTTGGGACCAACAACAACATTCACCCCAATAAAGTATTTGGAATATTCCACAATATGTGACCATCAGACACAGGATGTCAAAATATTCTAGGGATAATTAATTAGATATTGACCAACAAGGAAGAGATATTCTTGCTGAAGATGAGTATGTCTCATTTTTAAAAGTTACAAGGGACAAATGGCACACCAATCAAGGAATCACCCATATATTTATGTAATAAATATGTTCACAATGATTTTTTTTATATTCAAACGGCCTCCAACAACTATTTTCTTCTAAAACTTACTAGAATTAATCTTACTTTGCCTGCATTCATGTTTAGTGTTCAAGTATATTATTGATTTCTCCTGTAACCCTATCTAACAGGTCTCATTTGTTGGCATGTGTTTGTGTTTGTATTTTGACTGCTGCTTTGCTGTGGTTGACTCTCTATATAATCAATAAGAAAAACTGTGTTGCGATATGTGGCACCTCATAATTGCTGCATGTTTTGTTTTTCCCTTTCTCCAGTCCTTTGTTCTCCTCTGCTTTCATCATAATGCTGCTCATTATCACCTACTCCAATTTCAGCATCTTTAAATCTGAGAAAATGGTACTGATGCGCCAAAGAATAGTGCGCTTCTTTATTACATTTATTATCTATTCATGATTGCAAGCTATTTTCATAATTTGAGCTATGATGCAGATGACAAAAGCAAATCATGTCTATATTTAGCTGCCTTTGGATTGTGTGTTCAGGGATGATTGTTTCATGGTGCCTATTCTATATATATATATAATGCAATACTATGAGGATGTTGATTTAGCACCAGGAAATATATATATATATATATATATATATATATATATATATATATATATATATATATATATATATATATATATATATTTCCTGGTGCTAAATCAACATCCTCATAGTGTGTAACTGTGGGAATGTCACCAATGATAAGAAATAAGAACTACACTATTTGGCCAAAAGTATGTAGACACCTGACCATCACACCCATACATGGTTCTTCCCCAAACTGTTTCCAGAAAGTTGGAAGCACACAATTTTGTAGAATGTATTTGTATGCTGTAGCATTACAGTTTCCCATCACTGGAACTAACAGGCCCCAAACATGTTCCCGTATGACAATGCCCCTGTTTCCACTAACTGGATTTCTCATTAATATGACATTGAATGATGCCGAAAAGGTGTGAGTGACAATGAAGAAGCTCTGGCTCTTTTGTTTATTATTTGTTATTCTTTTGTTTTAGCATGGCACACAATTGCTGACATCTGACAGGAATAACAAGAACATTGCACCAACAAACAAATTAGCAGCAGAATTGTGAACACATTGCAAAATTTCAATTTCATCTGTCTGAGCGTGGAATTTTTCTAAAGAAGAAGACAGTGAGTTGCTATTTTCATATTATAAGAGAATATGCTGAATGCCAACTGTGTCAATGAGGTTAAGGCATCTAACCATCATGCTCATATGTGCTTGTTGAACATCCCATTTCAGATTTAATTCCCACTTTTCTATTTTAATAAGGGGCATTGTCATGTTGGAGCAGATTTGGGCCCCTTAGTTCCTGTGGAGAGCTGACAGATAAGAAGGAACAGACGGACACCTGGATGGATCGGTAAAAATATGTGAATGTGTAGGTAGGAAAGAAGAAGAAGAAGAAACAGGAAAGAAGCTATTGAAGAAACATATTTGACCTTGCTGTAATCCTGTTTTGATCGCTTCCAAAATCTGATCAATTCATCTGCTCCTTAAAATGATCATTCTTATTAAATCCTACAAACGTTCAACCAAATTGCTCTTGAGATATCTTGGATGGACTCACGGATGGACGGATGAATGGACAACCTGAAAACTACTCAGTAGCGGAGGTATAAACATATAAAAAAATACTTCATTTTGTTAAACATAACCAGGATGTAACAAAATGGCATAATCAGAAAACAATGGCTTTACTTTGCCTCCCATCTGTTAGATTTTTTTTTTTTTTCTGATATAAGAATGTTCTGCTTCCTGTGACTGAATATCTCACATCATAACATAGCATACATCCATACATCCATCCATTTTCTGTACCGCTTATCCTACAAAGGGTCACGAGGGAGCCTGGAGCCTATCCCAGGGGACTCATGGCACAAGGCGGGGGACACCCTGGATGGGGTGCCAACCCATTGCAGGGTACAACTGCACACACATTCACACACTACTGACAATTTGGAAATTCCAATCAGGCTACTACTAGGGAAGGAAACTGTAGTACCCGGAGGAAACCCCCGAAGCACAGGGAGAACATGCAAACTCCGTGCACACACAGGGTGTCGGTGGGAACCTAACCCACAACCCTGGAGGTGTGAGGCAAGCTGCTAACCACTAAGCCACCATGCCCCCTTGAAAGCAACCAAACAGCACTTATTCAAATCATGGACCACAAAATTTGCATAATTAAAACAATATTTGTGAAAGAAGGATTTTTTATTCATCAGTATATGCTGTAGATCAAACAGCTTTCTTCATCAGTAGCCAAGCCTATATGTGATTGTGTGCTGAATAAAATCAGCTTGCTATGGCAGAATCGAGGATATAGAAAAGGGAGCAGTGGTCAATCCATAGCACTATGCACAAATTAAAAAAAAAAAAAAAACTTTCAGATAATTTATGCTGACAATTGTATAGAGCGTTTTTACTTGTTCTCATCAACGGTTTCCAATAACTATAGACCCGACTGCATAGCTGATAATCGGTCACATGTTAGACAGCTTATTGACTGAGCTCTGAAATGTCAGTGCTGTAATACCCTGCATCCCTTTGACAGCCATACCTTGGATCAACAGTGGAAAGAAAAGCAGAATACCATAAGCAAAAGCATTGACTTATCCTTGCTTCTACTTTCTTTCTTAAAGAACTAAATCAGCTATGCTGCAGTGAATTTGTTTTAATATTTGCAATTCCCAGAGTTTGAAATGGGTCAGTACACAATACCAGCATTTTTCAGTTTTGCTCTTTTGAACAGTGTAAAAAAAAAAAAAAAAACAGCTTTTCCTAAAAATGCCTGGTGCTCTGCTTTACCCATTCCCAACCACAGTATAATGCACTACCTAGCTCATGATAATATACAATATGTTATGTTTTAAATATTGGCAGATTCACTGTAGAGCTTCAAAATTATTAAAATTACATTTGCTAAAAGTTATGTTTGCTAAAACGTGTAACACATACTATAAAATGGCAAAAAGGACCGTACAAGGACTTATTTTCCACCTCAGGTGCTGGTGAATATTGATTTAGTATATTTTAGTCCGTATTTTTTTAGCAATAATTCCACTTGTACATTCTACATGAGTAAACATGAGTAAACCACTGGTGTACTAACAACCAGACATGAAACAGGTCAGCCAAAGAAAACAACAGCAGGTGATGACAGACATTGTGAGAGCTCTGAAGAAAACCCCAAAGACAACAGTCAGTGACATCACTGATAACCTTCACAGGGCAGGGGTGGAGGTATCACAATCCACCATAGAAGCTCATCTGTCAAGCAAGGTGGAGGTAGTGTCGTGGCTTGGGCTTGCATGGCTGCTTCTGGAACAGTCTCACTAATCTTTATTGATGCTATACAGTGTCCTCCACTAATTTTGGCATCCTTGGTAAATATGAGCAAAGAAGACAGTGAAAAAATTGTCTTTATTGTTTAACCTTTTGAAAAACTTTTTTAAAAATTCACCAAAAAAAAAACTCAATTACAAACACAACAGAAGTTTATCCAAAAAAGTCTAAAAAGTTTTAGACTGGCCAAGTCACCAGACCTTAACCCAATTGACCACATTTCACCTCATGAAGAGGATACTGAAGCAAACCCTTGAAACAAACAGCAACTGATCTGCAACCAAATATTAAGTCTTAATTACTTTAATTAACTTCAATACTTATCTGTTCCTATACTTTTGCACACCTAAAAATTGGGTGGTCTGGTACAAAAGGTTCACTGAAAAATTAACCTCTCATCTCATATCCACCTCATACCCAAATGTATTTTGTGTACAGCACAAACACATGAAATGGCTTAGCAGTTCCAATAGTTTCAGAGAAGACTGTAAGGCACAATTAAAAAAAAAAAAAAAACTATGTACAATTAAACTCTGACAAGTCTGCAGAATGTTATCACAAATTCCCCCTCTCAAAGGGTGCCAAAGGTCCTAGTATCATTGTTCTATTACACATTGTATTCACCTGTTTGGAGTTAAACCCTTGTCTATTTATACCTTGGCATGTCTATATCTTGTCGAATAGTCTGTACATTACTAAGGTTCTTGTGTCCTCACTGTTTTGTTCTCTGCCTCTTAATTTGACTTGTGGATTTGGCAAGATTAAATCTGGTGCTCTTACCCGAATAGCCATATCCAATTGTCCTCATTCGTATTTTCTCTACACTAAAGCAGTTCTTAGATTCAACCTAAGCTGAACTCTTGTATCTAAATGACCAAATAATGACCATTATGTCCATTACCAGCAAGTGATCACTAGATTATTAAGTGATGTATGAGCACATGCATCACATTGTGAGAGCTTGATTTCTGTCTCCACTAGGGTTTCATTATAAACAGATGTTATCATCTAAAATTTAGACGTAATTTAATTTGGTCCGTGTTCCGCTTTACTGCCGTGAAATTCAATGCTGCTAACTGAATTATGCCGAATGGCTAGAAGAAATGAGTCCATAGTCAGGCAGAGTAATCTTTTCATTTAAACACTAATGCTGTAATAATAGCAGATGTCTAAGCACTGGTACTTTCGAAAACATATCTGGATGATGGTGTTCCACATATAATTTTGTCATTAGCAGAGAGAGAGAGAGAAAGAGAGAGAGAGAGAGAGAGAGAGAGAGAGAGAGAGAGAGAGAGAGAGAGAGAGAGAGAGAGAGAGAGAGAGACCCTTAGGTACAGTCCCCTCTGAAAGTATTGGAACAGCAAAGCCAATCATTTTTTCTTTTGCTATACAATGAAGATATTTTGGTTTGGGATCAGAAGGTGAATGTAACGATAGACCAGAATTTCAGCTTTAATTTCCTGGTATTTACATCTAGATGTGTTAAACAACATCGAACATTGTGGCACCTTTTTTTGTTCATTTGTGAAAATAAATACAAATAGACTTAAAATACAACATGCATTACATCCGAAGAACATCACACCCAATAAAACACATCTTTAAAGTGCCCCTATTATGGTTTTTCAAATATTACCTTTCATGTAGTGTGTTATAGAGCTGTTTGTGAATGTAAAAAGTCTGTAAAATTTCAAAAATCAAAGCGCACGACAAATGGAGTTATTGCCACCGAAAAGAAGGAACCGATTCTGAACAGCTGAAACGAGTCCTTAGTGATTCCAGACTTTACTTCCTGTACTAACCTACGTATGTTTGTAACAAAAATCCCCGGTCTTCATCGGCTGATGAAGTGTACCTTGACCCCGCCCTCAAACACTATAATTGTAGTTGCGTCATGAAAGAGTTAGGTTCCTGATGTCGTCATATCTAGAAGACATTGTTTTCTTCCAGCAAAAGCAGTAACATATCATCTTCAGTGTATGTCAAACTACACACAAACTTACTACTGAGAAACGTCCTGTTCTAGTCAGGCTTGCATTGGTGGTTCGGGTTGATTTTCCAATGCATCACTAAAACCGACAAGATTATTACTGAGCTGAAATTTAGATATGGTAGTGGGCGTTTCCATTCCGACATGCACTATACGCGGTAGACCAATCACAACAAACTGGGACATCTGAGCAATCAGACCAGAGTAGGCTCTCGGAAAGGAGGCATTTAGAATGAACGGATCATTGAGCGAATCATTTGTGACACTGAGAAAAAGAGGTGATGCTGCAATGTAAATTATGAGAAAATTAAACGGTTTTAGTCCTAAAAATAAATTGATATAGCAAATAGGGGCACTTTAAAAGAACTTACGAGCATGAACAGATTCAGATTTTAAGGTTTTGTGCCCAGTACTAAAAATTAAGTTTGAAAAATTATACATTTTTGTATCACTTGTAGGACTTTATTAGAAAAAAATGTTACATAAAACCATTCATCAGTGATTGCGCTTTAATAAGAAAGCCTTACACTCCTAGTCATTTCTAGATATATATCATCATTTTGACTTAATGTCTCATTATTTCACTTTAGTTACTCATTACATAAACATGTTATCTCATCAATAACTGCTTATTTTCAACATATCTTTTTATTTCAACTTAATAACTCATTATTTTGACATATATTGAGTCTTTATTGGTCACATATACAGTAGAGCACAGGCATATTATTTCATTATTTAAGCTTAACTTGTTATTCTGACATGATTTAATTAGTTCAGCTTAATATCCCATTATTTGGGTATATTATCTCATTATTTAAGCTTAACTTGTTATTCTGACATTATTTCATTATTTCACCTTAATAACTCCTTATTTTGACACTTTATTGCATTGTTTCAGCTTAATAGCTCATTATTTTTGACATATCTCATTATTACAAATTAATAACACATTATTCGGACATATTATGTCATTATTACTTAATAACACTTTATTTGGACACGTTATCCGGTTGTTTTGACTTAACTTGTTCTTTTGACATATTTTCTAATTATTTTGACTTAAAATCTAATTGTATTGAATTAATAACTCAACATATTACCTTTCTACAGTACTTAATAACTTTATTTCAATATATCGTTACTTTGACTTAACAACATGTCAATTCAACATATCACATATTTTGACAAACAACAACTTGTTATTTGGACATACTATCCTGTTATTTTTATTATTATTATTTAAATCACTATTTCTACATATCTCATTATTTTGACTTAACTTGTCGACATATTGTCTCGCTAATTTGACTTCACAACTCTATTTAAACATATCTTTTTATTTTGACTTAAAAACTTATTTTGACATATCGCATTATTTCAACATTATTATTATTCATGTTATTTTGACTTAATAATTCGTCATTTCTATTTATCTGATTATTGAGAGATATAGATTTTAGCCCTCACATCTAATATCGTGACCAGCTGTCACTTACATTGCTCAACCATTATAGGCACAGTGCCTGTCTAGTAGGCGTAATTTTGGATCCTCAAAACCTGTCAAGGTGTTTTGTGCCATTAACCAAAGTTCTGGTTGCACATTTAATCAAAGTTTAAATTAATAATCTATTCGTGCCTGTGCTTGCTCCCACACCGGCAGATGGTAATTCCTGGACACAGGCTATTCACGTGTTCCTGTTTTTTGGCCTGGTTTAACATGGCAGCATGTGTGCAGAGGGGACTCAGGGATCCGCCAATCACAGCAGGGTTACTGGCCTGCCTGGAACAGATAAGCTTTCACCCTACTCCAGAGACAACAGAGGAGGCTTTGTGGCCCTGGAATAAGCATCAGATTGACTGAAACGGAAAATGAAAAGTGCGCTTCTAGCCACATTAATGCACAGAGAGAGAGCACTCAGTCTGGCCTGCCTGGCTAGAGATTAAGACGTCAGAAAGAGCCTCGTCTTCTCAAACTCATCATGTCTGCGATCTGATAGCTTGCTGGAGTACATTGTTAGCATATATCATCCTTCACCATTTGTGAAAATATCAGCTGCAACCCTCATAAGACTGTCCCTCTGGATATATTCCCAAGAGAGGTGGTCCGGGGTTCTGCAGCTGAGCTCAACGAACAAGTCCACTGAATGCTAATGGCATGTTAACTGCTGTCTGGGGTTTGTGTCAGTCTGAATTAGCCTCATTCTGGTCCATAAGCTACATAACATCCTAGAAGGCATTCCGTGCCTCTTGATACATTATTTTCATAAATCCGCATCTTTGCCAGTCTTCAGAATAATCTCAGAAACAACAAAGCCTTATGACCCGTCCATGAGAAAAATTTACCAAGTAAAAATGGAAAAAGATGTATATATAAATATATCATTCCTTAGACATCTAAAGTGTTTTGTACATGGCTAACAGTTTTCACTGGCAAGTGGGCTTCTGAATATGCTAGAAGATCAAGCATGAGCAAAAGAGTGTAGAAGTGTTGGTGGCCATATGGGCAGAGACGTGCTAGGGGTATATTTCGGAATTTGCGAGATAAATTGGCAGCTACAACCATGAGAAAATGCTCGTTTGTTACATCAGAGTCTAAAATTCAAGCACATGTTTCTTTTTTTCAGAATTGGGGAAGATACTTCTAAATTTTCAAGCTGCAAGCTGCTCATGCTTTAAAATAGCCGAACTACTGGTACAATCAAACTAGCCCTTTAATAAAGTAGATAGCTAAAATGATAATCATCAAAAAAGAAAGAAGAGACAGCTCACTCCAGGTTTAATTTTTGGGTGTTTTTGAAAAACCTAGCTTAGCTATAGGTATTAATCTATATAAGATTTAATTTATTGACTTAGCTACAGCGCTAGCTGGCTAGTTAGGTTGTTCAGCTTTACTAAACAACAGTAAGAACTGCATGCAAGAGGTTTTTTCAGTATTTGCGTCCGTTTACATATATTTATTTATTTATTTACAATTAGACTGGTGAATTCTGTCAGGGAAATGCTTTTTTTTTTTTTTTTTTTTAAATCATGCTAGCTTGCAGAAATGATTTGTCACATTAATAGAAAATATTCCTGTACACAGGGCTAATAAACATGTACAACTATATAAATGACAGTGGATTTCTGTATCAGCTAATTCTTAGCAAATTCTCTCCCTCAGGACGATATGTAGCTAAGTAACTAGTTTCAGCACCTGCTCCCTAATAAGTGGTAAGGATTGTAGTATTTAGAACAGAACATATACCCAGGACATTTTATACACCCTGACTTGTCTTACTGAGAATAAGCGATTTCTTGCCAGGTGAGAAGACAACACCTTTGGCTCTGCCAGCGAAATGCTTAGGATTAGCACACAAGCTACAACAACGTGACACCAGTTACTGACTAAGCGGCTCCCTCTTAAACTTAAAGGAAAACTCCACCTGGAAACATTTCTTATGTGCAATTCTGGTGCTAAACTGCCTGATCATTTTGACCTGACAGTAACATGTGCATTTGCATTATAGAGGTTATACTAGTTCCTGTTATACATGACCACTGTCTCCCAACTGTGCACACACACCTGTTATCAGGTGAAGAGTTTATAATTTTTTTGTGTGTGTGTCTACTAGGGTTACACGGTATACCGATACTATGGTAATGTCGCGATAATAAAGCTCAAAATACCACTGATGCCATTGTTTTTTTTTTAAATGGTAGCATTGTCGATAGTGTAGTATCCTAAGTAATGTTGTATGTGCGGAATCAATACAAATTTTTGCTAAAGAGACATATCTCACTGCTTTTGCAGAATACACAAAGGTTAGTGGCACGTCATTTAACCTAAATTCTTTCCTTAATCTTTTAAAGGTTTCCTGTTTGCTACCAAACAAGCTAACATTACGCTAACTGCTGTGTCTAAATCATAAAATTAGTGTCACGATCTCCCCTTCAGATGGCACTGCGGCGTGCGACGTGCTTGGAAGGCCGGAGTGCACTCGCGTGCACAAGCCCGAGTGCGTGAGAGCTCAGCGAGCACACACTCTTCGATTGTGGATGACGGTGACTTTGTTTACATTGGACACGTGCGTTTGTTGTGATTCTGTTCTGTCTCCTCCTTGTTTAGTCATTGGTTGTTTTCCGAAGGTGTGTCTACATTGGTTCCAGCCGTCTGTGATTACCCATGATGATGTTAGTGATTTAAACCCCTCGTGTCCCTGTGCAAATCATGCAGTATTAAATTTACCTTTATGCTAAGCGGTCATGTCGTTGTTTCATGTTTAGACCTCGTTTCGTTCCATGTTTAGACCACGTTTCTCGTTCCATGTTTAGACCACGTTTCTCGTTTTCATGTTCATGACCTTGTTTCTGCGTTAATAAAATCTTTGATATGCACTTGCTTCCACCTCCCAGTACCGTTTCGTAACAATTAGCCATGTTTGCTAGTAAGCGAGCTAACATTATGCTAATCAGGGTTCGTACGCGGTTCTTGACTCTCGCTTTTTGAAATGTAAGTACTGGAAAACTCATCCATCTTCCACTTTTCAGACCCCTTTTAGCGATTTTTTTTTCTTTCAAAAAAGCACCTAGCAACAAATCTAGCGACATTTTGGGCAAACCTTCCATAGAAGACATTGGCCAGTACTGCCCCGCGAGCGGGAGGTCCTGGTTTCCCCCACAGATACACCTCTCTCTGCGTCTACTCTGTTCAGGGAAGGGCAAACAGGAGCAGCACATTCATTCGCTCCTAACTTTCTCTCAGAACGAGTCATTTTACATGTAAATATAGCCGAAATCACAGCACAATCATTGTCTTTAACTTACGTGTGTGATGATTTTGTCAGAGGACGTCGCGATTATAAAATCAGGATTTTAGCAGTGCAGAGCAGCGGCTTGGAAACGGTTTGGAAGTCACCGCTGGTTAACTTGTAGTCTTAACGGGCCACATTTCAGTCACTATTTCATACTCGTCACGTTGTCCGACAACACGACAATATCTCTTGTATAGTCCTTGAAAATAAAACGAAAACAGTCCTTGAAAGTCCGGGAATTTCATTATGAAGCATCTGTACGAACCCTGTAAAATTAGCAGTGAAAGCGTGTAAAATTTGCATGATTTCATTGCTCAAGGGAACAATAGATGAAATATGTGGCACATTGCATTAGATGCTTGCCAGTTGTCTGATGAGTTTTTCTCAATAGCCAGTTATTCATTCTCATTAAATAAAAGTACTGAGAGGGAAATCTGGTTTGTCGTTTTTCATTTCTATCTATGTATTTCTGCAAATTTGGTTCATTTTGTAGATTAGAATTATGAATAAACACAATATTGTGTGGTATCGTATCGTGATACTACTCGGTATCGTGATACTCCAGCTGGTATAGAATCGTAAGATATGTTTATGGTATCATGACGACCCTAGTGTCTACTTCCATAATTGCCGTTTGGGTTGCCCATAATCGAAAGGAAGATAATGTATATTGCTTGTTGACAAATGTACTTTTCTATTGAATTATTATTAACATCATAACACACGGAACATGTATTGATTGGCAGGAAACAGAAAATGTTCTAATTAAAGGAATCATACTATGGTTTTCTTCAGGGATAGCGTAAATATGAGTTTCAGTGAGACATATCCAGGCCTCTACAGACAAACCTTCTCCCAGCTCCATATTGATTACAGATATCTTTCAGCAAATAGGCTAAGCAGGTAGCAAAGCAAAGCATGGACTGAAAAAACAAAGGCATCAAGAAATCCAGAGGAGGCAAGAGAACAAGGGAGCTAATTTGGCACAAAGCCCCTGGCTTCGTTACACACTTCTTGGCCTTTACTTTGAGGGTATCCTAGCTACTACGCTGACGTGCAAACAAGCACTGACCTCATACACTGACAAGGGAGGTTAAATCAAAGTAAGACACTGCTTCCCATCAAAATACAGTAAGTCCTGCCCGGGGGAAAAACACTCTTACACACACACATATCATATACCCACATAGGGTGTAGTTGAAAATAAAGAAGTTCTTCACATGATCTTCAGGAGCATCCTGCGACCTGTGGAACATTCCGAATATTTCACGTCAAAATTAATTTTCCAAAGTGTTTTAATGATTACAATTCAAGGTAATTTGTTGTATACTGGGCTGGGACAGGGGGAAATGCAGTAGACTTTGAAGGTTTCCTTCGTGTTTTAAGTGATTTATCTGAAACAGGTGCATGGGGTTGATATCAGCTGCACCCCAATTGTGGAATCACCTGCATACTATAGAATACACTACACAGTCATGTGACCACCAATTTCTTTACAGTTACTGTGAGCCAAAGATGTTCCCTTTCAGCAGATAAAAGCAGTAAGTCAGACAAAAATTGCTTGATCTTCATCATATAATCTGAAACTTACAAACAACCTGCAAAATATGTTGATGTTGAAATTTGAACTGGGATTGATGCTGTCGCTTCCTCTCTCACGTGATCAGTGAGGCTGGTATGCTTTATATGGAGGTACACTTTATGTCCCAGAGTGCCCTCATTACCATCTGACTCCTTCTTTTAGTTATGCAGTCACAGTTAGACCTGCCAGAGTCTCTGCTTGCCCTCTGACACAATTTCTACCCTTTAAAACCACTGTAGGATAACAGCAAGGCAAGGCAAATTTTTTGTAAAGCACAATTCACAAAGAGACATGTGCTTCACAGTGATAAAGCAATAACACAATATTATTTATTTGAAGATATAACTGAATCAAACAAGTTTTTTTTTAAAGTAAAATACTTAGAGCATAGTAAAATAAAAATAACTAATAGGATAAGTATTAGATAAAATAAGGTTGAAGGAAAGATTAAAAAAGAAGTTAAATGAAAAATCATGAAAAAGTCAAATATACAATGAGATAAAATCCTAGCCCTGAATGAACAGAAAGATTTTTCCCCTTAACTTTAAAATAGCTAAATTTGGGAGGGATCTTAAGTCTTATGGAAGTTGCTTCCAGCTTTGAGTAACATACTGTAACTGCCAGAGCCATATCTCCCTACAGCTCTATCCTGGCCAGTACCTGCATGGGAGACTTCCTGGGAAAAACTAAGGTTGCTGCTGGAGGTGGTATTAGTGAGGCCAGCAGGGTCTATGTGTAGTGCAGTATAGTGACGGGAACACTATACTGTAAAAACAGCTTGGTCTTTCGGATGAGACGTTAAACCGAGGTCCTGACTCTCTGGGGTCATTAAAAAAATCCCATGACACTTCTCGTAAAGAGTAGGGGTATAACGCTGGTGTCCTGCCAAAATTCGCCCATTGGTCCTTCACTATCATGGCCCCATTATAAGAATCCCCATCTCTGAATTGGTTACCTCACTCTCTTCTCTCCACTAATAGCTGGTGTGTGGTGGGCATTCTGGTACAATATGGCTGCCGTTGCATCATCCAGGTGGGTGCTACACACTAGTGGTGTTTGAGGAGATCCCCCATCCTATATAAAGTGCTTTGAGTGTCTAGAAAAGCGCTATATAAATGTAAGGAATTATTATTATTCTAATAGTTAAAGGCAGCTTTTCCCTGTTCAATCCTAATAGATCTGGGAGCACATCTTGGCCCTAGCTTATTGAATGATTTCTATACCAGTAGCAGCACTTTAAAACCAACTGGAAGCCATTGTGAGAATTGTAGAGTCTTCGATCTTTTGCTCCTGTGTTCTGAATGGGCTGCAGCTGTTGAATGCTATTTAAGATAAGAGGCCATTGCAGTACTTGACCTTGCTGGTGATGAATGCATTGATCATTTTTCCCCCCAAGTTCTGTGTAGCTATGAAGCTTCTAATTCTGGCTATGTTCTTGAGATGACAGAAGGGTTATTGAAGGATTGCTTTGACGTGGCTACTGAAAGTAAGATCTGAGGCTATGTGGGCTCCACAGTTAATTTAGACTTTAGCACTCTGGAGTTGAGCTGTGTACTGATCTCAAGATGTTCTTCCCTGCTGCCAAATATGATTAGTTAGAAATGATGATGCATCCATTTGCTCGGGACGTAGTGGGCCATAATCATTTGGTGATAAAAGACAGATAGATCTGTGTGTCATCCACGTAACTATTGTAAACAATTTTGTCCTCTTGTAAAATGTAGCATAAAGGGATAGTGAACAGTAAGGAACCAAGAACCAAGCCCTGAGGGATTTCACCGAGCATAGTACTACACTCAGATTCATAAATTCCAAAGTAGAGTGACAAAGTACAGGTAGCCACGGTCATCAAGGTATGATCAGAACCAGTTTAGGGCCATTCCCAAGAGTCCAGTCTGTTTAATCTATTGTGTCAAATGCTGAAGTTGGGTCTAGAAATACCAAGACCGATAATTTACCCAAGTCAATATTTATTTGAATGTAATTTAGGACTTGACAGTCTCAGTGCTATGATGTGGTCTGAGACCTGACTGAAAATGATCATCATAACCATTTATACTGTAGTTAAGAAATCTATTCAGTGGTAAAATAAATGAAAAAAAAAAATGACAATTTTGCCCATAAAAGGAAGTTTTGAGATAAGTCTGTAGGTTTTTTTTAGGAGGGGTATAACGATTGCTGATGATACAGTTGCTAATAATTTCAAAGCAGTCTTTAAAAAGTGTGTTGGTAGCGTGTTGAGACAGCAGGATTTTGACTGGATTGTTTCTGGTTCTTTATCCTTTCCTAAATTGCACATCTAATACTCGATGAAGAAATATTATAAAAGACGGTGTACTCCATACGTATTTTGGACGGGATTTTGCATGAGTAATATGCCGAGTATACAATTTTGAACATCAAGACAGTTTAGATTCTAGTGTCCTCGTCCAAGCTGTTGTCCTGCAACATCCAGAAGAATGGGAAGGATTATCGGGGCATTCCTTCTGTAAAGTAGCCAAATCTTTTTCAACTCGAAAAACTTAGAAGCAGATGTGCTTGGCAAAGAACGGAAACTACCAGATCAGCAAGAATTGAGAAAGCATGAAGCATGCACAATGCGACAGGATATTCTTCTCCATTTTGCTGACACCTAATCACATTTTCATGTGGATTCTATTTCATGCCTAATAAACCTCCTCAATGTCAAACCAGAGCAAAAAAACGGCCAGCCGTAGACAGGACGCGCCCAGGAATTAACAGGTACTTTGATGAAAATTGGAGGTACATTAAAATGAAACTATGATCCTCCATATATAATTTTCATTGTCTTTATTATTTCTTAGAGAACAGTTAGAGAACTGAATGCATGCACTGTAAATATGGAAGCCTACAATAACAGAGCAGTGATAGTTGATATTCCAGACAGCAGTTCGGGAATGAATCTGGCTTTTCTGAAGGACTTTTTCTGTAGTTCAGCAGCCAAGTCATGTCTGGAGACTGAAGTTGATTTTTTATTTTTTTTTTATTTTTTTAAGTTTTGCCTTGGAGCTATGAGGCAAAAAAGAAAAATTCAGCTATGCGGTATAGTACAACCGTTAAATCTTGGGAGCTGGAGTGAAAAAGTGATCATTCAAGATTGATACCCCAATTACATTCCAGTGTTCAGCTCACTTGTTATCCTGTGTCAATTATAAGTCCCTTTGGATAAAAGCATCAGCCAAATGAGGTAACTCTAAAAGTAGGGCTGAACCAGGGACCCTGATGCTGTGATGCAACAATATTACCTGCTGCACCACCGTGCTGTCCCTATTTATACATATATTTCTTATTTAATATATTTTATAAATAAAATATAGTGATGTGTGAGCATGCATTTCTGTATGCTTTGTGCTCAGCATAGTGTTGCATCAGAGCAAAGCCAGGTTTGCAGTCAGGTTAGAGTTATATTGGCAATGTTATTGTGAATCGATTGATAACAGCGATAGAAGAAGGGTCATGATGTTTTCATCATCGTTTTCATCATGTTACATAAACCTGGCACACCTCCGTTGCCTCAAGCAGTTAGAAGGCTCGTTGATGTAACAACTCTGCAGAGCTTGTGTGCAGTGTGCTGTGCAAAGTATGTAAACTCAGTAATGCATTTACTGGAGACAATCCAAAATGTTCCAATCATAGTGTCCATAGCGGGGGCAATAAACAAGGACAATCCGAGTGAAAAGAGAGGCAAGAGTTGAAAGCCAGAACGAACTGGGGAAATGAAAACAAGGCTTGAATTGTAAAATACTAATTGCGTGATATGACTTGCTCATGGACTAACACAGAACAGGTGAACACAATCGGATAGCAAACCAAAGAGGATGGGGTGCGAGACAAGACTCGATCAAAAACTAGATCAAAACTAACACAAACACATAGCATTCATTGCCATGGCAACTGCAATGTGCACAGGCAAAGTTTGACAAACCCATTTAACACACACAGAGTGCAATAACAAGGACAGGAAGGGGGTACTGAACCCACAGGCTAAATTTCCAAGCATGGAAGAAGTTTTTGAGGCTGTCATAATCCAGGATGCATGACAAAGTCCCCTGGTGGTGCTGCAGGAGGCAGGGTGACCTCTGTCCCATGTGGAATCCAACATGGCTTTCTGTGACACAGCCTTCAGCAGATAATGTGTTAAATGCATACTGCTCTACACCTGGCTGTATGTGTGTGTGAGAGCGAGAAAGATCAATAGTCACCTGTAGTCTTTTTATAGCACTTTTAGGCAGGGTGTGACTCGGCGTCAAATGCAGTGATTACTGTATATTTCCGGCTCTCTGGTGGCTCTGTGGCACTAATGTTTGTGAGACGTCAATGTGGGAAGAAATGAGTCACATCCCAAGTAAGCAGATCCTTCAATTATGTGTGACTATGTGTCTAGATCGATAGTGACTGTATTTATACATGATGTCTTCATTAAGATTATTTGCATTGCTTGCTTTTGCTTGGTAGAAACCCAGGAGCCTTATGGGTTCTCGGCTGCCTTAGAAACTGATCGATTTTTTGAACGGCTCGAATTGTGAACTTCTGAAATGTTTTTAAAAAAAGGTAGCTGCGATGTCTGACTTAAGTAACTAATATATAATAAAGGTTTTTTGGGTTGTTGTTTTTTTTTGTAATACTACAGTGCGGTTTAATTCTCAAATCTGACTGATCATAAGGTGTTGATTCATTTCCTAGAGCAGGTCTGAAAGTAATACAAGCTGTAATTTAAATCACAACTTTATACTAATATGTTCTTTCAAATATGTTGTACTATCTATAGTAACAGCTTAGACAGGGATCTATGATGGAAGCTCCACAAGAATCTAACAATAAATGGATTAAAAATATGTTATTATTTAACAAAGCACAAATGTATGATTATGCAAGTTTTTTTGTAAGGAGAGGTTTATTTAACATTCATGGAAGGAGTCTCCAGTGTCACGCAGATGTTTCACAACATTTTTAAATAACTATAAATGGTCAAATGTATGATGTCATTCGTTAATAAATTAAAACCGTATCATTGGCAAATTGCTGTGGTATAAAAGGAAGAAAAAACTTTGAGACATGCGGTTTTTATTAAATAAACAACTTTTGGGTGGTAACACTAACTCTGCTGTGTGTCAGCTGAGTTGTGTGTCAGCTGTGTGTGCTGTGTTTCCTATAACAGCATTGATCAGAGTATATTGATTATAACACAATTCATTAGATCTGGGTGTATAGCTTTCATTTCACCCAAATATAGGTATGTATACTTTCTTCAGATAATAAGAAAAACAAGTTGACGATCTATTCAAACTCTAACCAGTAAAAATGTATGAGTCTTCTAATGATATGCATTCCTGTCTTATTCTAATTAAAACCTTAGGATTGTTATTGAATCTCTAAGATGGTTTCGTGAAACACAAAATGACAAAATTTCCCTCTTAGGCATAATAACCAATGACGTTTGCTTCTAGCGTGATGCCACAGACTTGTTGTTGATGTGGTTTATGAAACAGTGGGCTTAATTGTAGCTACTTGACATTTTGGACAACCTGAATCACTTTTTAAGAACAATTTGGTATTATACCGCCTCCTCCCCATCCAGGCCCTGTCTCCCAATTTAAAGGTAAAATTGTACCAAAAAGCCGATATTGTGTTGATGCAGCCGATAATCCTGTTTTGCATGAAGGAACTCACAAAAAAACTCCAACCTGGAAAAAAACAACTTTATGTCTGTGTTCAACAGTATATTAATAAGAACACCAACGTAGACATAGTGCAGAAAGCAAACACTGGGCTCAACATTCCAGAATGCAATGAATGAGGGCTAAATGATAGTGAGTCTTTATTCATTAAAAACAAATATGTTACAGCACAGTGAAATCATTTTCTTCACATACCCCAGCATGTCAGGAAGCTGGGGTCAGAGTGCAGGGTCAGCCATGATACAGTGCCCCTGGAGCAGAGAAGGTTAAGGGCGTTGCTCAAGGTCCCAACAGTGGCACACTGGCAGTGCTGAGGCTTGAACCCCCAACCTTCCAATCTATAACCCAGTGACTTAACCATCAAGCCACCACTGCCCCCCACTGGCACCACTATCAGCAGGTATGAGAACAGCATTGTGTCTAATGTAGGAAACCGTTAACCGATATGAAGTGTTAGAAGATGCCAATGAAGATCAGATGTTATTTATAAAGTTTAATATGTAAGTATACTTATTTGGCAAGTATATTTGGAATTCCATTACTTTCAAATTAAACTAGCCTTGCACTCCACTGCAAAAAAAAATAAATAAATAAATAAATAAATAAATAAAAGATACGAATGTTCTTTACCTTTAAAGGGAAATTTAATTTGTGCACATTTGATTTTTCAACCAAAGCAACCTTTTAAGAACAAACACATATATATCCAAGGAGCCTTGTGTACACAGCAAAATCCCCAGTGTTGAATTAATCTCCTCAGTCCTTATATGTGTTCAAACGGACACAATTGGATATTGAAAGAGTTAAATCAATACTCTAGGTGTTAATTCGACACTAGGGATTTTTCTGTGTGGAGCTATTCAAGCATTTGCAAGAGGAATGCTAACTGCAGGTGATGGCGCCGGAGCCTTTGTTATTGCAATATGGACTCCAAACTCAACCTTTTAATCATTGTTCGATTTGCTTTTTGTTCCCAGCAGTAAGGTGGGTAATCAGCCCAGATTTTTCTTTTGGCCTTTCAACATCTCCTGGAGAGACAACAGAAACTTGCTCGGCAACGCCGACACCAAGGTAACTGCAGATTACTGTCTTAGTCATTTTAATTGGGTGGGAGTGCAGGCCTTTTTTTTTTTTTTTTTTTTTAAGGAAAGTAAGAATCAGAGGGAGAGAAAAGAAAAGAAAAGGTTCATCCTTCTGGCATTGCCTTATATGTGACATATCTGTGATTTCACTTTGGACTCCTGGTGCAATTACTGAAAACAGTGCTGAGACCAATACCCTTATGTAGGAGGAAGTGACTTTGCTAGGTGTGTTTGTTATGGAGGGCTTGACACTAAGCCAAATTTTGGACAAAAAGAGAACCTCTAGAGAACTTCAAACAACAACAACAACAACAACAACAACAGAGCTTTTCAGTCATGGGTGTAAGTGTCCTCCACATAAGAGCAAAGAGAACACAAATGACAAATTCGACAGCCAAGAGTTATGAGCGAGCAAAGTGGAAATATAACATAGTGCTGAAATGGATGAGATAAAAAAAAAAAAACATTTTTTAAATGATGCAACTCCTCGTAATATCACTCGACATCTTGTCCTCATTTCTCTTTGTCCCCAGGAGGACATGTAGCTCATGTTATTTAAATACTTTTTCACTTGTGTATTTATTTCTATGTTTGTGTGTTATTATAGGATTGCTTTACACTCTTCCTTCACAAGCGAAAGGGAAACCGTGTTCTTTAATCAGATTATATTCCCGCCCAGAAAAAATACAGAACCCGATTTAATGAAGTGATATCGATCCTATATTTTCATTCATCTTACGTCCATCCAGAGGCAAGCTGAGTGGATCGGTGCCTACGTGTCTGTAAAGCCGCTCACGTGGATTTCTTTAATCCAGAAGCAAGCGGAGATATTGACTGACACAGGAAGCCGTGTCTGACATCAGCTTTGTTTGTCTTTCCCCATATGCTGCTCGTTCTAAAGGTACAAGGTGTAAAAAAAAATAAATAAATAAAGGACGAGTCGAAGGTCACGCTTACAGTTTTAGACAGGCCGGATTTGCCTCACAACCGCCACCCTAGCAACAGCGTACATCTCTAAGAATACAGTACATCCTTCTGGTTACTAGGTACAAAATTCTGAAGCTGATGATGTCTGGATAATGTTAAACGCACGAATCCTCCGAGAACCGATGCTGCCAGCTTAACTGCAAGAACTTAATTATCAGAGCAAAAATGCAAAAATGAAACCGGGAAGAAATTATTTCGAGGCTAAGCATGTCTTACACCACGACATTAACAGTCAAACACCAAGCCAGAGGCTATCATTAGAAAGTCAGCACACACTTCTTCCATTGCACCAGGCAATTTAAAGTGTGAAGCTTTACACCACGGCCATAGCTGTCAGCATAATGGGCCTTTTAATCAGCCTACGGGAATGCACTCTTTGTTTTACCTTCTTTGGTTGACGGCCATGGCAAGCACATTTTAAAAGACTTCCGAAGCAGCAAGCGTTCGGCGAAAGTGCATTTAATAGGAACACCTGTACACCTGCCCAACGTCCAATTATCCAACCAGCCAATCATGCTAAAACATATGATTAAATCAATAATCAATCATAACCGTGGCTGTGAAATCGATGTGAACGTAATAAAACATGACAAGGCACGCAGTTGTAGGAAAATAATCAATGATGGTGGTGTGATGGGACCTGAGTTATGGTGGGAGTTACTGCTACCACCCCGAAGTTGATTATGCTACAATGACAGCACGTGCTGAAGTGGTGTATTCCTCTTATATCGCACCAATTTCCCGAGGATTCCAAATGTCTAATTTATGATTTTTATCGCATAACGTTGTGGAATGCCTGAGAAACGAATTAGTTGTCTGGGATACAAATTAGTTCCTTAGTTTCTCTCTCCTGACTCCTTCCACAACTAATAATGATTATGTTTCTTTGTTCTGTTTTGTTTTGTTTCGAATATCCATTTATTATTAGCCTTAGCTTATGCGCCGTGTCTGTCGTTCATATCCCGTCGAATGAGCTGTTGCTACAGTTATAATAAGAACGATTGCATTAACGTAAACCTGTGATTATATAAGAAAACTAATCAACACCTTCTGAGCAGCCGGAATTAAGAATCCAACAACGCTGTGGTGTAAAAAAAAGTTTAACGTTGAAATCATCACAGACAGCGTTCAGTTGGACGACCAGAGGCATTCTGTTGGCAGATGTCAAATTAAACTTCTGTTTACACACCACCTCGTGATATAGTTTAAAAACAATATGGCGCAGTTCCTCCCAAACAAAGAGATTCATTTGCCTGTAATTTTGTCCCAATCTGTTTTTTTTTTTTTCCAAAATCGCTTATCGTCCCGAAAATACATTAGATCAATTCTGCGTTTGAATTCCCTGAAAGCACATTTACATGCACTTTCAGTAATCTGATCATAGGAATTCTCCATGAGTCAGTCAATAATTGGATTTCTAAAAAATAAAAAAATAAAAAAACACGACCCACAGTCACTGTGCATCTCATTAAGCTTCCACGCATGCTCAGAGGCATAAAAAGCAAAAGAAATTGTTAAATTGATTAATTTGTGTGTGCGTGTGTGTGTGTAAAAACACGATCCATACACAACAGAATTCCATATGAGAGCTCACATTCGTTACTTAAACTGAAACACTGTATTAGCTATCTGAGCGCTTGTATGTCCATATAAGGAAGCGTGTTGAATTCTTAAATCCAATTGATCGGAAGGTCAGAACAGCAGCTCTAACAGTAGTGCTGGCTCGTTCTATTATGTTTCATTTCTAACAGTATCAGCTCGTTCATCATGACCTAATCTAAGCTTTGCAATAAACTTTGTGCTTCTTGGTTTTTTTGTCTTATTAACTTTGAGAGAGGAAAAAACAGCAAACAAATGTGTATTGCTGCTATAACATAAGTGATAACAGGAAGTAACTTGCTTCGCAGATGTTCCATAACCCTATAAATAGATAATAAGTACGATGGGTCATTCAGCACTTTATTCCTTACATATTAAACTTAGCATATACCCACATGGATTAAAAAAAGAAGAGGATTTAGAGCAAATATAATTGGGCTAAAAACCATACACCTCTCATGACCTTATAGATGAATGCCACACTCTGAGAACTCATCTGTGTTGGTTAATTTCACTCTACGCTGCATATTTCCACTTAATTTCCACCCAGCACTCTATTTTAATAAACTTTCTTATTCACCCTGGTGACTCCCCGAGGTGCTTTTGTTCCCCCCTGTCTGCTTCATCATGATTTTTTTTCCCCATTTATTTCTTCTCACAAGGATTTCTCACTGCATGAATGAAAACAGGAGGCCACTTCTTGCCTTACCTGATCCCAGGGACATATGATGCCGCCGAAAAACATGAAGAGGTAGCCCATGGCGACCAGGCAGGCCCAGATCACCAGGGCGAAGAGGCCCAGGAGCTTCTTAAAGACTGACTCAATGCAGACGAGGACAAAGATGCTGAGGAAGATGGCCAGCGCCGTGGGGACGGTAATCACAAAGGCGACGTGAGCCTCGATATCCTGCCAAGGAAAAAAAAGATAGAAAGAAATCAGAACCGAGTGTTTGAGGCATCTTTTGAATAAAGGAAAATAGAACACCAAGTGCCCTCTGGTAATATTAGCACCCTTCGTGTAAATGAGCAGTTATTATATATAAAGAGTATAACACTTAAACATACAGAGAATTGGTGTTTTTCCTTAAGCACTGTTTTCAGAATTAATGGCACCCTGAGAGAATAACAGCATCCTGTAAGAAGGTTGGAGACACTTGTAGAGGGAGCTTGAGAAACTGAAAACACTGCAAAATTGTTTGTTTCCAATTCTGCATCGATTCGTTTCAAGTATGCTTGATTCGAAAGCTCCGACACTCATGGCAAATGCAATCAGGATTTAGGCTGAAATACCCTAGTAAAATCTACGGAAAGTACCTGAGCCACCAGTAACAGTGTTTACAGTGGGTGCGTTTTCTTGTATTTTTCACCAAACATGTTCATGGTGTGTATGATGATTTACCCACAAGACATGCTGCCAATTGTACATCTAATGATGCGGGGTTAAGTTCAGGTTCTACCTTTTGTGAGATGCTCTCAGCAAGAACTTCGTTCTTTGTAATGCTTCCAAACACCTTGTCGTTATAAAAGTGCCATTTAACAAGAATCCTTCCCTGTCCTCTCTACTGTGTGGGAATATGGTGTGCTCTTGGTTCCAATTCCTGGCATGTTTCCCTATATGGTAAATGTTTTGTCATAGCCCTTGTAGTGCTTAATTCTAATTTATATCCATTACCTGACAATCCGTGACAATTTGGGTGTCACGTAATGTAGGCGCAGGACAGAACCAAGTGCAGGTATGGCAGTTTAATTAAACAATAATGAGTACAAAGGATCAGGCAGAAAGCAAAGTCCAAGGCAGGCTAGAGTCAAACGATCAGGCAGATACTCTAAACAAGGCAGAGCAGAGAATCAAGGTCAACACGCTTAACAAAGTCTATAACCAGAAAAGGCTTGGAAATACAACAGAGACTAAGCAACTGAGCGTAATACTTCGCAAAGCCATAGTGTTCAAAACATCTCTTACAACTCATGGTTGTGAGTGCTGTGAATTGAATGCAGGTGTGCGTGATTAGAGTGAATGTGAGTGTTCTGGGAATTGCAGTCCAAGGCGGCCATGTTTGTATGTTGTGCATGATGGAAAATGTCGTTACTGGTTTGAAGTGATATGACACTGGGTTTTTGTTTGTGTGTGTTTGTGGATTTTTTTTATGCCCTTGGTAATAAATGAGAAAGGGATTTTTGCATGTGTGCAACATAATGTTTATACCCCAGGGAAACTTTCAACTGGAAATAGTGTACCTTTAAAATAAATAAATAAATAAATAAAAATACAAAAAGGTTTATAATTATATAAATAATTACCTTTTAGAGTACAGCTTTAAAGGTATACCATTCTAGGTAAAAGAAACATACTAAAGGTACAACTGGTGTATGCTTGAAGGTACTACACAAGAGACAAGGAATAGTACTGTTTAATGCCCTTCTATTTATTTAAAATACACTAAGTTTGGCATAAACACATTTTAAGTGAGACTAGTTGGGAAATATGAATAAATGTGTGATGTTGTTGTTTGTTTTTTTCATACGATAATTTGTGCTCATTTTTATAAAGGAGGCCAATAATTCTGGAGGGCACTGTGTGTAAAATGCCTTCCTTTATTAGCTTCCTTTATTAGTTTCAGTTATAACTATACTTCATATTCCAGATGGTTAAGGAAACTGCTGAACAAATTAGTCTGAATGACTTGATAATGAAATCATATCTCGGTAGTCTGTATATTAAACACCTAACATGTCGATGAAAGCGTCTCTTGGGATAGTGTACATTATTACAACCAACGGGCATCTGGACAATACATCTTTATTATGACGCATCTAGCCACTGGGTAGATAGCTCTGTCGATATGTATAAATAACAAAACATTTTCAACTAAATGGAATCAATAAGCTCTGTTAGTCAGTCCGAAATGCATCCAAGGCCCTGTAGCCTCTGCTGGAAGCTAGAGGGTAAGATGGTGAGACTGTAGCAGGATTGGAAAAGTGCATAAATACTCCTCATGGTGCAACCCACGAGAATCCAAGCCACTGCTGGCAGCTTAATTTTTCTTATCTGTGCTATTAAAAGTGACAAACTATCCAAAAGCGATCCTATTAAAATAGCTCTGGGCAATGGACGAAGATTTCTGGACCTTGCTGTAAAATATATTTGAAAATATATATATAGCCTACAAAAAGCTTGGCTAAGCCAACTATCAATCCTGGTTTTTGTGCAACATGATAGAGATTTGAATGCAAACATTTGTGTGGCCTACGGATAAATACAGAATATAGAAATGTCATCTTAAATACGCCTCCTCTTCAGTTTCAGAAGAGATCCCAACAATCACACACTGTTCTCTCCACATTCATTCAAATATATTCATATTAATGTATATTTCGAGACACAGTTGACGAGATGTATACTAACTTCCTTTTTGATACACTAGTTGAAGTACACAAGTATTAGTATTAGCATTTGTAAATGTACCTTAAGAGAAGTAAACCATATTCCAACTATTGTTTTAGTTGTAGATGAAGAAGCACGGGTATAAAAAGTATTCAGGTCTGTTTATTTAAATCAATAATTTAAGATTGCATTTGGAGAAGAGATTACAATACTATTTTGGTAGCTATATTGGAGAAATACCTTAAAAGATGCAAATTTTAACCCTCAGTTATAACCCACTATGGATTTGCAAACATATTAGTATCGTGTTATAGATACAGCAAGACATGCGATTACCATGGCAACCTTTACATAGATGCCACCATTGGGTGCATATTAGCGTCACTCTACGTAAATCCTTTTTTCAATGCCAGCCTGTAAATGCATTAGTTGAGCAAGTGGGCTTGGATAATTATAAATAAATAAGCAAGCGAGTAAGTAAAGTAAGTAATGAAGCCCCGTGGATGACTGGCAAAGATTACAACGCAATGCCAGTCACTTGGATTTAATCCAGCGAGACCATTTAAATGTCACGGAAAGAGATTTTGGGACAATTTGGGGCTTGTGACTGGTGTATATTGCAGCTCAGAATCCTGATGATGCCTCAGTACTCTAGGTTATTTTTAATATACAGTACTACAGTACTTTTTTCTATATGTTAGTGCTTGCTCATGAAGAGAAGTACACTATAATCACCTATGAATACATCCGTGACATGTTAGGAATTTATAAGACACGAAACACATTGTTATAGTTGTTTAAGAAAATGCATTGCACTTTATAGCATTGTTTGTAATGCATTGTTATAGAAATGCATTCAAGACCACATAATTACCCCGTTATTCTTAGGAAATTGAGAAGGGTTATACGGCAGAATGGTTCCCAATCTGAAAGGGTCCCAAGGAATAAATACAAGTACAATTAAAGTAAGGCAAATCTTAACATCCATAAACTTATTTCTTATTAACAGATGGCTTGACATGGATTATTTGGTAATGCTGTACATGAAGGTGAATCATGAATTCAGTCATAACATGTTTAGTGCTTTCATAAACAAGGAGTAACTCATTTTCAGCCAAAATTCCAGACAGAAGTCACATCTTAAGTAACAAAAGAAGTCGTGCCAATACAGTGAGGGAGGGGAGCCTTGCATGGCTTCTGTTGTGAGTAAAAACATCCATGTGGGTCAGAGAGCCTTTGAGGTCACAAGCGCTGTAATAACTGGCCCCAAGCTTTCACAACAATTAACTTGGTTTACACAGACTTTGACATACCAGAGCTTTTGCACTGTTATATGCAATAACTTCAAGCTGAAAGCCAAGAACTCTTCATTGAATATTCCTAAGAGAGACATCTTAATAATAATAATAATAATAATAATAATAATAATAATAATAATAATAATAATAATAATAGATCACTCGATACATTTCATTATGCTATAAAATTACTTGAATTTATTGGTCAGTCAATAATCACTAAAGACTGATCTATCAAATTGATTTGATTTACTGGTAAATATTTATTTGGCAGTTTTAATGGTTGCTGTCATTTCTCAGGCTGTATATCCAGTGTCATTGATCAATTTGTGAGCTTTATCTCAAGGTGAATATCTCAATGTGAATTCTGTCATAATATCTGGGGTCTATCATATTTCAACATCAGTTAGGATATTCTGTAACATAGATTTTTAAAAAATAATAATAATAATAATAATAATAATAATAATAATAATAATAATAATAATAATTTATTCCAGTGTACAAAGTCAGTCCTTAGGTCGCGATGGAACTGTAACTCTTTCAGTGCATTGAACCCTTTGGATAGTGTTTCATCCCAGGTGGGATCTTTAAGTGAATTCTACAAAGGCTAAAAACGACAGTATCGATTGGAACATTAGCTTGCTGATTCTGTCGGCTTTGAAGGCGAAAAGCATTTCCATTAGCCAAGAAGACGACTTCGTTTCACATCAGGGCAACACTGGGGCAATGGTGAAAGACAGCTTGATAGCCACCAGCTGACGTTCATTTACGGAAAGGAATTAATTCAGTGTCTCTAATACATGCAGCGCGATAAGCCGCTCAGCCACGCCGTCAACAGTGTGACCACGTCTCTTACCCTGGAGCTGGGGCGAAATGTGTTCGACGTGATAGGAGATGACACCATGGCACAGCTCTCCTTGCCATTTCACACACACCACCTCTACCTCTCTCTGCCGTAACACAAACATCCCCCGGAGAGAAGGAGAGAGTCAGTACTAGTGAAAAAACAATGCATAACAGATAAACCTTGGGTTTTTAGAGATGATCAATATGTAAGAGGACTGCAAACTGTAAAGAGGCCTGCTGAAAAATGTGTCTCATCGATGAGAAGTTCAAGAGAATCAACAGAGACTTACAAACAGCAACAACAACAACAAATGTAGTTCTCATTACCTGAAGTGTCCATAAGTCCACAACTAATAGTCTTTTTAAAATTGGACAAGAATTAATAAAAGAAAAGATAAAAGAATAATGGAAGGCTTGAAGCTTTTGAATGGAAGTTTTTCTTCAACTTGTGTATCTCGCCAGATTCACCCGACTAACTCGAAGAACTGCACCGAAAGGAAATTAGGATCTCTGACCAGCCAGGCCTCAGTGCTTCCATTAAACGCCGCAATCATTTCCCGTGAGTTATCATTGCTACCACTCTGAGTGCCTGGTGGAAAACCCTTCAAATCACCAACTCACACATTACTCGTGTAAGTACACCATTTCAGGCAACAACAAAAACCCATTAAATGTTACACAAACTCTGACACATCTTCCAGAAAAAAATTCATGTAAATAAATAAATGTAAATGAATAAATAAAAAAATACATTCTAATTAGATAGATAGATAGATAGATAGATAGATAGATAGATAGATAGATAGATATTAATGCAATAAGTCTGACTTTTAGAACCAAATTAAATATATATCCTCAAAGCCTTGGTCTCATGCGGAATTCGTACATATTCAACGTGTTTATAGATTAGCCTTTGTATCTTCTCAAATAATTTGAGTAGTGTGTGAGCCCATGCTTGTTCTCCATGACGAACAATACTAACCTACACATCTGACAACTTAATTTGCCCCTTAATTGTGATATCATAGATGATGACTCCTATTCACTTTGGTACTGGCCACCCACTAGCGTATCAATGCAGGGGCAATAGTGGAACTGATAAGACAGGGACCCTAGTTAAAATGGCCAGTTAACATGTGGGCTAAAAACGGTCCTTGAGACGGCATTTGTGTAATACTCCTGCCTACTTCCAGCAAGAAATGATTAATCACACTTTGTGTATTACTGTGTGTTTTAGGCAAAACCATAACGTCCATCACATGCATTCCATATACAGCCAAGTTGCAGCAATTTCCAAGAGGACTATTATCCTTATTCCTGGGGCACAATAAACAACAATCAGGCCATTGGAAAAGGTGTCCTGATTTTAGGCTGGTCTTCCCAGATTTTGTGTGTGTGTGTGTGTGTGTGTGTGTGTGTGTGTGTGTGTGTGTGTGTGTGTGTGTGTGTGTGTGTGTGTGTGTGTGTGTGTGTGTGTGTGTTTTGTGTGTGTGTGTGTGTTTTAATGTGTATTTGGCAAAGCCATGCTGTCTATAGTGTCTATCACATAACCAGGCAATTTGTGCCAAATGCCATTGGGACAAATGTCATTAGGCCTTACCCAGACTAGACAACAATTGGACTGACAGTCAGGCCATGAATCTCAAAATGTGTCCCAGATTTTAGGCTGCTCTTCCCAGATTTTAGCTTGCTCTTCCAAGATTTTAGCCTGTTCTTCCCAGCTTTTAACTTGTTCTTTCCAGATTTTAGCCTAATCTTCCCAGATTTTAGCCTGATCTTCCCAGACTTTAGTCTGCTTTTCCCAGACTTTAGGGTGGTCTTCTCTGATTTTAGGCTGGTCTTCCCAGATTAGCCTGTGATGTGGCACATGAAGAATCCAATTTTAACCCCTGTGATCCCCTGTTCATTAGCCACTTTATCCTGGTCAGGGTCACGGTTGCTTCGGATCTCAGGAAATACTGGATACAAGGCCGGAATTCACCTCGAGCCTGCCCCGATTTCAAACTGTAACTATTTAAAATGTTCAATATTTGACAATAATGTGTGTGTGTGTGTGGGGGGGGGGGGGCACCTCCTCCAACTGTCTTGATGTCACATGTGAAACTCTGTTTAACCCACCAAGCTGAACTGTCATCCCCCATGTTTTGAAATCGTGCAAGATCCCAGGTTCCGAAAATCGGGATCATTGATCAGTTTGTGAGCTTTTTCTCAGACTGTGTGGTGTTTTATTCAAGGACCAAAATCTTCTACTGTGGACCAGGCATTAGTTGGGAAACTAGAAAATGTTCCCTATTATGCAGTAGACTACCTTTCTGATGGAGTTTATATAAAGGACAAAAACAGCAAATGCAATACCTAATTACCGACTTGCTGCTTAAGTAACACCTTCGAACACCGACGCTCATTCTGCAATCTCCTCCTTCTCCCTCCCTGTTCCTTCTGAGATCATCTATGAGTCTCTCTCCCACACACACATTCAGATACGGATGGACACACACTCACACACACATACACACACACACACACACACACACTTTCCTCTCCACTGGGGACTGGCTAGGATTCATTTATCTGTTCTCTTATCTTCTTTTCCCTTCTGCTATGTACAGATATGCACTACCCTTTGTCACTGTCCTATTGTATTAACACTTCTTATCGAGGTTCCAGTACCGGTTCACGGTACAAAATCAATAACTGTTGATGAATTGTATTTTACTACAAACAAAAAAAATGCAACCCAAAGAAACATAATCCGAAACATTCGTTCGAAATCTCTGTCACTGTTTAATGTAGCCCACTACATTATATATATATATATATATATATATATATATATATATATATATATATATATATATATATATATATATATATATATATATATATATATATATAAATTCCCAGATGTTTTTGGATCAACATTATATCTGGTGTGATTTTAGTTAATATATAACACTGCATGGCTTCAGTTTATGGATAAATCAACAAGGCAAATGAAACTTATTATAAACATTGACTTAAGAAAATCTCATTATGTTAAAGTTTGCATTAGACTGATAGCACACCTGTTTGTTTGGGGGTTTTTATATGAGAGTAAAAAAACAGCTTAGTTAGCTAACCCACATTTGAAGTTTAAACTGGAATTTAGCAAGTCTATGCGTTTTTTAAATAGAATTTTTTTGGACTTGAAATTAAAACGACCTCTTGGAAATCACGGGCAATTTCACAGCTATATGGAGCGCAATCAGTTAAATTCCATAGCCTGTGAACATCCTTATTAATGTTCTTATTCCTACAAAGACAGCTACTGGATCTAATGGCTTTTCTTATTACATTTAGTCCACATAAAGAAACAGAATTCAATCATTTTCATTATTTCCTAACCTATAACCACATTAGGAACCTTATGCTGGTGTTAAAGGCATGAACAGTATAATTAAAACATTGGGGGTTTTTTTCTTTTGCTCAGTTCTCTTTCTGAGCTGTTGCTTCTTTTATACTTAATTTACACTTCCTATAAAAAGCAATAAAGCAATAAAATAAAGTCAGTAACGACAATAATAAAGATGTACGAAGGGATATACAGTGGCAAGTAAGACAAATGACAACAATTAAAACTGCATTACGAATTAAGAGTACACAGCAAGACAGTTTGGCTTACGATTTGATAGATTTCAGGTGCATTTCACAGGAGAAATATTACGAAATGACTTGTATTTTGCAATCTGACCCCACACACCCCACCCCACCCCCATATCAATCAAAGTGGTGTGTGCCACCGCCAAAAAACGCCAATAAACGGAGGGACCCTCATTTTCCATTTCATTGCTTGACTTCAGCACAGAGATATATAGGTCAGGCAGTCAGACGAGAAAGGCAGCGATTTAGCCATGTGTCAATATTTTGCTTCGGCTCGCAGTTTGCTCTTGCTTCCCGCTCAAATGAATGCTCCTCTATTCCGGAGGACATCGCCTGAAGCACTACGACGTAGTCCAGCATGTGCTCGTCCGAGCTTCTCAACACACAAACAGCATCTGGTCTGTTCTTGTTTATGTTTATGTAGACTTCTTTCTAGACCTGTTGGACCTTTGAAAATTTTTAACCAGTAAATTATATACATGGGTATAATGTATAAGCTAAAAAACATCTCACTACAAAGAAACCTGGGAAAAACGATTTAAACTTTATTTTGGGCAAAATGAACTGAACTATATCCCGTTTGACGTAGGCAACATGCTGAAAAGACCACCTGACTTGAATAAATATATTTCACTGCCACATCTTGAAAAAAAACAAAACAAACAAACAAACAAAAAATACAGGCTTCAAAACCTCAGCAGCGTTTTGGTTTTACAATTACCTTATCAGCGGCAGGTTAATAACTTTTGCTCCGTTCATTTAATTAGCCATGACTGAGCCTGATTTCCATAGATACACTTGTTCTCTATTCTTGCCTGCGCTTTATGGCTCTCAGCCTGAATCATCTGGATGAGACATTTTAATAGTAAGCTGGAAGTGCTTTATAAAATAAACACAGGCATTCAAACAGTCCTGTGCTGGCCTCTGTCCAAAACATCACAAAAGATTAGCATTGTCAGCTTTGGTGAATCTGTGCCTAACTCAGCGAAAGACAGAGAAAGAGAAACAATAGAAGGCTAAATACTGTATGGGGGTCCTTCATCTGCCTCGGACTGTCCCCAGTGAACCAGTGCTACCGGTCTGCCTGTTTATCAGCTATCCAGGCATGACAGGAGCTCAAATATCCTTCCTACTCTAGAATATTGGTGAACCAACAGTGCGCTTTTCTCTTATACCACCACAGGATTTCAGTACCACCCCTTCCCCGAAGGATAAGACTCTAAGATAGAGAAAATTAGAGGGACTAATGATCCCCCATCCGGTTGTCTCTCAACAACACTTTCACCAGGGGCACTCAAACTCCTTTAGTCAATCAGACATACTCTAAGAAAACAAAAGAGTGAAATATGGTGGATGGTAGAAGCATAACTCTTGCAATTCAACCCCCCTGATACTTTGGCACTCACCAACCCAGAGCCAAAGAACACAGCCAGCAGTGCCAAGCAGGCTCCCATCACAATCAGTAGCAGGAAAACGATGAGCGGGTGCTGCTGGCTCATGCGACAGTAAGACTCATAGAGCCAGTCAGGAGATCTATGCCTCCTGGCGCCCTCTTTGTTGCTGTTCGCACCATCCCGCATGCCACGCTCCAGCAGGTATCTCCTCCCGCGCATGGCTCCTGTCCACATAGATCCGGTGCCCTGCCTCTGCTCCTCGGGTGACTGCTTCACTTTCTTGTCCTTCTCCTGTTCCTTGCCGAGCTCCTTCAGACTCAAAGCGGGTGGCCGGGTGGCAGTGTTGGCACGCGCCTCGGACACCGGCAGGAAGCTTTCCACTCTGGTGCGCAGCATTGCTCAGGCAACATGTTTGGACGAGGAGAGAAGTGAGGAGAGAGTAGACTGAGTGTGTGTGTATATGAAAGGGAAAAAAAAGAGGGAGGGACCCAAGAGAGGGAAGGAAGGAAAAGAGGGAGGGGGTAGAGGGAGTGTGATGGAAGAGAGAGAGAGGGGGGGGGTTTAGGGGACAGAATGGGCTTACTATAGCACCGCTAATGCATAATGCAGTCACTGAGAGCTAATTTAATGTCTTAAAATGAGGGAATTGTGAGGCTTTGAAAGCCTCTGAGAGAGGCTTTTAATGACCTGAAGGCATTGATTAAACCCTCTCTTTCTCATGGGTTTTTTCCCCCAACTGTCATGTCAATTTTGTCCCCTCATCGCTTCCCCATCTTAAGAAAGTCACAAGACGGCAGAGAGATTTGCAACAAGAGAGAAAAGCCACATCTAAGAGCTGAAGATCTTCTCCACACAAGCCGTGGTTTAAAGATAGAATCAGCCACAGATTCGCTACGATTACACCTTGATCCAGGCTAATCATTTCACATTCGCTTCTCAGGGTCTCAGCTGCATCAGTCTGACCTTTCATGTCGATTTCCAGCTTCGCAATAAAGTCTGGATCTGATGCAAAAGTGTCAGTGTGACAGCGCTAAATTCTGCTCGGAGTATTTTTAGCCTTACACTGAGTTACTAAATAAAGTGACAACCCAGTTTATCTATGTAACTAAATATGGCCAGATTGCACACATTCAATACTCCACAGTGATGTCCATCCGTATCGGCTTTTTACACACTTCATAATTCTATTCCATAACATGTAAAAGTACAAAACTGGGGAATAGAAGAAATTAGTTCAAATTTAGGTAACCAACATTTAAGTGGGTTCATGAAATTCATGACATTCATGAAATTTTTCAATGATAAGGTTGAAAATATTAGACGTGAAATACAGGCCATTAAATTAAAACCGGCAGAATCAAATCTTCTTTAATTCCAGACTGATGGGACTACGGCTGCTCCTAACGCCATACAGACTTCATATAAATCCATAATGAACTTTTTCACACTATCTGTTGTTACCCAGATGAGGATGGGTTCCCTTCTGAGTCGGGTTCCTCTCAAGGTTTCTTCCTCTTAAAACATCTTAGGGAGTTTTTCCTCGCCACCGTCGCCACTCAGTGGCTTGCTCAGTTGGGATAAATTCGCACCTTTAATATCTGTATACCATGTTGATATTTCTGTAAAGCTGCTTTGAGACAATGTCTATTGTAAAAAGCGCTATACAAATAAAATTGAATTGAATTGAATTGAAGTGGGTATAAACTGTAACTGCCATTTGATGGCTTCTCCTTATTTTGTATCTGCTTGCATAGCTACAATTTAAATAAATAAATAAATAAATACATGTTTGTGCAAATCTCTACGATATAAATAAACATTAAACATAATGTATAGTAATTATTTATTATAATAATCTTTAGACTGTATTCAAACAGCTACAACATAGCTAATTTTTGTCAGACATTTTGTAGCTAGATTAAAGCGGTGAATTATTTCTTTGGATCTGACTAATTTAGGTTAACTACCCAAAAACTGGTTCATTATGACCCAGCTACAGATTATTTATAGCCTTATCCTAATTTTTACCATTATTTCTGGGTTGTTCAGCCTAATCGTGATTATGACCCAGATAGAGGTTTTTAATTACTTTTTACCCAGAAAACATTTCTATACCGTTATGCATTGACTTGTTCACCATAAACTGATTTTAAAGAACTTTTGCAAAGATTTCAATTAGTTTGTTACAAGGTCAGTGTTAAATAATCCAATTCATTTTAAACACCAAAGGGATTTCTTAATCCCTTTACAACATTTAATTAATACACTTTATTTGGCATTATAGCCGGCTTAAATCAAATACTTAAAACTTAATGCAAGACTTCATAATAAGCATGGTAGGCTTGGCATGGTATGGCATGTCCAAAGTGTCCGTAGTGTATGAATGGGTGTGTGAATGTGTGTGTGAGTGTGCCCTGCGATGTATTGACACCCTGTCCAGGGTGTGCTCCGCCTTGTGCCTGATGCTCCCTGGGATAGGCTCCAGGTTTCCCTGTTGATGATGATGGTGTCATCATGCCATGATCTAAAGAGATCTGTAAGACCTTCAGAAAAAAGGTTGCGGATGCCTATGAGCCTGGAAATAGATTTTAAAAGATCTCCAAATTATTTATAAATACATCATTCCACTGTAAGGAAAATCATCTATAAATAGTGCAGATCTGCCAATTTGTCCAGGATTGGCCGTGCAAGAGCAGACAGTCTAATGCAAAAAGAAGTCTCCAAAGACCACAAAATTTCATCACAGGTTCTGCTAGTAAGTCTTGCAACTATTGGTGTCAAAGTGCATGCGTCTACAATCAGAAAGAGATTGCACAAATTTGACTTGCAAATTTGCCAGGAAAAAGTCTTTGCAAGACTACAGTTTGTCATTGAGCATATAGGCAAAGACCATGCCTTTTGGAATAGTGTGCTCTGGACAGACGAATCAAAGATAGAGTTGTTTGGTCACAGTAACAGCAGACACGTTTGGCGTAGACCAGCTTTTCAGGAGAAGCACCTCATAGAAGCACAGCTGTATAAACGCTATTGTTTGGGGTTGCTTCGCTGCCTCAGGGACTGGACAGTTTGCATTCATTGATACCATTATTAATTCTGCATCACATCAAAGAGTGCTTGAAGATAATTTGAAGCTAAAAGTCTAAAAGTTGAAGTTGAACCAAAAGTGGACCTTTCAACAGGATAATGATCCTAAGCACACGAGCAAATCCACCAAAGAATGGCTCAAAAAGAAGAAATGGAGGGTTACGGAACTTCCTAGTCAAAGCCCAGATTTGAATATCATTTAAATGGTGTGGGGGGGATTTGAAATGTGCAGAACATGCAAGAAAACCTTCAAACATCTTGCACCTGAAAGAATATTGCATGCAAGAGTGGTCATAAATTCCAGCAAGCCTGGTGGACAGTTATGCAAAACACCTACAAGAAGTTATTTCTGCTAAAGGGGGAAATACTACTGTCACTTCTGAGGCCAAGGGTGTACTTAATATTTCCACAGAAGAAGAAGAATCTCACATCTATTGATATTTCTGTTGAATAAATTATTGAAAAAGCTAATATTCCTTGTGGGTTTTTTTTCCCCCCAAGTATATCAACTTTATTAATAGGCAGTGTTTGAAAGATGATCATATGTTTTCTTGTCCAGATATGTCAAAAAAGCCAACAATTTCCATGGGATGTACTTGTCTTTTTCACGTGATATATATACACACAAATTAAGGATATAAAAGTTCAGGAGTTGAATTTGCATTTGGTAGTTGTTGGTGGGAACCCTCAATATGTGAACACTGTTGAAAAAGTTAATGGTGGCTGTGATAGAAACATGCCAGAACACAGTGCAATGCAGTTTGCTGCACATAGGGTAGCGTAGCTGCAGATAGCTGTAGTTTACATCCAAAAGTGGGTGAACAAGACACAAGGCAGTATTTTGTATTACAAGTTTTGCATGAACAGGGCACAGGTGTTACACTTTTCATGAGATTGGAGAAAGTTAGAAAAGCAAGTGGGACATTATTAAGAGCATAAGTGAAAGAAAGATGAGTTACTTTGTTATCATTTTCATTTTCATTCATACCACTTTATTTTAAGGAACACATATTGGGGATTGACTAAGGATTTGTTCATTTTTCAGAAAAGCCCAATTTAGACGCTTGTAAATGGTTCATTCACTATGAATTAGACTTTAATCATAAAAACTTGTATTGCTTCAAAATGGATGATTATGTGCCCGTGTTAGGCAAATAACTGAGCATGAATGAATCATCTAAATTCACTTCTCATTAGCAGATAATTGGCATTGTGTTATACCTGTAGGCTCTAGGAAGCATTTCTAATTATATTCAGACATGCATTGTTTCACTATTTATGTATATTATTTTTGATAAGGAAGAAACATCTGTAAAACTGTGACGGTGTACAGTACAAACCTTTTCTTTTAACTACAGAGTACACCACTGCATTACTGCATAAGTCATACAGAGGTTATGTTACTTTCATTCATTCATTTATTCATTCATTCATTATCCTGGTTCTGGAGACTTTACCAGGTACACTGGGCGTGAGGTGGAAATACACTCTGTTTTGAAGACTCTCGTACAGCAATTTTCTAATATTCCAACTGCACAAGATGAATAGGTTTATCAATAATTAAACAAAGGCAAAGACAAAATACAGTATTTATCCATTTACATTACTCAAGAATGTCACTCTCGTCTTCTTCCAGTCTCACAGCTTTGAATCACTCTCACTGGCAGCTACAACGTTAATAGGAATACAGACAATCAGGAATTGCAATTGTGTCATGCCTGGTCAATGACAATGGACTTTGATTGGGTGCACAGCAGGACCGCAACAAATCCAGCCAAGCAGATAACATCAGAAATCTTTTTCCCATTCATTCTCACGCCAGCCTCAACCTTTTGTACAGTCATATATTCGCCTTCAGCAACCCAAGCCTTGATACGGCTCCATGAAATTGTCACAGGTAGGTTGTAATGGATTAACATGCTGGCCTGGATGCCAGGACAAAAGGAACTAAATTTAAACATGGTCTAAAAATAGCTGTGGACACGAAGAGGCCAGATCATTTTAGCCAAAACATTGGGGTGTTGACAAGTCATCTAGAAAATCCACTGTGAATTATTTCTGATAACAGGAGCTTAATTGTCTCGCAGATGTTCCACAGCATTCAGTGTGACTCTAAATGGACAAAACGTTTGATTAAATAAAACAAATTTGGTGGTGGCAGTTTGCTGCGGTACAAGAGAAATAAAGCACTTCTGTTTTAGGAAGGAAAAAAGAGACTCCACTTTGGGGTGGTAACTGTAACTCCAATTTATGTCGGGTTACATTTCACCATCTTAATGTGGAATATTTTCCTATAACAGCATGTCACCATGTTATTATAAGGTTGCTCATACAATATACAAAGCTAATATTATGAATTAACATTATAAAGAAATCATCCCTAAAAATGAGCATTTATATTAATATTACATGATTTTTATTTACAATATTGTTATTTTCTATGGGGAGAAAAATTTCATAGACTGGCGACTTGGAGAAAAATTTCTTCTAACCTAAAATTCTTGACTAGGTTTAACAATTGGGACTTTTCCCATACAATCCTCAAGGATTCTTTTTTTTATATATATAGAACTACTATTTGGAAGCGTTTCTGGTAGGGAATCCCTACAAACTGTGGACAATCTTATAAAATCCTTTTACAATCAGCAACATGGCCTACGCAAAGACAATTCAAGTAGTCAAGAAACAGTGGAATTGATCGTTGACTAACTTCCTGTAGACACTTTAATGAAATCAGCAGTTAGTCGCTTACCCAGAGGTTTGTAAGCAAGAAATTTTATGCTACTGGACCTTTACAAATATCATTTCAATACCCCTGGTGTAGAGGATAAACAATGAAGACTGAACACATTTTTATAAACCAATGGGGGCTGAACTGGATGGATGGATTGATATGAAAATATACCCATAGCTTAAAATAGATGCCCTGCCTCTGGCTTCCCTTCATCTCTGACATATGGACGTATGCCAATCTGTCATTGATCAATTCAAACTGAATTCGTTAGATGAAGTGAGCAAAACTCTTAATGGACACCTTCTTACTGCCCTGAAGGCATGCCCTACATTTTACTGCTATATCTGGGCTATTATCTCTCTTGTCTATTACCTCTTTTCAACATTATAGCTTCATTTTCATTAGAAGGGTTGCCCAGTCAATCGATATGATAACGGACTGTTATATTAGGGTAACACTAACGTCCAGCTGCTCATTACAGATGGCTTATTTGATTGCTAAATAATTTGGCATCGGTTTTGTGTTGACAAAGGGCTTGTTTTTGAGAGACATTCAATTAGTTAGTTAGTTAGTTAGTTTCATTCCTCTTATACTTATACCACAGTGATTTGCCAAAAATTTTAACGTATTAATAAACATCATACTTTTTATCCATTTACAGTCACATTCAATGTCGTGGAACATCCACAAGACAAGTTCCTATTGTCATCTATAAAAAGTCATTCTCTCGTCACACTCCTCTTTTTGGTCTCTCTTTTGAAGTTCACAAACATATGAGAAGCCATGCATAGAAAACTTACTGACAGTAACAAAGCACCGGCACTATAGACTCCTTCCATAAACGCTAAATAAACGTGTCCATACTGAAAACTTCACCACATCGATGGGGTTTTTCTTGGTTAAATAAAAATCAGACTTTTTAATCTGTTTATTAGAAGTCCCTCTGAATGATAACCATGACGTATCAGAACAAGCACCTTTAATATATAAACCCGATCATTTGAATTGCAGCCAAGCTCTGTTATTATAGAAAATGAGTCAACACTTTCTGAACAATCAGATCTGAGATTTGCACAGTGCCATGGTATGAATCATTATAACGCATTAACATAATTAAAATACGGTGCTCATGTTGAACTACACTTGCTCAAATTGTTTTATGACTTATCTCGTGATTTATTTTGACTTTTAGATTAGTTAAGTGCTCCCACATTGCATTGCATTCAACTGAGGTCGAATCTTAACTATTTTGCTACAACAACAACAAAAAGTTATAAATAGGTCAAACGACTCTCCTGAGAAGTGAGTATGAGCAGAGGTTGTTGTTTTTTTCCCCCAGTCAAATCATTTTTATTTGTTTCCTTCTATTGAGATATGTTGCCTTGTAAAATCTAAATGAAGCCTCATCTTTCCTTCAATTGTGTGACGTATTTCCATAGTGTGTGTGTTTTTATGCATAAAAATTAAAGCACAAAAAAAATTGGTTTAAAAAAGTCTAATTATGTGTAGAATTTTGAATTTTGATCCACAGGAATGTCACAAGTAGCAGTCCATAAAGTGGTCATGGATAAACAAACAAACAACGAGAGGCTCGTTGTCATCCTCTGTTATTCCACGCAAAGATAAGTAGAAGCACAAATACATAATCAAAGGGACAAACTAAAGTACACACACATAGAGAAGTGTGTATGAATACAAGGAAACCCTCAGGCACCCAAAGAACTCTTGAGGAACCCATTTTTTTTAAAGAACTCAAAGAATTTATCACACTAGGCTGAACTTTATGAGGTGGGTCATGAAAACTGGAGTTGATGATGTCTGGTATAGATATAAATACGCCTCATGATGTGGCTTAACCACTAACCACTTAACACACATCAATTACAGTTAGAGATTTAGCTCAGCTGCTGTGATTTCAGCCTTCTCCCCGTCAGGTGCACCAGAGCTCTGTTCTTCCTTAACAGACCATGTCCATCCTGGATATAATCAGCAGCTAGCTTGTAGCTGTTCGGTGTAGCCCTTTAGGTGTTCAAATTCGAGAAGATACTGTTCTAAGATATACGGTGGACACCTAAAGTCTTCACATGCACCGTAAAGTGGTGGAACTAGGCTTGTAAAATGAGAATGGCTGTAACAAATATCGTTTGGCAGTTGTTCCTCACAGCTTCGTTTTTTCATATAATATAAACGTAGAAACAAAACTTAACATTGACGGACTGTTTCCCCACTCTATGGCTCATCTAATGATATAAATAACAAGCAATTAAAAGGATGAATGAGGAATTTTAATAGGGAATTTATGTGAAATTTAAAACAGCACAAGGAACTGGAAAATTTTGCATTTAAATGGATCGTAATCACTGCATATTTATCTAAATTGCATTAAATCACATTAATATTAACCAGCCGAAATGAAACATGCTGAATATTCAAATTTAAACTTAACCAGCTGGAATAAACTGTGAAACTTGCTTTTAATGCTCTACTTCTTTTTTATTATTATTTTTTAAATTTATTTTTTAATGAAGCTATGTGTTATATGTTTTGCTTATTTTATTCCTCTCCCATTGTTATCAGGCAGTGGTGGATTGGTATACTGTCTAGAAAACTAATGCAGATGAAGAATCGCGACTGAGTCACCATCGATGTTGATAAACTGTATTTTAAACCACGATATCTCAAATGCAGCCTGTATGAACAGTTAACCTAGCTCTTCTGACCACAAATACCGTAAGTCTACAGCCGACCAAGATTGACTGAGAGATGGATTTCTGGAAGAGGTACTTTATTTATGTTGCTTAAGTAAAGATTAAAACACTTGGGGTCATTCTGTTCTAGGAAAATAATCCATAATGGTTTAGTATGATATAGACTAAAGCTACTGTTGACAGTTACTGTTACCACATTGAATTTGATTCTGTAAAAAAAAAAAAAAAAAAAAAAAAAAAAGGCAAATAAATAGCACCTAGCAGAAAACAGCAACCTATCAAAGATTCTTTTAAACACCTTTTTTAAAATGTTTATTATTAGCCCTGGATTATGTAGCTTGGTCGCCATACAAGTCCCAGTGAATAAGCTGTTATTATAGAAATTAATGCATTAATGTTAACCTCTGATTTGAATAACAGCCGGAACTACTGTTAGACTTGCTGTTTTAAAAAAAACACCTTCTGACCAATCCGAAATACTGTAAGAATTCAACAGCACTGTGGTATAATTACGTTGTTGTGAATTATTCTTACATATAAAGACAATATGGTCTATTTTCTTTGGTGAAATTGGGTAGGGAAAGAAAAAAAAAACAGTAGATGTTCTCCATCTACAGTTTCCATGTGGTAGTGCAAAAAGTGTTACAGTTAAAGGGTACAAGTATCACGAGTCTATCCTAACTCATAACACCCACACTTCGTTATAAGGTACTATGTTGTACCTTAGGTATTGTATTTACCTTTTACTTCAAGTTTTAACACATTTGCATAGACACTTATGAGAAACTCATTCAAACTGTATATGCTATATCTCTGTAGCAGATGGTGATTTTTAATATTGCCCCACTTATACAGCGTTGAGAAACAAAGCTGTAGTCAATTGGGTTTAATATTCGCTGTGCGACTCTGTAAAGTGCACATTAACGTCCTCAGCAAACAAACATGTCTGATGGGAAGGAAGTATCTCTCTGTGTTTGGTACGCTTCAGCAAAGTTAATCATCGACTTGGAGGGCACGAGACAGACGTTCAGGGACCGCACCGCCGCCTCGGCTCTATTTTTACCTCATTACAATGACATCGCTTAGGAATTCTGTTTGCTTTCCTTTTTAATTAAGCTTCTAAAGTATATTGACCTCCGTCATGAATTCGAGATTAATTAATCTTCCTGATGAGTTTGGTTCCGAATCAAGGATCCTAGAGTGTGATGGCTTTGCATTAAAGCAATTTACCACACATTTAAATTTAATTACAGCCTCTGCACACGCAACTGAAGGCCGTTTATGATTAATGTTAAGGAAGGATTGAAGACCTTACAAGCCGATATCAGGGTTCTCAGCATGTCATCGTATCTGGTTATGAATTGAAAGAAAAAAAAACAGAACATTAAACACCACATAACGGTGCAGCATGGATTCAATTACTTTGATTACAGAACTTGCTAGAATTTTTTTTTTAACGGACTGATTGTTCTGAGCCTTCAGTGTAATGAAGTAAGAAAGGTCACCTGATATTATATTTGATTACGTATTATTACATGTTAAGAAATGTGAATAAGCACTTGATCACTATGAAACAAATGTCACATTTTTCCATTTAACCTCCTACTGTTATTCATTACAGAAGTTGTGAAATGAATAGAATATACAGCCAAGACACTGACAAGGTCGGAAATAATGTTTTCTGCTTGAAATGACAATTTAGTTCAAAGAATCCGTCATTTGCAGCAGTTACAGTCTTGCGGAACTTCTAGCTGAGGTAATTTCCCTCCATGCTTCCTCAAGTTGGATTGGCTGGATGGACACTTTATGCGTACCATTCGGTCAAGCTGCTCCCACAACAGCTGGATCGCGTTGCGTGATTGTGCTGGCCAATCCATTACAGACAGAATTCCAGCTGAATGCTTATTCCCTGAATAGGTTTTGAATTGAATTTTGGAGCAGTGCCTTGGGTCATTGTCCTGTTGTAGGATGAAATTGGTTCCAATCAAGCACCGTGGCATGGCATTTCAATATGGACTGATAAGCTTATTTGGTCTAGACAGATGGTGTCAAGCACTCCTCTGGAGGTGTATTTGTTTTGCACCTCACAAATGTTCTTGTCTATGATACAAACACCTTAAACTTAGATTTGCCTGTTTATGACATCCAGTCATGTCTGTTTTCCTTTGCTCACTTTAACCTTTTCCATCTATTGGCCAGTCTGCCTAGAAGACCAGCATCCTGGAATCACCTCTTCACTGTAGAAGATGAGACTGGTGTTTTGCTGGTAGTATTTAATAAAGATGCTAGCTGAGGGCCTGTGAGGTGTCTAGTTCTCAAACTAGAGACTCTGATGTATTGATCATTTATCATTCACAGTCTGGCTCCCACTTCTTTTTCTATCCTAGTTTGAGCCAGTTTGTGATATTCTGTATAGGGAATGGTGCACACTTTTGTTGGATATCTTCGATTTCTTGCACACAATGGCCTTCTTTTCTCAAAACAAAAACAGACCGTTGAGTTTTGGAAGTAAGCTCTTTCCTTTCTGGCCATTTGGGGATTAGAAGCGATCCCAAAAATGCTGATGCTCCACATACTTAAGTAGCCTACAAGAAGTCCACAAGGGTGCAGTTGTGTTAACACACGATGACTTAGACTTTTAATATGATAACCTAAGAATAGCTAACACAATGTGCCATTGGAACACAAGTGTGATGGCTGTTGAAAATGGGTCTTTGTATGAATACATATTCCATTCAAAATCCAGCTGTAATAGTGATTTACAACATTAACAATGTCTTGCTGTATTTCTGATCAATCTAATGTTATTTTAATTGGGGGGAAAAATGTGATATTCTTTCAAAAAACATGGCCATTTATGAGTGATTTGTGGTTTAATCCTCAACTCTCCCATTGGTTTAGAATTATATTTGACTAGATTTGCATTAAAGGTGTCCTGATAAATGACTCACCTTTAAGGTAATTAGAAATTTTCTGTGGATGTGAAATAAACGTCCTTTTTTTTTTTGTCCACGAAAAAAATATGCCAATTATTAAACATTAGCATGTGATAATAATCTGTTATGGCATCAGACATTATGGTAGCTATCATGACAATTACATGTAATGATAAAATGATGTCAAGTTTATAGCCTGATTATAGTCATGGATCAGGCTTCAGGTTTTATTAAATAAAACTTGACGAGTGTTTCTATTTGTTTCTTTTTTTTTTATTTATACATGCATGTTTTGATTGTTTACAGAAGCCTGAATATAGGCCTAGGCAAATTTTTCATTTATTTATTTATTTTGTTCTTTTGTTTGTTTGGTGGTTCATAATTTTTGCCAATTTAATTCACATATGTTTTTCAGTCGAATAACACAAATTTTAGACATTTTTATGTTGCATAGTTGAACTGTAGGATGCAGCTGTTCAAACAGCTCTTCGTTTTGCTACGTGATTGTGCGTACTCCCATATTACCCACAAGGCTTTTGGGAGATGATTTAGGTATAATTATCCGGTATGCACCTTCTGTGAAGCCTGTATTCATACATCATTATAATTGTGTTGATGATGCACTCAATGACTTTTAAACTATTTACAGTTGCAATCAAAGTTATTCAACCCCCATTGCAAATCACGTTTATTGTCACAATTTACAGTCTTTCAGCTGTTTGCAATGAACACATGAAACAAAAGCAGTTGAAATAGTTCAACACGACGAATGCTTCATGCGGTTTCCCCAAATTCAACTGAAAATGCAACTTATAATGACTTCGCCAGTTCCAAAATTATTCAACCCCCTCATGGCAACGCTGCCTTCACAATAAATAAAAATAAAGACTTTGTATGGAAAAAAAGTAATGAGGAACAGCATGAGGCACCAATTACAAGTGTCACGTCAACATCCCTTTTTCGAAACCAAAAACATTTATTCCTTCGTTTTTCAAAGCAAGGACTAAGAACACAATTAATTAAACTATGAAACAAGGAAGTAGAATTAATGTAACCATTAAGGTAAAGGCAGAAGTATAAGAATTCCACTTGTCACAAATTGCAAGACATCTGAGACATTTAACTAGAAACAGGTGTGAACACTGATCAAGGATTGTGGACAAGATGGGGTCACTGCAGGAATGTGTTCATGAAAACAGTCTATCAGTGATGGCGTAATGAAGTAGAGCTACTGTTACCATGGCACCCATGGTGATGAGTATGTACCATGTGCGTGTATTTGTATCCATTTATGTTTTGGTCCTGTTTCAACCCCTCGTCATGCCATTGGTTTAAATCCCAAATACTATGTGCAACCTTTTAAGAAAGGGAAGATTAAAGTCAATTAAATTGTACTTACAGTGCCCTCCACTACTATTGGCACCCTTGGTAAATATGAGCAAAGAAGGCTATGTCATTGCTTTGTGCTAACTCCCTTTAGATTATAGCTGAGTCTTCTCCTATAATGCCTCATGAGGTTGGAGAATACAGTGGGGGAAATAAGTATTGAATGCGTCAACATTTTTTTCAGTAAATATATTTCCAGTAAGGTTACTCACATGAAATTTTCACCAGACTTTGGTATTAACTCAAGAAATCCACACATATAAAGAAATCCAAACATTAAAGTCCATAAATAAATTTAAGCGTAATAAAGAGGAATGAAACAGGAAAGAAGTATTGAACATGTTAACTGAAATGTATTTAATACTTAGTGGAGAAGTCTTTGTTTGTAATGACGGCTTCAAGACGCTTCCTGTATGAAGAAATTAATCAGTCGCAGTATTCAGGTGTGATTTTGGCCCATTCTTCTAAGCATATTGTCTTTAACTCTTGTTCAATTGGATTCGAGTCAGGTGATTGACTGGGCCATTCTAACGCCTTGATTTTTTTTTCTCTGAAACCAACTGAGAGTTTGTTTTGGATCGCTGTCCTGCTGGAAGTCCACCCACGTCTCATCTTCATCACCCTGGTGGATGGCAGCAGATTCTTCTCAAGAATCTCCCGGTATAGGGCTCCATTCACTGTTCCTTCAATTATATGAAGTCTGCCAGTACCATGTGATGAAAAACAGCCCACACCATGATGCTTCCACCTCCAAACTTCACTGTTGGTGTAGTGTTTTTAGGGTGATGTGCAGTGCCATTTCTTCTCCAAACATGGTGTGTAGTATGACAGCCAAAAAGTTCAGTTTTGCTCTCGTCTGACCAGACTACACTCTCCCAGTATTTCATGGGCTTGTCCAAATGAGTTGTAGCAAACTTTAAACAAGCTCCGACATGCCTTTTCTTTAGTAATGGAGTCTTGTGGGGTGAGCGTGAGCAGTGGAGTGCATTGCCTATTGTTTTCTCTGTGACGATGGCACCTGCTGCCTCCAAGTGTTTCTGGAGCTCTTTCCGAGTGGTCCTTGGCTCTTGGGCTACTCTTCTGACTATTCTTCTGGCTCCCCGGTCAGAAATCTTGCAAGGAGCTCCTGTGCATGACGACGGAGTGATGTTACTTCCACTTGCAGATAACGACCCCAATGGTGCTTACAGGAGGATTCAGAAGTTTTGAAATATGTCTGTATCCAATTCCATCAATATGTTTCGCAACAATAAGGTTGTGAAGGTCTTGGGAGAGCTCTTTGCTTTTACCCATCATGAGATGTTTCTTGTGTGACACCTTGGTAATGAAAAGCCTTTTTATAGACTATCAATTTACTAACCCAGCTGATATTAATTTGCACAGATAGGGGGTATAATTACTTTCTAACTACTTACAGATTTCAGCTGGTTCCTTGCCTTACCTTGCCTTGAAGAGCTGCTTTTCTTAGCGTGTTCAATATTTTTTTCCTGTGTCATTCCACTTTATTACACATAACTTTATTTATGGATTTTAATGTTGTGAATTCTTTATATTTATGGATTTCTTGAGTTAGTACTGATGTCTGGTGAACATTTCATGTGAATAGCATCATAGGAAATATATTTACTGAAAAATTGTTAACACGTTCAATACTTATTTCCCCCACTGTACATGGCAAGGGATCTGAGAGCGTTCCTCCATACAGAATCTCTCCAGATCCTTCAAATTTCAAGGTCCATGCTGGTGGACTCTCCTCTTCAGATCACCCCACAGGTTTTCTATGGGGTTCAGGTCAGGGGACTGGGATGGTCAGGGCAGGACCTTGATGTTGTGGTCAGTAAACCATTTTTGTGTTGATTTTGATGTATGCTCATGCTCATTTTCCTGCTGGAAAATCCAATCACAGCCCATTTTAAACTTTCTGGCAGAGGCAGTCAGGTTTTCATTTAATATCTGTTGCATTTAATATCTGTAGTCCATGATGCCATGTATCCTAACAAAATGTCCAGGTCCTCTGGCAGAAAAACAGCCCCAAAATATTAAAGAGCCACCACCATATTTAACCGAGGGCATGAGGTACTTTTCTATACGGCTACCTCTCTGTGTGCACCAAAACCACCTCACCAAATTACCAAAAAGCTCTATTTTGGTTTCATCTGACCATAGAACCCGATCCCATTTGAAGTTCCAGTAGTGTCTGGCAAACTGAAGATGCCCGAGTTTGTTTTTGGATGAGAGTAGAGGCTTTTTTTCTTGAAACCCTTCCAAACAACTTGTGGTGATGTAGGTGACTTCAGATTGTAGTTTTGGAGATTTTCTGACCCCAAGACACAACTAACATCTGCAGTTCTCCAGCTGTGATCCTTGGAGATTTTTTGGCCACTCGAACCGTCCTCTTCACAGTGCGTTGAGACGATATAGACACGCAGCCAATTCCAGGTTGATTTATAATATTTCCAGTTGACTGGAACTTCGTAATTATTGCCCTGATGGTGGAAATGGGCATTTCCAATGCTTGTGCTATTTTCTTATAGCCACTTACCATTCTATGAAGCTCAACAACATTTTGCCGCACAAAATGTCTGTTAACAGTACACCTGACCTGATCACACCCATATGTGTTTCTTCCCCACACTGTTGCCACATAGTTGGAAGCACACAATTGTCTACTATGTCTTTGTAGGTAGCATTGCAATTTCCCAAATACTGCCCAAATATGTTCCAGCATGACATTGCCCTTGGTCACAAAGCAAGCTCCATGAAGACATGGTTCACCAAGGTTTGGAGTGCAAGAACTCCAGTGTTCTGCACAGAGCCCTGACCTCAACCCTATTAAACACCTTAGGGATGCATTGGAACACTGACTGTGCCCCAGGCCTCCTCGGCCGACATCAGTACTTGACAGTAGTTGTTTGTTCACTCTAATCCTTCAGGATGCCTGGACATCCAATGCGGTTACGAGCAAGCACTAATTGTGAGCTAAAGGGTCATACAGGTTTATGGGTCTCATATAGCCTAGATATATGAATGGCATATATAGACCAGCTGGATATATGTTCAACAGCTCAGTATAAGATTAAAACATTGGACAGACTGAGCAGTATTTTTGCTACAAATTGGGTCTGAACAAGATAAACATGTTCCAGTTCCATATGTGGAAGCTCAAAAAGCTGTCGGAGTTCTGAGCGGAGACCGTGGTCCTAACAAGAGCACTCGTGCCTTGCTGGAATTAAATAGGAGGACATTACTTAGTAGCCAATGTCTAATGTCCTTTACACATTCCTCAACTTTATTTAATTGGTGTCTGCCATCTGGGTTTGCTGAAACTCACAGTCATGTGCCATTAGCATAGCAGTCTATAGTTTGAAAACTGACACCATGTTTTCAAATTAATGAACCCAGCAGTAGCATACAGTGCTGCTAGAAAGTTTGCGAACCCTTTACAGTTTTCTGTATTTCTGCATAGATTTGACCTAGATTTCATCTAACCCGTTTAAAGAGAACCCGTTTAAACAAAGGACACAAAAGCGTTTATTTATTTATTTATTGATATATTTATTGAGCGAAGTGATCCGGCATTAAATATCTTTGTCAGAAAAAGTATGTGAAATTTATGCAGGAAAGCAGAAGTATTGATTTAGAGAAATATAAACGGTATATGGCGTATAAAGGCTTGTTTAAAGTGTGTGTTAATGAGGTACCTTACGGCTTGAACATAGGAACAGCATGGCAGTGACAAAAAGAGAGAGAAAGAGAGAGAGAAGAACTGCAGAACTGCAGCTGTTTCACTCCGACACCTTCGACAAAAACCTAGCGGCGGAAGTTGACTTTCATGACTTTCGTTATGGGAAGTGTAAAACACGGTCATCCTGACAATAAAATCTGGGGAAAGGTATGATGGTGTCTAGACTGTACAGAACATTTCCATGTATTCGAGAAAGGAGCATGTATTTCTGTCCGATTCCCCATTCTTATTCAGACAGGAGACAGGAAATACAAAACTGTCTCTGAATCAAAGAGGTGTCTCTTTGATCAGGACTACATAGGATTGTCAAATCACATATCGATCGACAGCGCTGTCATTGTGGTTCTTGTACACGTCACTACTCCCTTCCCCCTCCTCCCAAATTCTAGTGCTACTTTTCCCTTCTCAGCGTAGCTTATTAAACTTCCCGCAAGCTAGTTTAATAAGCTACAGTAATCAGCCGAGCACGTCACTTCAACATGCAGAAGCTACATGCATCAGGTTTAATAAAATAGATTAAATATTAGCTTTACCGCCCTCTCATTTAACTGCCAAATATCACGCAGTGGCTTATTAACTGTTTAGGGTAGAGGTATTCAGACTGTGTGTGTGGGTGGGCATAGTGGTGCAGAGGAATATCAAATTCTTTATTTTAATATTTAAAAAAAAAAAAAGGCTTGAAATATTTCACTTTATGTGTAATGAATCTAGAATATATGAAAAGTTATACTTTTTGAATTAAAATACGGGGGAAAAAATGAACTTTTCCCTGACGATATTCCAATTTTTTTGAGATGCACCTTTATATATCAATGTTATTTGTTATATATATGTTATTAATGTTATGGTTGATAAAGATTTCTAACGTTTGTCCTGGAAAAGTGGTTTTTGAAAAAATATCTCCAGTTACCTTTGGCAACTGGACATAACCCTAACCCCTAACCATAACCACTAACCCTAATCCCTAACCGCTAACCCTAATTCCTAACCCCTAAACCTAATCCCTAACCCTAATCCTAACCCCAACCCTAATCCCCAACCCCAATCCTAATCACTAACCACTAACCATAACCTTATATTTTACTGATAATCCTGAATATACTGTATGGACACGGTTTGTGGAAAACTGTGGGAAATGGTCACATTTGGTCATGACGGGTGGCAATTAAACCATTTAAATCTCTTCCATGCATGCATGCTTACACGCACACACACAAAAGCACTTGTCTGTGCTACTCATTTCAGCACTTCATCAGCATGTTAACTTTTATTTCATGGCTTTCAAATCGTATCGTGAACCAAATGTGGAAAAGATCGAAGAGGGACGTGTTTCTGACCTTCATGCCAACTCTCTGGGGATGGACACACACACACACACACACACACACACACACACACACACACACACACACACACACACACACACACACACTGTTTTAGAGTTTTAGAAACCAGAGATGCACAAAATCCAAGGAGCCTTAGGTATAACAGAAACAATATCAACGGCAAAATAATAATACGAATACAAAGAAGAAGAAGAATGGGAGAAATTCCGATTTATTTATATAAATGCTCTTTTTTATTTCTTTGTATTTATAAAAAAAAAAAAAAATTAAAAAGATGTGCAGACACTTTTTACAAGTCTCTTTTATGTCCTTCTCATCTATTAGTAATGCCTTAACCAATGTCAGAATTCACTGATTATTTTCCGATAATATTACATCCTCTTAGACCACAGCAATTTCCCAACAACTGTACATTTTAATTAAAGAATGGCATTTTGCGCTTTTTTTTTTTTTATCCTTTTATAGTTACATTTAACATTGTGGAGCGCCTGTGAGAGGAGTTAACAATATCTATAAGCAGTCCTTCCTTCGGCATCCATGCTTTTTTCTCTCGATCGCTTAATACAGACCTGCAAACTCGCAAGAGAAGAAAAAGGTGACATGTTTACGAACTAAATCCCTATAGGGGGGTCTGGGGGAAGCATTCTGGTGCACTCTGACAAAACAATAAATGGAGAAGACAACACTTGCTTCTGGAAAAGAACGGTCCAGATATCATCTGGGCTTCAGAGCTAATTTTTTCATCGTCATAAATGTTTGTTAAGGCTGATCCCAACTGCATCCGTCAACTTTAAATAATTCCGCCAGAGCCAGTGTTTTCGTTTAAAGCAAAGACTCCAGAACACTCACTGATCGTAAAATAGGTCCTCTGTCCTACACGACACGTGCAGTGGCAGCTAATAACATGATATAGGACCAAGGTGAAGCTCATACGCTAATATTAAAAACCCAATTGTTGTTTTGCGACTTTGAAGCCTAAAGCTGAAGAAGAAAAAACGCTTCACTAATTTTACATAGCTAAATTGAATACGTTAGCAAACAACACCGATCGTGTCGACACGTCACCACGGTCATTAAAACACAGTGGGTCTTGTTTGATTACGTGTTCGTTTTTACTTCCCTTGTAACTTTCGATAACGACAGACGTTAAAATCCAGACAGAAATACGGATGCAGTGGGAGTTGGTCTTAAACTCAGCAAAAGTATTCCCATTCATTCTGAACTGACTGAAGTTAGCTTACGTGCTAACAAGCTCACCAGCAGGTTGGGAAAAGTTTGATGGAGTAACCTTAGGGAAAAATGTCTCACGACACACCTGACTTACTTACTAACTAACCGACAAAGTAACTCGATTTGACACAACCGAAAAGACGTCTGTTGTCTCTCAAAAATTAGCCCATTTACGATTCTTGTGAGGTTTATTGTGCTTGCATGACCGCCATCTTTACACTGGAATACTCTGGCGAGGAGTTTTAGCAAGGGAAGGAGTCGCAGAACCTTTTCCGCCTCCAGCCATCCGCACGCAGCTGCCGCATGCTTGAGGAGCTCCAGGAAGGTCTCCGGATCGTCTGTGGAGGCCATCTTCATGAGCGTCACGTGTGGTACAGTGGCAGGGGATACAGCTGAAGATGCGTTGGGCCGCAACAGCTTTTGGAGTCCCGCCAGCTCTTTCCCTTCTCCTGAGCAAGGGCAAAGAGTGCTTGGTGTCAAGTTTGGTGGATGGTGGAAGGGAACTGAACGATCTCAGTTTCCATGGCTGCGTCGGAGGATTCAACAGATGCCGGGTTTCAGCACTAGAGTAGAACCCCGGTGCGTAAGGGTGTGGAGGAAGATTCGAGAGACAGGTGGAATCTTAACTGAGCTCCAGGCTCACGTTTATTCAGACTGCGCTTATCAGCACTTATTCAAAACTCAACAGAAAACATTTTAAAAAAAACATGCGGCCTCCACTTCATCAGGTTCAAGTTCACGTTTCTCGTTGTGTGTAAGTGTGTGAGTGCGTCTCGCAAGTTCTGCCAAGTGGCCTCGGACTCCGTCTCTCTCTCGCGGGTTATAAGAGCAACTGAAAGCACAAAGAGACGAAAATAAGTAGACTGCCAATCATGAGACACAGGTGAGAATCATGACACATTACCTGCTAGTTCAACCCGCCCCCTCTCCATCCACAACTGACTCTCGACCACGCCCCCGCCACCACACTGACACATCATTATGTTATTTTGACAAGACATAAGGAATTTCCTTCAAGGTTTGGCTTCTCTCATATTTTCAAACTAACTGACCACAGACATTTTCCCCCATAACCTTTTTACCCATCTTTCCTAAGGGTGCCAATAATTGTGGAGCTGATTAACCATTTACAAGTGCTCTACCATTGCTTGAACGCTTATAGATGTTATAAAGATCAAATGTTTGCCCCTACTTCCACTTTTAAATAACGTGTCCCAGAATATTCCCTAATAATTTCTGTGTCAACCCCCCCCCGCCCCTTATAACCGCCTCCAGCCTCATTCATATCCTCTGAATAGCTTTTTATATCCTCTTAGATGTAATGTTCTCCTTTTAGTCCTCTAACATTTTAAGAATGGAGCCTTACCTAAGAAGCAAGCAATACGTAGGACTGAGCATTATATTTTCGAGTCCACATCTTGAGGTACTTATTATCTTCCCTTTTCCGGAGTATTCTCTCAGCCGTTCCTTCTGAATCGAACTGAAAAGAGCTCTTTTTTTCCTATTGAAAAATCATTGACTCTCCCACCTTCCTTTTTTTTTCTTTACTACAAAACGTTCCAATTTCTTCCTCTACTAGACCAGTATATAAGGCTGGACAGCGAAATTGGTTGAGGCAGTTCTGCACTCTTTTACTCTGAAGTAGAAAAATGTATATGAATTGTTTCTGACAAGCTGACCAGATGGGAGAAAATTACATTCGTGAAGCTCAAGACGTTAAAAAATAATAATAAATAAATAAATAAATAAAGTGCATGAGAAATTGCATAATTAGTTCATTTTCACAGTCACAGGCAGTCTGTGTAAATGTGTTTCGGACTATATTAACAACAGGATATTCTTTTGTTTATTTGACAGAATCCAATCATTTAGGCAGGGCACAATACAAGCATAGACGAGGGTTGAAGGCCATGCTCAATGGTGCAAACTTGGTTTCTTGACAGTTTCTGGTCTTAGACCTTTGACTGCAAAAGTGTTATAATTAAATTCTTGTATTTTATTTTCAACTGTTGGTCAGTTAATTATCGATATTATCAATTAGCGATCATTTCTTTCTAAAAACAAAAAAAAAATTAATTGCTTATTCTACCGCAGGTTACGAGTCCATCTAAGACTGTCATCACATGCCTGCTGCCCCAACTGGTATTGCAACTGACCTCAGCCCTTCATCCAGCAAGTGGTAAGCCCAAAAGTTATTTCCACGTTGACATTTCAGGAGTAGTATGCTCAAGACATTACCTTGGTGAAAGAGTTTAAATACATTGGGACTGACAGCCCAATCGAGTTGTTGGCAGCAGTATTACAGTTGCTGTCCAAGTCTGTGATGGTAAAGCAGGAGCTTGATCCTTGGAAAGAGCTCTATGTTTCCTGGTCAATCTACATCCCTGTTCTCACATACAGTCGTGATCTGTGGGTAGTGACCGAAAGAATACGGTCACTCAACACAGTTGCTGGGATTACCCTCTCTGATAGGGTGAGGACCTTGACACTCCAAAAGAGATGCGGAGTAGAGCTGCTGCTCCTATGAATTAAGGTGGTTTGAGCACCTTAAAAGGATGCACCCTAGTCAGCTCCCACTGGAACTGTATCAGGCACATAAGACTGGACAGAGACTCAAGGGTAGACCTAGGACCCTATGTGATATAGAGTCTATATATCACAGTTGGCTTGAGAACATCTGGGGATCCCTCAGGCTCAGCTGGAATCTGTGGCTGGGGATACAGAAATCTGAGCTGACCTTCTCAGCCAAGTGTCAATATGACCCACAGCAGGAAAAGCAAAAAGGACAGTGACTGAATAAGGAGGGAAATGTTTAGAAGGCCTGCTTGTGTGCTAGTCTTTATACATTTCTGTAAAGCTGCTTTGGGACAATCTCCATTGTTAAAACGCTATACAAATAAAATTGAATAGTCTGGGAAAACCCATCGGATATTACTGTTGTTGAATTCTGGAAAAGAGCCAAGAACGACGAAGGTCAAATGTTCGGCTTTTTGACCCAAAAGTCTCCATACATAGGGGACTATGCATGCCAGCACCATACCAGTTGTGCCTTTGTCAGGGGATGTTCGTGGACATCCACTCCTCGGTTGGTCCATAGCACTTCCAGTCTTTTTGGACTTGTTAATGAGTTCGGCAGCAGCGTCGTGTGTGATGCGATTGCCATGTTTCTTGTTCAAGTCCGTCGCAACCTTGTGACAGCTTCCCGATCCAGCCATGAGAGCGATTTCAATACGTTCCTCTCCTTTCTTCAAAGGCGTTCTTAAAAGCTATCTGAAAAATATATATATATATGTAATATAATATCAACTAAGTATGAAACATTTTATTTGGAAGACTTTTTGCTAAAAAGTGTTCATTTCCCCTACGTATGGAGACTTTTGGGACACGCTGTAACATGACATGGAAATGTTATTGTTTAGGCTACTTTACCTCCGACAGAGACTGATGCACATAAGGATGATAATCAATGTGAGAACTTACAGAACTTAATCATTCTTTCAAATTGAGCAGTAATGCTGTTTTTCACCGAAGTAGATTCAGTTCTAAATGTTGATGTGGGTGGGGATATCTTTCAGTGAAACTGGAATGAAAACTTTTTACTTTAGGGAGTAGACATTTTTAAAACGTTACTGTCTAATTGACATAGAACAAAAACATCAACATTTCACCATGTCAAGGGTTTCGGATGATGTTGTCCCACCCCTAGTGGACCGTCTATTATTTTCCCATCACATTACTACTGCTGTAATTCAAAAACAAAGGCAATGTTTACGCTCATTTATGTGTCAAAAACTCAAGAATCTATTAAGAGCTTGCGTGGCTTGCAATTGTGCTAGCATGCACGCCTGCGTGTTTAAAAACGGAGCTTGATGAGGTGAGGGTCCCACATTGAGGATGAAAATCGAGAGCTGTCTGGAGGTCTCAAACTGAAAAGTCTGCTGGGATGGAGCGTAATACCTTGCGAAATCGAAGCTGGCAGGCCATTACGTGCAGAGAATTTGCAGAAGACATAGAGGCACCATTACACAGGGCGCAGGTGGCCGAGGGAGCTTGCAGGTAAAAGAAACGTGACCTGAGAAGCATGTTGTGACTGTAATGACTTTACAAGACACTGAATATCCGGCTGAAACACTGTGTGTCATTCATAAAAAATAAATTAAAAATACAAATAAAAAAAAAAGGATGACTAAGTCAAAAGTAGGACACACACCACCTCGGTCATGCCTGGAAAATATGTGTTAAAAGTCACATCATTCGATATTTTTTATTACATATATTTTTTTTTAAATCATCTTAAGCAAGAAAAGATCGATTGATTGAGCTTATGAGATTAGTATAAAAAATAATTTCCAATCATTTAGCCTATATCTAGACATTGTACCAATTTAAAGTAACATCATGAAGGGAAAATAGATCGTACTACTTCTTCAAGAATTTAGCCGATATCTCAAAAGAAGCAACATGATTGGCTGCTTCAGTAAGATTTTAACTTCGACTTTTAACCTAATTTAAAAATCACTACATAAACATCTAGATGTAGCTTCATAGTCATTGTAGAACAAATATACACATCCATATATATACACACATTATATATATATATATATATATATATATATATATATATACACACAACTGTACATTCAAAAAATTTTGTTTTTTTATTCATTTTTATATATAGCAATATTTAATGATTAAATTCAGCTTATAGGATTTTTTTCTTTTTTGGTCAGATGCTAATTTAAACTAACATGGCTAAAATGTTTATATCACATCACATGTACATTGGGGAAGAATAGACATATATATATAATAATAATAATTCGTCTTAATTCTATATTATAATATTAATATAATTTCTATTATAATCTAAATGATCATTTGTGACCTACGGAATAATCAGTTATGTGACCTTTTGGATTAATTAGGTTTGAGTTCATCTCTTCTTCATTTTTTTTTTAAAGGGTTTAAGGGTGAAAGTCTGACTTTTATTAATAGCTGGTAAAGCAGCTGATGTGAATTTATTGAATGCATGGGTTTCTTTTGTGCCCTTCATAAAGTATCATTTACTAGCTGATAGGAAGCAGATATTAAAACCATTAGACCTTGAACAAACAATCTTGGATTTAAAAAGACAGTTCTACCGAGGTCACGCTGATTAACTGGCATTAAGGAAGCATTAAATAGGCACACAAATGAAAATGTACCTGTGAAAATGGACTCGTCTGGCTTCCTTAAGTTGCAAAAAGTTGGCAATGAGAGTTCATTTACGGGAACAATTCAGAGGCTCGGGAATAAACTATTCATCTTCGGTAACCGCTTTGTCCTGCTCAGGGTTGCTCTGTATCCGAGCCCTGCCGGAAGAAGAAAGGAAATTTTTACCACAAAAACACAAACACAAGGACGCTTCCATATGCTAACAGAGTAAATGATGTTGGTAGAACTCGTATTTAACTACAGTATGTGGAAATGTTTCGATTTCTAAGCAACCAGGTGACTCGATAAGTTTGTTTTTATAAATATAAATCATTTTATAAACTTTTTTTGTGTAAAAGGTAGTTTCATGTATGCTCTGCAGTCTGGTTCATTTTCATACCATGTTGCACATAACTATAGTGAAAGATATTTAATGACTTTAAAAAAAAAAAAAAAAAATTTTAAAATAAAATACATTCATTCATCACATCCTTTCCCCATCAGTGAATTACCTTTTGAAAAATCAGAAAAGTCTACACACCCCTGTTAAAATGGCAGGTTTTTGTGCCGTAAAGTCAAATTAAACCAAGATAAAACACATCATTTCACCTTTATTGTGAAGTTTATAAACTAAAATGAAAAACATTAAGAATTTTTTTTTTTTTTTTTTTGGGGGGGGGGGTTTAAAAATGAAAAAATGTACAATAACCTGGTTGCATAAGTGTGCACAGTCCTCAACGAATACTTAGTTAATGCACCTTTGGATTTTAAACACAGCATTCGATCTTTTTGGGAAAGAGTCAATCAGTTTGGCACATCTTGACTTAGAAATATTTTGCCATTCCAACTCTATGTCAAATTGGCTGGATGTCTTCTGTGCACAGCGCTCTACCTTGAACTTGTTTCGGTAAAGCCATTTGTTTGTTGATCTGGAGGTTTGCTTCGGGTCATTGTCGTGCTGAAAGCTGAAATTCCTCTTCATCTTAAGTGTTTTAGCAGAAACCTTAAGGTTTTGTGCCAAAATTTACTGCTAGTTGGAGCTATTCATGATTCCCTCCACCCTGATTAAAGCCCCAGTTCAAGCTGAAGAAAAACAGCCCCAAAGTACGATGCTGCCAAAACCGTGCTTCACCGTGAGGGTCGTGTTCTTTTGGCTGTGGGGTTTGTTTTTATTCACGCCAAACATATATTTTGGCCAAAAATAAAACTTCGATCGGACTATAACACATTATGCCACATGGTTTGAAGAGATTTGAGGAGTGTTTGTTTATTTATTTTTTGGTTTAAAAAAAGGCTTCCATCTTGCCGCTCTACCCCATAGCTCCGCGATACTAAGAATTCGGGAGATTGTCGACACGTGCACGGAGTAACCAGTACTTGTGATGTTGCTATAGGCCTCTTTGCAGCCTCATTGACCAGTTTTCTCCTGATCTTCTCATCAATTTTAGATGGACGTCCTGTTCTTAGTGGTGTCACTGTCATGCCATATTTTCTCCACTTGTTGATCTTTACAGTGTTCTATGGTATATCAAATGCCTTAGAATTTTTGTGTGTGTAACCCTCTCCTGATTGATATTTTTCAACAAAGAGACTCCGTACCTGCTGTGTAAGCTCTTTGTGGCCCATGATTTTTCCAGTTAGATGTTACTGAGAGGAACAGCTGTACTATTTGAGGGTAATCTTTAAACTTTAACTGATGGCAGGTGTATACTAATTAATGTTCAACATGAGTTTGAATGCGATTCTGAATACCTATGGACATTTTTTGTTTTTCCTTCCAAATAAATCAAATAAACGCAGCCTTCTCCTGCACCGTTTCACTCCTCATAGGTAACGTAAGTACGATCTGAGCACATAAAACGATACAGAAGTCTCAGTAGTGTGAAGAACGTGAAGGGATGCTGCAGCAGGAACAGCTTCAATAGCACAACAAATCTCAGAGCACCTCCCAGTGGACATAAAGGGACTTTACAGCTTTCGCCGTCGAGAGCAGGGAACACATCCATACTGTACACAGGAACAGTATACACCCACAGTTAATGGCAGGTTTTTGTGCTGTAGAAAATAAATAAATAAACCAGGATAAATCCCGTCAGAACTTGTTCTACCCTCAGAATGAAATTACAATGTATATAAAAAAATAATAAAATACATTTTAGAGAAAAATAGGAACACCCTTTTATGATTGAGGATGTGGTTGTGTTAATAATGAATCAAACTCAATCTTATGTTCAAAAGAAATGATCATACAGCAGTCATCAACGAAATTATTCTGATTAACCTCAAATAAAGACTGTTTCTACAGGATTTTCTTCACATCTCAGTTTCATCTGACTGCTTAAGCCTTAAACAAGCTCACAAAGCATGCACCGTATCTCACTCGTTGAAATGTATCGCTCAGGAGAGGAGTATAAAAGAATTTCCAGAACATTAGATGTACCATGGAACACCATAAAGGCAAAATCATTGAGTGGAGAAAAATGGGTCACCCTAGTGACATTACCAAGAACGGGACGTCCCTCCGAAACGTACAAAAGGACAAGGCGAAAACGTATAAGAGAGGCTGCCGAGAGACCTACGGCAACGTGAAAGGAAGTGCAGGAATATCTGACAAGTATTGATTACTCTGTGCATGTGAAAAGCAGCTCTCATTCTTCACGTTTGGGCAATGGAGCAAGGTGGATACACATAAGCCCCTTTTCACCAAAAAAAAAAAAAAAAAAAAAAAAAAAAAAAAAAAAAAAAAAAAAAAACATTCAAGCTCAATTAAATCATTTACATTTATTCGTTTAGCGGACACTTTTATCCAAAGCGACTTATAAATGAGGAAATACAAGCAAAGTGATACATCAAGCAGAGAACAATACAAGTAGTGCTATTATACAAGATTTATAATTGAGTTCTAGAAAAGCAGAGTAGAAGTGTAAGAATTTTTTTTTTTTTTTTACATTTAAAGGGGGGTGGGGCATGTGTTCACAGAAGACGGGGGTTTTTAGCCTTTTTTGTTTGTTTGTTTAAAATATTGACCGATTCTGCGGTCTGGATTGAGGTTGGAAGTTCATTCCACCACTGAGGAACAGTGAGTGTGAAGGTTCTGGAAAGGGACCTTGAGCCACGCTGAGTAGGCGCTACTAAGCGTCGGTCATTAACCGATTGCAGATTGCGTGAGGGAACGCAAGCCTTCAGGAGAGTGTTAGGAGGTAGGACGGTGCTGTTCCAGATAAGGTCTTGTATGTGAGCATCGAGGCTTTGAATTTGATACGGGCGGCTACAGGAAGCCAGTGGAGGGAGATGAAGAGGGGTGTGACATGGGTTCTCTTGGGCTGGTTGAAGACGAAGTGTGCGGCTCAATTCTGAATCATCTGAAGGGGTTTGATGGAGCTGGCTGGGAGGCCCGAGAGTAGTGCGTTGCAGTAGTCCAGTTCAGATATGACAAGAGCCTGGACTAGTAGTTGTGTAGCCTGTTCGGTGATGTATAGTGTCTGATTTTCTTGTTATACAGAATGAACCTACAGGACTGTGCAGTTGTTGAAATGTGGTCTGTAAAGGTCAAGCGGTCATCAAGAGTCACTCTAAGGTTCCTGGCTGTCCTGGTTGGCTTGAGTGTGGTCGAGCAGAGCTGTACGATGAGGTTGTGGATGATTGAGGGGCAGGCCGGGATGACGAGAAGCTCCGTTTTTGCCAAGCTGAGCTTAAGGTGGTGTTCCCTCATCCAGATTGAGATGTCAGACAGGCAGGCGGAAACGCGTGCTGAGATGGATGGATCACGAGGTTGGAAGCCAAGCCATGTGGCAGAATGTGTTATGGTCTGATGAGAGCAATTGCAAGAGGTATGCTTGGTGCAAAAATTTTTACTTTTTTATTTTTTAAAAACACACCACCGATGGGAACACCATATCTATGGTGAAGCATGGTGGTGGTAGCATCATGCTTTGGGGCTGATTTTCTTCAGCCAGAACTGGGGCTTTTATCCAGGTGGAGGGAATCATGAATAGCTACAAATAGTCAATTTTAGTGCAAAACCTTCAGGTATCTGCAAGCAAGCTTAAGAAGAAAGGAAATTTCATTTTTCAGCATGACAATGACCCAAAGTATACATCCAAAAATCAACAAAAGGAACGGCTTAACCAAAAGATCACCGTTTTTGAATGGTCTATCCAGAGTCCAGACCGGAATCCAACTAAAATTCTGTGGGGTGACCTGCAGTGCGCTGTGCACAGGAGATGCCCTCACAATTTGATGGATCTAAAAATATTACTGCAAGAAAAGAGTGAGAAAATATTGCCAAGTCAAGATGTGCAACACAAAAAGACTGAGTGGTGTAATAAAATCCAAAAGGTGCTTCCAGAAAGTATTAGTTTATGGTGTGTACACTTATGCAACCAGGTTATTGTAAGTTTTGTGGTTTTTTCCCCCTAAAATGTTTGTTTTTCACTTAATTTCTATACATTGTAATTTCACACTGAGGGTGGGAAAAAGTTCTGACATGATTTATCTTGGTTTCTTTTTTTAACATCACAAAACTTGCCATTTGAACAGGGGTATGTAGACTTTTCATATCCACTGTATGTACATACTGTATGTTATACTTATGTCAACATTATGTTACAATGTCAATGCTGCGACGGGGGGGGGGGGGGAGATTATGTACAAGAGAGAAAAAACAAGAAAATAAAATGCAATTAACAAAATGTAATATTTCATGTTAAAATATTAGGAACGTTAGAAACCGTACATACAAGTATATGACAGAATCGGAGGAATGTGGCAACAAAAAAAAAAAAAAAAAAAAAAAAAAAAAGGGAGCTAAAATTCGTTCATAAAAATAAAGATGCATGGTAAACTGTAAACAAACTCCGAAGCAAAATATTGAATGGGACATTAATACAAAATGATTTACACCATCAATTAAATAACCTTCAGGAAAGGAAAGACCCGATAGCCATTTGGTCATTTAAGATATTTATTTTAAAAAATAATTGGTAGAAAAATATTTACATAAAAATATTCATGAACCAAAAAAAGGCAATAACCCAAAAAAAAAAAAAAAAAAAAAAGTTTACATTCATAAATCAGAAATGATTACCGTGTGTGTGTGTGTGGGTGGTGCCGGTGCTCTCCATCACCATCTTTGGGACAAAAATGCTACAAGAATGACCTTTCCCCGAGAGAGATCATGATGACTTCTCATGTTGTACATGGATGAGCACTCGCTATGTGAAATATATGTCAGGAGGAAGCCCCGTTCCATTGTTTAAAAAAAAAAAAAAAAAAAGAAAAAAGAATAGGAAAAAAAAAGAAAAAGTTAAAAAAGTGATCACATAATTTGGCTAAAGATCATGTGTGACCAAATAGAAGTTACAAGTCGAAGTAGAATTACAGTGACGAAACAATAACAATGACGATGACGATAACGGCCAACCGGCCGCCAAGACATTTGCATAGAACAGCGATGGAAACGCTGGATGTTTTTGGGCCTAGTGGTTCTGAGGGACACTGGTACAAGACGCACTTTCATCCTGGTGTACTAAAGGTTCGGTCCAAATCACACTGCGCATTTTTTTGGCACAAAATGAATAAAGGAATTGTACAGCACGAATCTTTGGTGCCACCTGCTGGTGTGGTATTGGAGAAGTTGTAATCCGGAAAGCCAATGGGAGCAAAATTACTGGAGTTAAAAACTACTTTTCAAACGGTCTGCCAGGCTAAAGTGAAAGCAATGCAACCGTCACAAAGTGGGTATCTTAACCGATAAAATGAAAAGAGGACTCACGGCTAGTGAATTATTCGCACCACCTACTGGTGCGGGAAAAATATGAAAAGCCAATAGGCTAACATGTCAGGGATGCAACCTTTTCAGTGTGTGTAATTCTACCTACGAACGCTCAGATTTGCCATTATTTCATTGTGTCGCAAATGCAAAGGGGTGGGGGGGAGGGGAGGGGATGTTACAGAAGAAAGGAGATGAGATTATCAATCACCTTTTGCAGAAACATTCAAACCAGTCTGATGCAGAAGATAATCATGGTTATTCAGGTAAACAAATAAAATCAAACAAGACTTGGCATGTTGTTGGCAAAAAAAAAAAAAAAAAAAAAAAAAAAAAAAAAAAAAAAAAAAACACACAACATAAGGTACAGGCTAATGTGACGTAAGGAACACTTTGGCCCGGGATTTTGGCACAGAGATTTCATCTCGGTGGCTCCACCTGCTGGTACAGAGTTGAACTACAGCAATCTGGCAAGCCATTGAGTGCAAAAGTTAAATTCTCAAACACACTTTGGATTTAAACATGATAGTATAGCAGTGTAGTAGAGATGAAATGTCACACACCCGGCCTTCATCGGCTTACATTCATGACAACACAAAACACACAAAAATGTAAACACTGAAGAGTAGTAGTAAAAATTAAATTAAACTAAAAAAAAAAAAAAAAAAAAAAAAAAAAAAAATGTAACAAATTATATAAAAATACTCATATTGCACGAGTTGTACTAAATTCCAAATACAGCTTGGCTGCAATGAGAACATTTAGTGTTTGGCACAAACAGGGGGGGAAAAAGGGAGAATTTTAAAATAATAATAAAATAAGAGTACATTAAAAAATAATAATAATAAAAAAAAAAATAAAAAAAAATGGCAGTCACAGACGACACTGAGCCGCAGCTTGGACTGTGCGTAGACAGGAAGTGCTACCTTTGACCTGTGGCAGTTCTATCTGCTGAGGCTGGAGGGCGCCGTTTCCCTCCTCCTCTGTGCCATGTGTTTCGGTTGTGCTGTGGAAGGCTGGCGCGAGGCGCAGGCATCGAAGCAGGCTCGAAGACACCGGGAACCTTCGGGCCAAACCTCTGAACATTATGAAACTAGAGATGATTCAAACAAAAAAAAACAAAAAAACAAAAAAAGAACTAAGTAAATAAATAAAATGCATTCCTTCTCACTTACCTGAACATGACAATGAGAACATATTTAGCAGTGTACTTAACATAAGAAAAGTGCTATATTTAATATTGTATTTAATTTAACGATCAATATTATGGTTAAAAAAAAAATTTTAAAGTTCAATTTCATGGTGTAAATAATATTTAATGTCATATCTAACAATATTTTGTACTCGTATGTAATATGTAATATATAGATTTATGATTACAGCTGTGAGAAGCCCGAGTGAACGCTTACCTTGGGCTGGTTCTGGAGGCCAGCAAGCGGGCCGAGGTAGATGGGCGAGGACAGCCGGTAGCCGTTGCTCAGTGCCACACACCCCTCCACACACAGTGGTCTGCCTGGTACAGGTGGGGGTAGAGACATGGGGAGGGGCTTCCGCACCTGGGACACCAAAAGGAAGCTATAAGGGTCTTGCAAACCAGACATCTACAATTAGATAAAAGTTGTTCATCCATGAATGTAGCCAGGAACCCGAGGTGGTGGTGGTGGTGGGGGGGGGGTTGACCGATGGATGACAAACCACAGACACTTTCCAGTAGCCTATGCCACCCCTGGCAGAAATTATGGAATCACCACACTTGGAGGACGGTGATCACCCGGCTTCTTTACTTCACAGCAAATAAACAACTCATAATATGACGAAACAGTTTTTGTTTAAATAGCTGAACATTCTGGCTTTGTGAAATATCCTTCAAACAAATTTAATTAAATTATTTTAATTAATGGCATATTTTTTTTCCCCCAGATCAAGTAGAGGAAGAAATAATAAATAAATAAAATAAAGTATGGAGTCACCTTGTAATTTGCATTTCTAAAAACAAATACCAGAATGCAAATGCAAAAATTAGTCTAAAAAAAATGCTAATTAGTCTGCAGTTACAGTGGCATGCAAAAAAATAAAGATATTCACCCCACCCTTGGCATTTTTCCTATTTTGCTGCATTAAAACCTGTAATTGAAATGGATTTTATTTGGATTTCATGTAATAGACATGCACAAAATAATCCAAATTGGTGAAGTGAAATGAAAGTGTTAAAAAAAAAAAATTCTAAGAAAAATTTTAAATAGAAAAGTGGATACGTTTTCACCCCCTTTGCTATGAAGCCCCCAAGTAAGATCTGATTCAACCAATTACCTTCAGAAGTCAGATAAATCATTCAGTAACTTCGACATCTGTTGCGTTTTTTTTGTTTTACCCGAGATTTTCCTTCCACCACAACCCCCCCCCCCCGGGACGACTGTACTGTAAGTTCCAGCGATATGAAAGATGCGTCTACTCTGCTTAAAAATGAAGCAACACCATACTGCAGTAATATTGTGCTTTATCAACAACCTCTGGTGACTTACTGGAATAGTCTAAAATAAAAATAAAACACTCTACTATCAGATCGCAAGAAGGACATCGCGAACATGCGATTTTATGACCGGACACCTACAATATGTAGGAAAGTGCACCCTGCTGTCCTTACTGCAGAACTCTGAGAGAACACAACACAATCCTACCTGTCCGTTAGAGGAAGCGGTTTCAGGCGGACTTGTCCCGCTTTGTGGCCTCGGCAGAGTGCTGGGCACAGGGTATGCTGGGAAAGTTTGGTGCGGGGCTTTGTGTCCAGATTGAACGGAGTCAGAGTCCTGGGGGAAATAAAGACATTTAATGTGGGTATATAAGCAGGCCTTTTTGGATTACAACCATGCAGTAGTGGCAACGTACGATGTCACTTCCTGAGAGCGAGGAAACAGAAGAGGCTGAAGATGATGAGGAGTGCTGCTGGGGACTGGATAGTGACATGAGGGAATCGGCACTTTGTGGAGACACAGAGTCCCTTTGCTGCTCCTCGGAGTCACCGCCGAACTGGACGACTATTAAACACAACACACGTTACTGTATTAAAATCAAAGCATTCTGTGTGACGTCAAAACACTGTCAAGTCTAAAACTTTACACTCACTGCAGCGGTTGATTCTGGCATTGTGTCTGTCCCCCCACTTCTGAATGATCCACTCCCTGTAGTTAATCACTTCCTGGGTCAGTCGGAGGATCCGGCTGAGTGTGCTGAAGGAGACATTTACGCATTCGTGTTTGTCAATGAGGACGTGTTACTGGAAATTTATTCCTTTCAGCCAATCGCTGCCCTTGGAGGTCATTAATATGCAACTTCGAATACTTCTTCCACCCACTCGCGAGCTGCTTGAAAAATCCCCCGCTCACCCAGTGCTGACAACTCTGTGACTTTGTTGCTAGACCTGGCAACTTTTTAAAACAAGTTAAAAAAAATATTTATTTTTTTTTAAAAACGCGAGCGAAAAACTCGAATTTCTTTAAACGTGTGCGCGCCTTACAACAGGAATGCAGATAAACAAAGTGGCTCTGCTATCTCTATTACTCTGCAAAATACTGACCTGTCGTTGTCCTTGTTGGGATAAGCGCGGGCGAGAGGAGACACGGCGTGACTCAGGACGATGTAGGCGTAATCGAACACGCGCTTCACCTGCAGGGCGCCGTAAGAGCTGCGGCCCACGTCGTTGCCTTAAAAACACAAACCAAGATCCAAAAAATTAAGTCGGTTAAGTATGTAGCCTACTTAAATCCTACTTACTATACATTCTGTTCAACCATCTTTAAAAAAATAAATAAATAATTAATAACAATACTAATAATACTAATAATAATAATAATAACAACAACAACAACAACAACAGCAACAACAGCAACAACAGCAACAACACCTCATTTATTTGTATTGCATATAGCTTTATGTATATTTAACATCTAATAAAATTATTCATTGATATATTTTTTATTAGCATGTGCTTGTTATTTAACTACTATTAAGTACAATATTGCAATATGTTATTTATTTATTTACAGTAACCCTTTGCTTAATTTTTTTCATCTCTATCAAAATAAACATGTACGTCCTCCGTACCCGGTAAGTTGGGATCTTCGATACACAACATGGAGGGTCGGTGGCCACTGCTCATGGCCTTCATCATCTCCTCCTTGGCGAGGTACGCTCCTCCGTTCTTCACACGGATCCCCGTTTTCAGGTAGTTGAAGTGGCGACCGTACAGCTCGAAGAACTCGATCAGCAGGATGCCCAGGTTTATGTTGGTCGCCCGGCAGTCGATCCGGGGGTGGAGCTAAAATGCAATTCGGACCAATCACACAGACGTTAATAAAAAAAAAACATTATATTAAGCATACAGCATTAGTTTGTGAATTCCCCCACCACACTTATGAAGATGCCATTGCTAATTTCCGGGTGTTCTTTTACCTGAAGGAAGCTGATGGCCATTAATATGAGACAGTAGGAGCTGATGCCTCCTGTGAACACCTCGTTTAATTCCCACTGCAACAGAAACTGCTTCAAAACGAAGATCAGGTACGGCAGCACGGTGTACTTCTGCAGATGCGAGAACGAGCAAAGGGATTTCGATCATCAAGCACAATGATAAAGGATGAGAGGCTAAAACAAAAGTTGATTTCTGCCTTCTTAGTTTTAGTATCATCTCTTAGTTTGATCATTTCTGACGTTATTAGCATATTAAAAGGGAAAGAAGAAGAAAAAAAAAACTAATTCTGAAGCCATTAGAACACATGTGTGTGTTCATGTATACAAATGCACAGACACTAATGCACTCAAATCCCCACACTAATAACCGTCTGGTAGATCTACAGGCTGTGAGGACAGGTAGTGGTGGAAAGGTTCAATGAGAAACCAGAGAAAATGGTGTGTGTATGTGTGTATGTATGTATGTGTATATATATATATAAAACACATACATATATACATACACGCATGTAGTAGGGGAAATAAGTGTTGAACACGTCAACATTTTTTCAGTAAATATATTTCCAGTAAGGTTACTCACATGAGATTTTCACCAGACTTTGGTATTAACTCAAGAAATCCACACATAAAGAAATCCAAACATTAAAGCCCATAAAGTTAGTTATGTGTAATAAAGAGGAATGACACAGGAAAAAAGTATTGAACACGCTAACTGAAATGTATTTAATACTTAGTGGAGAAGCCTTTGTTCGCAATGACTGTTTCAAGATGCTTCCTGTATGAAGAAATTAATGGGCCACAGTATTGAGGTGTGATTTTGGCCCGTTCTTCTAAACATGTTGTCTTTAAATCTTGTTCAAATGGACTCAAGTCAGGTGATTGATAACTAACACCTTGATTTTTTTTTCTCTGAAACCAACAGAGTTTCCTTTGCTGTATGCTTTGGATCGTTGTCCTGCTGGAAGCTCCACCCACGTCTCATCATCATCCTGGTGGATGGCAGCAGATTCTTCTCAAGAATCTCCCGGTAAAGGGCTCCATTCATCGTTCCTTCATTTATATGAAGTCTGCCAGTACCATGTGATGAAAAACAGCCCCGCACCATGATGCGTCCACCTCCAAACTTCACTGTTGGTATAGTGTTTTTAGGGTGATGTGCAGTGCCATTTCTTCTCCAAACATGGTGTGTAGTATGACAGCCAAAAAGTTACAAATTTTAGACTTATTTCCTCGCCACATATACACGTTTATACATATAAATGATGTCCAGTGCAAAACATAAAGTAAAAAAATAATAATAATAATAATAAAAAAAAGTTAAGAGCAGAACTAAACCTGCAAGCCTTAAAGCCATGCTTCACCTTTAAGTGGTCTTTGATGAAACGCGCCGCTTTCACAGCTGTCTCGACGTTAAAACTTATGTCCACCTTCACCTCAGTCTCTCGGTCCGTCAGCTTGATTATAGGAACCTGAGGACACAGCCAGACAGGTGAACAAAACAAACAAAAGAAAAGAAAAGAAAAAAAAAAAAAAAAAAAGACAAAAAGCGCACAAAGCTGTAAAGTGGCGTACCGTGGCTTTGTCCAGTATTTTAATGGAGAACGGTTGGGCGAGGTTCTGCTGCCTCAGAGCCTGATCGAGCTGCTGTAGAGGAGGACGTTCCCACTTTCCAAACACCACCAGGTCAATGTCACTACCACACACACACAATATAATTTATAGCTTCATTCCCGTTTAGTCCCAGTCCTCAGATTTTTATTCTATGGCCAGTTGTGCCATTAAATAAATCTACATATCATGCATTCAAACCTGCTTTCACTTTTTCTTCCTTTTAGTCACCCCCATAACTCATTTGTAGCTTTTCCTTCCCCCCCCCCCCCCCCTTCCTCCTCTGTCCTCCTTCTTTCTATTCATTCATGTTCTCCACTTTCGTCCTCTATTCTCCCCCTTCTCATTACTTTTCCCTTTATTTTACTGATTTTTCAACCCGCCCATTTCTTTCTTTCTTTTAATCTTATTCTCGTTGCTAATCCCCCCCCCCCATTTTCGTTCTCTTAACGTTCCTACTTTTCACTTTCTTTTTCCTTTTACACAGTTTCCTTTTTCTTTCCTTCTCTCCATAAGGCCATATTTTTTGTGGAAAATAAAGAAAACGCTCCTCACCTTGTTGGGAGATAAAGTCCGGTACTGAAGCTGCCGAATATTTGGACCTGAAAAACAAAACGCAAGATATTAGGACATTGCAAAATCCAAACCAAAGAAGGCGCTGATTAATTTACTACAGTGGTTCTCAACACGGCTTTTTAAAAGAGACAGGGCATCATTCGGGTACTCTGAGTATTTTATTGCTTTTCAATAAAAGAAAAAAAGAAAAAAAAAAAAGACCCTTTTTTTCGTTTTGCTGGGGAGAGGCAGAGTTTAGCCTGCCTTTCATCTAGCAGTCAGTGCAGACCAGTGTTGCCAACTTAAAGACCTTTCAGACCCCTTTAGCAACCTTTTCGTTGCAAAAAAATTTATAAAAAGCACCTAGCGACAAATCTAGCAACTTTTTGGACAAACCTTAGCAACTTTCCAAATGTCTCCAGTACTGTCCGGCAAGTGTGAGGTCTTGCATTCCCACCTCTCTCTGAGACTGCTCTGTTCGGTGAGGGGCTGAGATCCGGAGATTTAACAACGTCATGGATAACGAGACGCGACCTTCGTCCCAATTTACATCGTTCTTATGCGAATGTTTTAGAACGTAAGACAAATATAACGCAACATGTTTTCCACGTAAAATAGCCTAGTTGTCTTGTTCACAGTAGGTACAGCGTTCAGAAATTGATCATTTTTGATTGATCATGTTACATATCGGTCCGTTATATAGTTTTATAAAAGTCATAAAAGTTCTTTTTTTAAGTCACAAAAGTTCTGAAAAGTAATTAAAAAGAAATAAATCTATCAAAAATAGATTATAGATTAGCTTAATACTGAGAATCATTATACCTGGCCTCCTCCAATATTGGGAGGGGTCATATGGTAGGGGAGGCTTGCGGGGTAGGCTTTAGTTACAAAAGGTTGAGAAGCTCTGCTTCATTATGTCCAAGTATGTACGTTCTTTAACAACAAATTGTTCACAGTGGCAAAACGCTGTGGAATAAAACGCTTCAAGACGTGCTGCTCTAGTAAACATATTACAAGCTTTAAAAATCTAAACGTGAAAAGTTAAAATTAAATTTGTTTAGTAATATATTGTTCACAAACAACTGTGATTTATACATACAGTTTGCACAGTGCTACGACGACATAATTTGTATACTGTGATCAATTATGCAACGACACGTTTGAGATATCGTTATTATTCTTTACAAATTGACTGGGAGGAGCAGGTGTGATGTCAACTTAAATTTTCATTTAAATCATGAAAATTGTAAAAGATTTTTACAGCTTTTCTTTTGAGTGTTAAATGTTTGTTTATTTGATGATTGAAATATTAAAACGATATAATCTTAGATTTTCTTTTTAAATCTATATACACCTATATATTGCGATACATCGTGAGTATGCTAAAGCTGCGTTTTAGTATCGTAAAGTTGCTCCCATACACTTATAGTGCTAAGAGTTTTATCGCAACAGTACAAAACTCAAACAAACCAAACCAATCTTGGCTGACATTGAGGGTAAATGAGGGGCGTTGTACATGGTTCATATTTAAAGCATTACCTTACACACGCACTCAAACGGATCGTACGTACATCTGGAGAATCAAAAGCAACGTCCACGTCAGTGTGAAAACATCCCAGCCTGTCTGCTGTATTATACGTCAAACTGTAATGTTCCACAACGCCATGCAAAGCAATGATAAACACACTGATAAACTTTCTTCTGTCTGGGCGACTGACTGAGGTCCACAAGCGTGGTACTCCAAACAGACCAAAGGTAGGTTTTTAAATACTCCGACACTAACTGTAATAGGAAAACCGGTTCATTTGGGCACTCGATAACGATCTAGAACAGTACAGGGTTTGAGATGCGACAGTACAGGGTTTGAGATGCGTTATGTTAGTTTGTTCATTCAGTTGTGGGCGCACATCGCGCGACCTGGTCCCAACGATTTACGTCTGTATCACGCCACGTCTGATGATATGCACAAGCGACGCAGCAAACGAGCGCAGGATACACGCAGCAGCCTTCTCGCGTACACGTAGTTAAAAGCAAGCATGGTGTCGTTTAGAGGCTCGGTTTGGTTCTGAATCCCAGTGATGTTACCCACGTTAGCTGCAGGCCACAGGTTCTTGATCACGCTCTCGATGCGGTTCACCACGTCCCTCCTCATGGCCTCTTCCTCAGGACGCGGGGACATGAAGGCATAGAAGTCCACAATTTCTTCATGAAGGCTGTAAGAGAGGAGAAAAGAAAATTTATATTTATATATAGAGAGTGCAAGAGAGAGCATAAAGCTGAATAAAGTGCATGGGTTAACATGTATCAATGAGAGCATGAAAACCAGAATGACCTGGAGAGATTAAATAAAATAAAAATAAAAAAGCAGTCATATTTGATTTTTTTTGTGGGGCAGTGGTGGCTTAGCGGTTAAGGCTCTGGGTTACTGATCAGAAGCTCAGGGGTGCAAGCCCCAGCACTGCCAAGCTGCCACTGTTGGGCCCTTGAGCAAGGCCCTTAACCCTCTCTGCTCCAGGGGCACGGCATCATGGCTGACCCGCCATGCACTCTGACCCGAACTTCCTAACATGCTGGGAGATGCGAAGAAAAGAATTTCACTGTGCTGTAATGTATATATGATTAATAAAGGCTCATTATTATATTATATTATATTATTTTGGTGTCACACCAATATTAGCATGAAATGCCATGATGACAACAAAATCCTAACAAATAATTACACATTCCTGAAATCATCAGCTGTAGTTATAGGTTTTGTGTTGAATATGCAATGCTGTAATTGTGTAAACTATCAGGGAAAATGTGTATATGCATGTATGTATGTATGTATGTATGTATGTATGTATATATATATATATATATTATGTTTAAAATAGCATATGTTATTCATCACTTGCAGATTTTGGTTGAAGTTCCACGCTCAAACTTGGGAACTAAGTTGGGTAGCCTAACGATCCCGAATTGATCCAAGGATGAAAATAACTAGCCGAGCTGAATCTAAAATGCGGCATTTCGCATACGTAAATGGTCTGCACTTATATAGTGCTTTTATTAACCTTAGCGGTTCTACAAAGTGCTGTACACTGGTTCTCATTCACCCATTCACACGTGCAAGGCACTAGCTTGTCATCAGGAACAACTTGGCTTTCAGTGTCTTGCCCAAGGACACTTCGGCATGTGGAGTCACATGGGCCGGGAATCGAACCACCGACCCTACGATTAGTGGGCAACCCGCTCTACCACCTGAACCACAGCCTACGTTTAAAGACCCAGACGAGATGTTTATCTAAAACTGCCTGAATAAAACTATGCTTAGGGACCGGAGAACGTTTTTTTTTTTTTTTTTTTTTTTCTCCCTTTCACACAGCAGAATCACAGCGTTCTCTACTTTTGTGAAACGACCGACACAAAAAGAAACAGTGTAAAAAGCACTGATTTTCAAATCAAATGGTTGTTCAGGTCAGCGATGTAAAATACCACGGCGACACGACGAAAACGCCACTTTTATTCATGTTTCGAGATTAAACTGGGTCTTAAGCCGCATCTGCAAATCCACGTTCCAACGCTGAAGAACTGGATATGATTTAAGGAACCCCCCCCCCCCCACACACACACACACACACACACACACACACACACACACACACAAACTCACCCCACCCCCTAAGATGAAAACTGAGCCATCCGTATTCCTTTACACACCTGTAGACATCCCCACTCCAAATTAAATCAGAAATCTCAAAAATGTGCCATACGCAATCAGAATCAGAAATACCCCACCACTTCATTACCCGTTCACCCCTGGACTGTATCTCCTGGTCTTCCATGGTGTCCCAGTGCAGAAGAGGTTCCCATTGGAGTTGGAGAGCAGGTAGTTGACCCCGTAAGAGCTGGCCTTGTTCTCACCCTTCTTTTTGGCTGGATGGTGGTGATCAGGCGCTTGAGGGAAGTGCTGGGAAGGATGTCGGTGATGATAATGGTGATTATGATGATGGTGTAGATGTGCCTGGAGATGCAAATGCTGCTGTTGGTGCTGATGCAAGTAGTCATTGATGTTGTGCAGCTGCTCATTGAAGCTGAAGAAGAGTCTGGGATGGGAGTGGTGCGTGCTTGTGCTGTCACACGAGTCCGATTTGGGACTGTCCGTCTCAGAGTCCAGCGAGGAGGACGATGGAGACAGGGAGCCATTTTTGGGAGAAGCACTCGGCTTTGCTGCTCCTGTGCAAGTGCCGTTCAGTGCCGTGATAGAAGAGTGATCAAACGGAGGTGTGAGAATGAAGCCCGGAGAAACCTGAAGGGGATGGGGGCTGATACAACTGGAGGAGCTGGTTTTCACCAAGCCTGGCGCCATGGCCGGGTTCAAACGAGGGCTCTGTGAGGTATTAGTAGTCCGTAAACCGTGTGAGGTTTCCCAGATGTGCATCCACAACGCGTTGGCTGGTCCTTTCTGCTCGGGCTGGATCCAAGCCACCCTGGGGTCCATTTACGCTTACACGCTCCAAAACGAAGCAGATTTTTTTATATATATATATATAAAAAAAATCTAATAAAATAACGAACAAAAACACGACCCCCCCTCCCCTTTAGGAAAAACGTCTCATCTGGACAAACCGATGCATTTGAGAGCGGAAACGTACGCGATTCGATTCACGAGCAAACTCCCCCAGCGAGTCGGGAAACTGCGCGTCCGTCCAGCGAGACCGTTACCGTGAAGCCGCTCCGCTCCGTCGGCATTACAGTGTGGCGCAGTGTGGGTGAAGAAAAGCCTCCAGCGCGCATGCGTGTGGGATTTTAAATCCAGCCACGCGCATGCTCCGTGGGGCTCGTTTTCAAACTCGAAGTGCGCATGCGCGTAGGATTTGAACGCAAAGAAAAACCCAACCGCTCTCTGGAGCTCGTGGAAATTTGCTTCCTCTTAATATTATTTATTCGTTTATAATATACACTCACACGACCATTACATTATGTCGAAGAACGTTATAAATATACATTTATGTAATTTCCATTTCATTACATGTTGTTCTTTTTTTTTTCTTTTTTTTTTTGGTGGAGTAATTGTAGGACGTTGAATGAAGTGCGCATGCGTGGGATTTTTAAACTCGCTCTGAGACACGCCCCACTAAAACACACACACACACACACACACAGACAAATTTGATCCTTGTGGGGACATCTGATAGAAATACATGCTGACAAAAATCAGACTGAAAAAAGAGACGCTGACTATGTTGACATGGACAGCAGTAATCTAATTATTGACCTTATTCTGAATAAGACGTATAATATTCTGATTAAGGTGTTTACATGAGTCGCTTTTAGAATATTCCTTTCATGTTCCCCTTTTACGTGTTAAACAACGTAGACCAATTAACGCCACACGTCATTACGTCCCTACGCCACGCCGTCCGACGTTCCCTCCAGAATTTCACGTATCAAAACAGAGTCCGTCTTCGTTATGGGACCGTATACAGTTTTGGGTGTTTCGTTTTTAATTTTACGAAAGCGTTGAGTGCAGTTAATTATTTGTCATGCTATACGTGCAAATAGATGACTGCTTGAAGCCATGGGCTGCATCCGAAACCGCATACTTACCTACTATATAGTAGCCGAAATACGTGCAAAATTAACATTAGACATCTTGGGATTGGTGTTTTCTGAGATTTTGGTTGCATCAGCCAAGTGTTCAGGATCAGCCAAAGCTCATTTCTGGTCAATAAAAAATATATATATATTATTATTGTCTTATTTGAATCTGTCTCATTTGTAAGTCCCCACAAATAAAATAAATAATCTTAGAAAATTGAGAATCATGTACTTTGAAGGATTTTTGTATTCAGTAGCGTATAATATTGGCATAAGTCCATGTCCAGCCCAGTTGTGCACACAAAAGATCCAGGCTGAAGAGATATTCCCAGGCAGCAGGGCAGAGGTCATCACCATACCCAATTGTTCTTCTTGAACGTCAGACTGCTCTCCTCGAGAAGAGCCTTCAGTATACTGGTGATCGTTTTTTGGATGTCGCCTGGAGGCCTCTGGCAGAAAATACCATTTTTCTTTAATACCCAAGTCAATAAAATGCTGTTTTCAACAATCTGGTGATAACTGAAAGCTGACAACCAATCAAATTGCAGATCTTCAAAATACTGAGGGAGTGCTATAAAAGTGCATTCTGTCATATTTTTTTTAAAACCTCTGTTTATCAAACCAAACGAAAGTAGGAGTCAGCAGGAAACCACAAACCACGGACTTAAAAGCTGCCACTCAAAATGGCCACCAGGCAACCCCATGATTTTAAAATACAGTAGATATGCAAAAAAGATATACAACCCCAATTCCAAAAAAGTTGGGACATTGTGTAAAATGTAAATAAAAACAGAATGGAATAATTTGCAAGTCTCATAAACCCATATGTTATTGACAATAGAACACAGAAAACATATCAAATGTTTAAACTGAGGAAATGTACCATATTAAGGAAAAAATAAGGTAATTTTCAATTTGATGGCTGCAACACGTCTGAAAAAAGTTGGGATGGGGCAACAAAAGGCTTCCAGTAAACTATAAAGAAACAGCTGGAGGAACATTTTGCAACTAATTAGGTTAATTGGCAACAGGTCAGTAAGATGATTGGGTATAAAAACTGTATCTTAGAGAGGCGGAGTCTTTCAGAAGTAAAGATGGGCAGAGATTCACCAATCTGCGGAAAACTGCGTCTACAATATGTGGAACAATTTCAGAATAATGTTCATCAACGTAAAATCTCATCATCTACAATACATAATATCATCAAAAGATTCCGAGAATCTGGAGAAATCTCTGTGCGCAAGGGACAAGGGTGAAAATTAATATTGCATGCCCGTGATCTTCAGGCCCTCAGGTGGCACTGCATTAAAACAGGAATGATTCTGTAATGGAAATCTGCATGTGCTCAGAAACACCTCCAGAACTCATTGTGTGTGAACACAGTTCGCCGTGCCATCCACAAATGCTGGTTAAAACTCTATCATGCAAAGAAGAACCCATATGTGAACATGATCCAGAAACACCACCGTGTTCTCTGGGCCAAAGCTCATTTTAAATGGGCTGAGGCAAAGTGGAAAACTGTTCTGGGGTCAGACGAATCGAAATTCTTTTTGGAAACCATGGACGCCACGTCCTCTAAACTAAAGAGGACTAAAGAGGAGCGGGACCATCTGACTTTTTTTATCAGTGCTCAGTTCAAAAGCCTACATCTCTGATGGTATGGGGGTGCATTAGTGCCTATGGAATGGGCAGCTTGCACATCTGGAAAGGCATCATCAATGCTGAAAGGTATATACAGGTTTTAGAGCAACATCTGCTTCCATCCAGATTCCACCCCATCTTTACTTCTGAGAGACTCCACCTCTCTAAGATACTATTTTTATACCCAATCATGTTACTGACCCGTTGCCAATGAACCAAATTAGATGCAAAATATTCCTCCAGCTGTTTCTTTAGCGTTTCAGAAAGAAAGTGTTCTTACCATATATATCCAGCAGAGGGCCATAGAGAGCCATTCATTTTTTTTTTTTGAAATATTGACCCCGAACACCATGAGTGGACTTTTTTTTTTTTTACACACCTTCAGAACAACCGAATCAAGCCCTGTGTGTGTGTGTGTGTGTGTGTGTGTGTGTGTGTGTGTGTGTGTGTGTGTGTGTGTGTGTGTGTGTAGATAGATAATGTAGAAAAATTGACAAAATCTTATGCCACTAAGATGAAGGGAACTATGTTTTTTAACCAAGGAAAGTCCGAATGGGGTCATATTAACCCAGAACACCGATAACACAGAAACCCAGAGTTATTGTAGGAAATTTAGAACTGTGTACATGTTTCCGTGACAGGAACCGGGTCGATTGGGACTTAGTTCTAGGAACCTTTACTGCTTCAGAGTCTTTCTGCAGTTCAGAAAGTACTAGGGGCAGGGTTCGAACCACACTGAGCAAGAGGAATTTATGCCAGGAACAAGGAAAGGATGCAGAGCTGTTGAAGCTGGTGAGGGGCCGAGGCTGGCTTAATCGGACACGTACTTACTTTTCATTAGTTTAGAATTCCTAACTGGGTCACCTTTTTGATATTTGAGCTGTAATTAAACTATCTTAGCAACATTAACAAGCGCAACATCAAATGTTTGATTTGGATAAAGTAGAAACCCAAATTGCTCCATTTGAGAAAACATAGTAATGCTGTTGATGGCACTCACAGCAACCTTCATGCTGGTCATTTTTGCGTGATAATCCTCTGGAGAAATAAACGACTTTATTCTTATTTCATGTGCAGTTTGAATGACCCTATCAATAAACATAAGGTGGGATCTGGGTAAATGGCGTGAATGTAAGTCATTGAAATGTAATCTAGCTCGTATTGTATTGAAGTGCTATCAAGAGCTGTAAGACATTAGTAGAGCAAACCATCTCATCCAAGCAATCCTTATTTAAAGGTTTGAGGTAGTTTCTACTTTTAAGCTTTTTTCAGAATCATTTTTTATATCTGTTTGTTCACAAGTGTACATTGAAATAGGCGAATGAGCGGTGATATCTGCCCTATATGTCACTGTTGGTTAATTTTCTCAACCTTCTGAACCTTTTTAAACTCCACATGTTTTTTAAACAACAAATTTATAGCATAAATTCATTTTAATCCAAAACAAGTCTGTTAGTCTTACTATCTCAGAATATCGACTTATTATTGTCTCAAATGATTTGCAGAGTTTTTTGTGCAGTCGCAATTTCGAAATTCTTCTGCACTGCTTTTCACTGTGATGTTTGTTGGTAAATAAGACCTTTTAGCTGCAGTCATATTTTGATGCAAGTGAATTGAAGAGGACTTTGGCCGAATGCTCGTTGTGATGACATCGCATGATGCACCCAAATCTGCGAAAGGTCTGCGGTCGAAAAGTTTCATCCTGGAGGGACTGACTATTGACTTTTCGACTGATATTATCAGAGTCAAAACTTTCCTTTCCACAAGGAGGAAATGGGCCACCACAAGAACACTACAATGAACTGGGGCCTTCAGGACTGATGGCTGACATCACTCAGGGGTAGGGATGCACCGAATGTTTGGCAACCGAAATTATTCGGCCGAATAAGTGAAAAGGCCGAGTAAATTTGACCGAACAATGACGTTTTTGATGACGCGACCAAATAGCCTAGCAACCAGAGTGAGACGCGCTAATGTCACGACCTCGATGAGGGGGCGCACGCGTGCACGAGCTACGTGCACGAGCTACGTGCTCTTTCGGATATTTACTGTGGACACGTGCGTTTGTTTTGTTTCTGTTCTGGAGTATTCTGTCACGTCGTGAGACGTAAGGGAGTAGAGCACGGAAGCAGGTAAAGACGTATTTATTTAAGGGCAGGCAGACACATCCAAATCGTAATCCAAAAAACTTAGTCAAGACAGGCAAAGGGAATCAAAGTCGCGGTCACAGAAAACCGAGTCAAAACAAGAAACATGAACTAGTACTATGGACTGGAAGCAGAAAAACCAGTGTGGACTAAATGTACTAATCTATAGTTTAAACTAACTAAATCTATCAAGGAACATAACATTTACAACGTATCTAATTATACCATATCTACTCTAATACTCCGCGAGGTGTACAGGGAGGCGAGCGGTATATATCCCCAATATAATCAGCCGTATAGAACCCAATAGAACCATTTATCGCACTCTTGTCAATGCACTTTTTAATGCACTTTTTAGTTGTAGGCTACAGAGTGTTCCATTCTTTCAGCAGTCAGTTATATGCCTAACATCGGCTATTCAAGGGGGGCTCAAAGATGCTAAAATATTTTTATTTTACTCATTTATTTATTTAAAGTTATATTGTGCCTTGTTGGTAGCCTATGCCTGCTGGAATGAAAAAAAAAATGTTCAGTGTTAAATACATATTTTGAAATGATAGTTTTTGTAATTGATTTTTTTCTTTGAAAAGCAAGACAAACTAGTAAAAAGCACATTTTGACTATTTCATTTATGCAATGGTGAAAAAAAAGGTAAAATAAATGGAAAAAACACGAAAAAACGTGTGCGGTATTCGGATTCGGCCAAGTCTGTCATTATATTCCGTTTCGGCCAAGAATTTTCATTTCGGTGCATCCCCTACTCAGGGGCTGTAGCAGTGATTGTTAAAACCATAGTGAAGCATGCATAGTCACAAATATACACTATATGGCCAAAAGTTTGCAGACACCTGACCATCGCACCCATATGTAGCTCTTCCCCAAACTGTTGCCATAAAGTTGGTGGCATACAATTGTAAAGCATGGCTTTGTACACCGTAGTATTACAATTTCCGAACATGTTCCAGCACGACTCTGTGTGCAACGTGACGATCATGAAGACCTCACTTCTTCATGATACCAACACCAGGGCCCGACCTCACAAATGCTGAACGGGAACAGAGTTCAGCTACAAAATCTAGTTGTTATAACAGCAAAGGGACTGGATCTGGAATGGGATGTTCAACAAGCACACATGGCTGAGATAGTCAGGTACCCACAAACTGCAGAACTGTGTTTTCATTTTTTTATTTTTTTTTTATTTTTTTCTGTGTGTATGTGTGTGTCACGGAAGCAGTTAGTCCTTTATACTTCCGGTTTCTTCATTTTACCACCAGGACAGTAGGTGGCAGCACTAACATCACTTCCTTATTTTTAATTTAATTTTATTTTTTAAAAATAATAATTTGACCGTAACGGAAGCAGTTAGTCATTTATACTTCCGGTTTCTTCATTGTACCACCAGGACAGCAGGCGACAGCAACATCCTTAGGTTTTTTATTTATTTATTTATTTATTTTACTGTAACGGAAGCAGTTGGTCCTTTGTACTTCCGGTTTCTTTCTGCAGTGCCTGAACGTTTTTTGGACGCCGCGCGAACCTAGAAAGTTCGCTAAATCTGTTTCTGCCTTATTGTTATTTTTTTTCACTCAGAATTGCGTTCTGCAAACGCTTATTAATCCACGAAGCTGATATCTGAGGAAGAGGATTTGTTTGGCGTTAAGACTGGGACGGAAATTAGCTGGTAAGTTTCCGCGAGCGTTTAAATCTAAAGGCAGCGTTAGCTAGCAACTTAGTTTAGCATCAAAACGTAGCGTCTGTTTACTCGAGTATGAGAAAACAGTCGGGGCGGGGCTAAATAATGTTACAATTAGTATGCAAATTAGGTGGTATGTTTACAGCGGGCATTCACACTTGTATACAAACACTGTAATATACATGTATACAGCTGCATCTCAAAAGCATTAGGATATCATGGAAAAGTTCTTCCACCCCCGCGTAACTCAAATCCCCCCGTAAATCAAACATCCAGTATCTCAAAATATCAGAATAAACAACTTAATACAGAAATGTCGACCTTCTGAGAAGTATGTTCGTTTATGTGCTTAATCCTTACTTTATAAATGCGGCGTGGCATGGAGGCGATCAGACTGTAGCACTGCTGAGGTGTTTGTTCTGGAAGCCCGGGTTACTTTGATAGTGGTCTTCAGCTCACATGTATTGTTGGATCTGGTGTCTCTCGTAGATTCTCTATGGGGTTCAGGTCAGGCGAGTCGGCTGGACAATCAAGCACAGTAATACCACGGTGAGCAAACCAGTTACTAATAGTTTTGGCACTGTGGGCAGGTGCCAAGTCCTGCTGGAAAAGGAAATCAGCATCTCCATAAAGCTCTTCAGCAGATGGAAGCATGAAGTTCTCTAAAATCTCCTGGTAGACGCTGCATCGACTCTCGACTTGAGAAAACACACTGGACCAACACCAGCGGATGACATGGCAACCCAAATCATCACCGACTGTGGAAACTTCACACTAGACTTCAAGCAGCTTGGATTCTGTTCCTCTCCACTCTTCCTCCAGACTCTGGAACCTTGATTTCCAAATGAAACGCACCATTTACTTCCATCTTCCCCGTGATTGTGGTTGTGTACTGGAACCAGACTGAGAGATTAAAGGCTCAAGAAACCTTTGCAGGTGTTTTTAGTTCATTCGCCAGTTAGAGCTCTTCTCAGGTCGACATTTCTCTATTAAAAATTCTTTATTCGAATAGTTTAAGATACTGTGTTTTTTATTTCCGTGAGCTGTAAGCCACACTCGTCAAGATGCAAACTCAAACAAACAAAAAGGCTTGAAATATTTCGCTTCAACGCATCTAGAATATATGAACGCTCCAGTTTTTGAATTATGTCCCTGCTTACAGAGAAAAGACAGGAAATTAGCATTTGCACCGTTCTGGGGAAAAGACTGATCGGTTAGATGTATGTTGGGGTAGTAATTCATACTGTATCTGGTGATATAATCAGAGTAAACACAGCTGGATGTTGTGGCAGTGTCACATCATGTAGAGACGGGCAATAGGGATTTAAAAACAGGTTAGTCAAAAGCAGCAAAACGAAGCCAGTGCAAAACATAACAGTGGGCTTACTTATAGCCGTAAACTATTCATTCGAATGTAACTGTTGTGAGCAGAAAGAAATGGTCAACACGCATCTAAAAATCTTTTCCCTCACCCCCCCGTCAGATCTCCCCAGCATGTCTTTGCCCAAGCGGGAGGTGGAGGAGCTGCGTCCCTGGGTGGAGCGCACCGTGAAGAAGGTGCTGGGTTTCTCGGAACCCACCGTGGTCACTGCGGCCCTGCACTGCTTAGGGAAAGGTCTGGACAAAAGGAAGACAACAGGTACAGGCACACATCTTTTGCATTATCTAAAATTCACAGTATGGTGGGGACAGTACCGAGTCCAATACGGATTAACCCGGCGAAGTTGGGTTAGGATGTCAACCCTGTGTGTGCGTCGTTGTTGTGCAGCACACAGTGTGGTTCTGGGTTTTAGTCGAGATAATTGTGTCACTCAGCTCTCTGTGTGTCTCAGACCAGCTAAGACCGTTTCTGGATGAGTCGGCGGGCAGCTTCGTAGAGCGGCTGTTCGAGGCGCTGGAAGAGAGCAGGAGTTCCCGGGGCAACAAAGGCACAGCCGAGAAAAACCGCAAGAGAGAGCTGAAGGTCAGTCTCACCCTCACTCACATGGACGTCGAGGCTCCGTGAGCTTCTGTTACATCAAAGCATGCATTTAAAACAGCTTGTGACCTTAGTTCACTCGCGAGAGCCGTGTTGTCAGTCAGCATCACATATGTACAGCACGAAAATGTCACTAAAGCCACCTAGCTCACTCATCGACTCTCTACAGGATGTGTTCGGCGATGAGGTGGAGGCACACAAAGATCTAGAAGGTGGTGAATCTGCGGCGAAGAGGAAGAGAGTACCCCGATTCGAGGAGGTCGAAGAGCCAGAAGTTCTTCCCGGGCCTCCTGTGGAAAGTCCTGGCATGCTCACCAAGATGCAAGTGTGTAAATTTAACATTCATTTCGCTCGAAAAGCCTTAACATTCACAGTGTCACAGCATTCAAACACTACAAGCTATGCAACTACAGCTTGCGCAGTCATCTCTGTAGGTTATATAAAGCAATAACGCAGCATATAGAAAGCGCGGCACGCGTTCTTGGTTTCAGACAAGTGGATTTTTTGACACAGGAACCAAAGTGTAGGCTGAGAACCATCGCTTTTGTGGTGGAAAGGTGCATAACAGTTCCAGTTAAAGCACTGGCGTCATGTCTAGGAGCAAAAGCAGCGTAAGCAGACGCGTCCAAATTCCGCTGTAGCGATATGTTGACGTCCCGGTGATCACCTTGTTTGTCGGGTACGCTGCAGAATATTTCTCAGCCTCAAAATTGCACAACAATCAGTAAACAAGAGTGCGTTGTGAGTTTTTCTAGCACAGAGTGGTTACTGTAAATCCCCATATACTCTGTATATACACACACTGTTAATGCATGATCGACGTAGAAAAGGTTTCCCTTCCCCATTGTGACTTGTGCAACTGAAAAAGTAGCGTAATTGCATAACTTTTTTACGTTTTCCTAACAAATCATGACCTGTTTCTCCTGCAGATAAAACAGATGATGGAAACAGCCACGCGTCAGATCGAAGAGCGAAAGAAGCAGCTTAGTATCACTCAGGTAACGATTTCAACGAGCCGGGGGGTGTATTTAAATAAGATCTACAGCGAATATAAAAAGTTTACACGCACCCTGTTAAAATGGCAGGTTTTTGTGATGTGAAAAAATAAATAATAATAATTAAGTTAATTCATGTCGGGACCTTTTTCATCTTGATTGTGAAATTGGAACATACAAATATCAAGTGAGAAACACCCAGAAAAAAAAACTTCCAGTCCCCAGCTTGCTTAAGTGTGCACACCCTTTTATAATTAGGAAAGTGTCTGTGTTCAGAATCAACCGATCACATTCAAACTTGTGTTAAATATTAATTAGTATACACCTGCCATCAATTAAAGTGACTGATTAACCCCAAATAAAGTCTAGCTGTTCCTATAGGATTTTCCTGACTTCTTTGTAGCATCCAATAGGAAAAGCCATGGGCCACAAAGAGCTTACAAAGCAGGTACGGGATCTCATTGTTGAAAAATATCAAACCGGAGAGGGTTAGAAAAAAATTCCAAGGCATTGGATATACCATGGGACACTGTAAAGGTCAACAAATGGAGAAAATATGGCACGACAGTGACATAGAATAGGACGTCCATATACAATTGGTTAGTTCAGGAGAAAACTGGGCCGGGAGGCTGCCAAGAGGCCTGCAACCTTAAGAGAATTGCAGCAGGTTCTGGCAAGTTCTGGTTGCTCCCGATACATGACGACAGTCTCCTCGAATTCTTCTTATCTCAGGACTATGGGGTAGGAGGGCAAAACCGAAGCCTTTTTTGACCGAAAAAATAAATTAAAAAATTCTTTAAATCTCCCAAAATCATGTGGAATGTGTTTGTCCTGATGAGACCAAAGTTGAACTTTTTGTCCGTGGTACCAAAAGATATGTTTTGCACAAAAAAAACAAAGAACACTATCTGCACAGTGAAGCATGGTGGTGGTAGCAGCGTCATACTATGGGGCTGTTTTTTTTTTTCCCCCCTGCCGGAACCGCGGCTTTAATCAGGGTGGAAGGAATAATGAATAGCAATTTTTAGGCTTCTGCTGAAACACTAAGATAAAGAGGAATTTTGCATTTCAGCATGACAACGACGCAAAACAAACCTGCTGATCAACAAAAGAACAGCTTCACCGAATCAAGTTCAAGGTTTTGGAACGGCCCAGCCAGAGTCTGGACCTTAATCCAAACATAAATCTGTGGGGGGACCTGAAAAGGGCTGTGCACAGGAGATGCCTGGCCAATCTGACTAATTTAGAATGCTTGTTCAAGAAAGAATGGCAGAATATTGCTAAGTCAAGACGTGCCACACTGATTGATTCTTACTGTGAAAAAATCTAAAGGTGCTTCAGTTAAGTATTAGTTTAGGGGTGCGCACACTTATGCAACCAGGTTATTGTCCTTTTTTTTTTCTTTTTTTTTTTTTCTCCCTCCCGCACAAGTAATTCTTATTGTTTTTCTCCTTAATTAATAAGTTAAAATTTCACAATAAAGGTAGAAAAGGCTCTGGCATGATTTATCTTGGTTTCATTTTTTTTTTTTTTTCATCACAAAAACCTGCCATTTTAACAGGGGTGTGTAGAATTTTATTTATTTTTAATTTTTTGATCCACTATAGATTCATTCCTCTGGTCAAGTCATTTGTGTTAATGACTTCACGAACCACTTCACTTGCCTGCTTTATGGAATCAAATGTAACTCTAGTTTTAATCTCTAGCCCAGACTGCCCCTGCCTACCCCCCAGCCAGCAGCGTCCAGCATGCGCCCTCTCCTGCCTCCTGCTCCAGGCCCAGCTCAGTCCATTGCCCCCTCACAGGCTGCCAGCTTCATGAACGACGCCATCGAGAAGGCACGCAAAGCTGCTGAGCTCCAGGCCAAGATCCAGTCCACGCTGGCCATGAAGCCAGGCATCCTGGGAGCCATGAACAACACGGGGCCACACAACCTTGTGGCACTTGCTAACCTGCATGCCATGGGCATTGCACCACCGTGAGTGTAGCAGCAAATCTACATGCACACACAAGCGCGTGTTCCCTAGATCAGGGTGCTTTATGAAAAATCTGTCCGAACCCTGCTAGATAAAAGCAACGCTTGTTTTAAGGTTTATTAATATTTGATTGTTTCACATAATGTTTATTCTTAATGTTGGGTTTATTGAGCGTAAGTCATTTGTGCACCTACGTGGTTCTGATCATGGTTTGTGCTCACACTACACGCTGAGTGTGTATGTTTGTGCCTTTACAGTAAAGTGGAGGCCCGTGAGATCACCAAGCCGACGCCGCTCATTCTGGACGAGCTTGGGAGAACCGTCGACGCCAGTGGAAAGGAGGTGGAGCTCACGCACCGCATGCCCACTCTGAAAGGTAACCCTGAAACCTAGTCAACTATCAGCCATGTTTCTGCTAAAGGTTCCCGAACCTTTTGAGGGACTACACAGTTTGCAACTTTTTCTTAAGGAGCGTTCCCTGAGGTCCCCCTGAACCGCAGGAACCACGACTTTTACGTTATGTATGACGGATACAGGCTTTCGGGCTGAGATTACAGCAGTGGCATGCCTGTAGCATGAGCGTAATGTTGTTATGCACCAGATTTAACCTGCGTTATATATAACCCACTGTTATAATTCACGCTTTAGCAACGACAACTTGGTGGCACTTATTTATATACGGCTCGCCGATACATTCTTAACAAAAGACTGGGTTAGGGTTTACGGTTTACTAGTGTGTACTCTGAAGATAAGGTCGCCAAAATTAAAATCAACCCTCGTTCGTGTGGAGGAAAATTCGCCTGCGGTTTGAGAAGTGCTGTCGTCACAGATGATCTTTTCAGAATAACGTTTCAGGTGACAGTGAACGCTATTTACAACAGCAGTGGCAGTCAGATTATTTATTCATTTATTTGGTTTTGCAAAATTAATTTGTAAAGATACCTGATTTTCTCTCCCTTTCCCTCTCGCTCTCTCTCTCTAGCTAATATCAGAGCAGTTAAGCGAGAACAGTTTAAGCAGCAGCTGAAGGAAAAGCCCAGCGATGACCTCGAATCCACGTCCTTCTTCGACCCCAGGATGGCCATGCCTCAGCCACAGAGACAGAGGAAGGCATTTAGGTTCCACGATAAGGGCCGCTTTGAGAAAATAGGCCAGCGGATACGCACCAAGGTGACAATAACCTTTTGTCCTCTCCCAACTGAAATGTATTTTTTATATATAATTGTCATATTATCTATGTGTAATAAATACGGTATAAGGTGTAGAAAAGGATATGAAGGACAATGATGGTTGGTGTTTTAGTCAGAGTATGTTTTTGGCTCATGTTATTGACCCTCCTGTTCTCCATCAGGCTCAGCTGGAGAGGTTGCAGATGGAGATTGCACAGGCGGCCAAAAAGACGGGCATCCAGGCGTCGACCAAGCTGGCTCTGATCGCCCCTAAGAAGGAGCTTGGTGAGGGTGACGTGCCTTCCATAGAGTGGTGGGACTCCTTCATCCTGCCCAACAACATAGAAATGTAAGATGGAAAGCAGCTTAAGAACGAGTGCAGTAAATCTGTGTTCACGTTAGAAAGTCCCCAGCGCTTTAGAATGATCGACCCGTACTAAGCCCTGGCCTGATTTACATTCTCATAATATCACACCCTCAAAGTATTATGTTCTAATGTGAACGTAGATGTTCTGCAACCGAAAATTTCTGAAATTTGTTTTTTCTTCTTCTGAGATTTTGTCTCCTTTTGTCTCTCTCAGCTCTGTTCATCCTGTATTTGATAACCTGGACTTCCATGGAATCACCAATCTGGTGGAACACCCTGCCCAAATGGCCCCTCCAGGTATTCTGAGCATTGGCCACAGTTTTCCAGAACTTGTTAGTTTAAAAATAATCAAGCTTGTAATTTGAAATTTATCACGAAAGTCGCAAGTAGAGCTAAATAAAACGTGACTGAGTAGGCATAATGCTCAGTAGGTTATTCATTTTGGGATCTGTATTGACGAGTACCAAAAACATGTATTCATACTCTGCTTAAAACATTTTTAAAAAATAAGCTATCGCTGCATCCCTAGGTTGTAATTTTTTTTTTTAAATGCATAACTGCTGATAGTGCTTGTTCTATTTTTTTTTATCAAATATATGCCAAGTTATTATTCAGCTGTATTTTTAAATAGTAAACTTTTTTTTTCCTTAAGTGAATAAGTATTTCATGTACTTGTTTAAACAGCCTTAGACAGTTCTGTGTTTCGTGGAGCTCTTGTCTGGTGAACAAAATCCCATAGATGCCATTTCACATTCCTGATTTAATATATATATATATATATATATATATATATATATATATATATATATATATATATATATACATACACACACACACACACACATATACACACACAGGATTGTCGTCCTGTATAACCAGTTATTGGCACACGCTTGGGTCTAATTTGTAGCGCTTGGATACCAGCTAATGTTTCTGTCTCTGATTCTGTCTCAGTGGACATGGACAAGCCGGTGACTCTGGGTGTGTATTTGACGAAGAAGGAGCAGAAGAAGCTGAGGCGGCAGACACGGCGTGAGGGACAGAAGGAGCTGCAGGAAAAGGTCCGACTCGGCCTCATGCCCCCTCCGGAACCCAAAGGTAAAGCAGGGGAATACCCAACAACCTGCGTGCTGACGTTCTCATTCTTTACATTGATTTAAGATAAAATGGGTTTCTTCACCATGCATGTGTTTTTCTGTGCAGTGCGGATCTCTAATCTGATGCGTGTGCTGGGTACGGAAGCGGTGCAGGATCCCACGAAAGTGGAGGCCCACGTCCGAGCGCAGATGGCCAAGAGACAAAAGTGAGTGCCACCTGTACGCGCCCACGCCTGGTTGCAGAGCCGGTGCTAAACGTTGTTGTATAATGATTTTCTGGTAAGGGTTTGTTTAGGGAGGGGCTTAGCGGTTAGCACGTTCGCCTCACACCTCCAGGATCAGGGGTTCGATTCCCACCGTGGCCCTGTGTGTGTGGAGTTTTCATGCTGCAGGGGTTTCCTCCGGGTACTCTGGTTTCCTCCCCCAGTCCAAAGACATGCATGGTAGGCTGATTGGCGTGTCTAAAGTGTCCGTAGTGTATGAATGGGGGTGTGAGTGTGTATGTGATTGTGCCCTGCGATGGATTGGCACCCTGTCCAGGGTGTACCCCGACTTGTGCCCGATGCTACCTGGGATAGGCTCCAGGTTCCCCGTGACCCTGAAAGCGGTAGAAGATGGATGGATGGTTTGTTTAGGGACAGATGTTTTGACCCTCCTAACCTAGGAGTCACCATGGTTTACATAGCACTGATCTACGGCAACATCGTTATACAGAAAATAGTTATTCAAATGAAGTGAAAAATATGAAGGTTCCTGTAAATATTTTTCCTCTGTGTCTATGCAGAGCTCACGAGGAGGCAAATGCAGCACGCAAACTGACAGCGGAGCAAAGGAAAGAGAAGAAAGTGAAGAAGCTGAAGGAAGATCTGAGTCATGGTGTTCACATCGCTGTCTACAGGTAACACATTTATACACACTGTTGCATTTTATCCGTAATAGGAGTCCGTTGCAGCGCAGCATCGTGATTAGCCGATTGCAGGTTTTGCACTTTAAAGATAACGATGGGGTCAGTGATTTTGAAGTTACCGCGTATACCCTGCTGAATATATTACGATTGAATATCCTGCGTTGTTGAATTGTGAAGTATCGTGATAGCGTATATTTTTAGTCATTTTCAAACCTGCTGAATTCTGCTTTAAAAAAAAAAACCCAGCGAGATAAGTCATCACTTTCTTGATGTCGCAGTTTTACTGTTGAGGTTGAGAAAGAGCTGAGGTTCAGGTATTTATTTATTGTATTTTGAAATGTCTCAGATTTATAGCGGCATTTGTGCTGATTTTTAAAAAAATAAATAAATTAAAAAAAAACTCTAATGCATCGGGGGTTCATTGTTTTGGTTTTTTTTTGGAGTTTGAAACCTGAGAAAAGTGAATGTTTCGCAAATTTAAAAAAAAAAAGTCGTCGCCGTGCAAGATTTTAGCCTTTTGGTGTTTGTTCTCAGGATCCGAAACCTGCACAACCCGGCCAAGAAGTTCAAAGTGGAAGCCAACGCAAATCAGCTGTATCTGACCGGCACCGTGGTGCTGCACAAAGACGTCAACATCGTCGTGGTGGAAGGAGGTGAGAGAGAGAGCGAGAGTCCACAGTCATCAAACTGCTGCCTTTTCATGCATTTGTCAGGTTTCCCTCACAGCACATCCAGAAGGGTTTTATTCCTCTTATACCACAGCTACTTGCCAGTTGTAGGCCTTCTTGTAGGGAACTCTTACAAAGTGCTGACACTGGAGACTCCTTCCTTAAACACTAAATAGATGCCTACTTATTGACAACAGCATGTCTTTCTAGTCTAGTTGTTATAAATTCCAAGGATCATCTCCCATACAAGACCGTGTGAACGAGCAGTTAGTATAGACACAATAACGTGTTGGGTCAAGCACGTTCACGTGTAAACCTGCGGGTTCTGTGAATACTAATGTTGCAGTAGAGGACAAACAAATTGCTGTCATCATTCGTATTTGTGTCCGGCACTGAAATGTCGTTTCCTTACAGGACCCAAATCACAGAAGAAGTTTAAGAGGTTGATGCTGAACAGGATTAAATGGGCGGAGCCTAGCTCAAAGAGGGATGGTAAGAGAAGTCATGTTCCTACGTAAAAATAAAGAAAGTACTTAAGTCATGGGAAGAAGACTATCACAAGTTAACAAAAGTTGGCTGGTCCAAAGTGATTTTATGAATAAATGCCTGCTTAACACTTATGTTTACCAGGGTTTCCCCCACACCCTCTTTTAAAGTAAACTATTTTAATTATGCAATCGGTTTACTAAATATTATCTCAAAAGTAGCATCTAGTTGTGTATTAATTTTAGCCATGGCCCAATCACAGCGAGTCATTTATGTAAACAAATTCTGTTATGACATATCTAAGTCAGAGGTGACGTTTTCTCAGTGTTGCTGCAAAAACACTAGAACTGTTGGGTTTTTTTTTGTTTTTGTTTTGTTTAAAATAAAACAGCTCTAACATCTGACCCCTTGTGTTCCGCTCAGAACCTGATGGCTCGGACGACGAGGGATCGAAGAAGCCCAACAAGTGCACTCTTGTTTGGGAGGTAAGCACCTGGGCGACTTTTTGTACGCGATGGACGCTCCATATAATCTAAGACAAAGTATATATCGTTTAGAGCGGCAACAACTATTCGATAAAATTGATAATAGTCGATTATGAAAACCGTCGTCAACGAATCTCATTGTGGATTAGTCGGTCTGCGCGCGGCACGGGGGAGATTTACTCGTTACGTTACTTCTGTTCAGAAAATACGCTTCGTAGAGTAAATACTAAATTTGTGTCCCAAATGAAGTACTCTACACTTACACTATGCACTCTGCACTACCATCTAGTGTGTGGATTTTGGAAAGGTAATATCTTCTCAAATGGAACACGAGTGGGTTTTTTTTTTTTACTAACCGGAAGTAAAAGCCACTTCCTACCCACTAGCTTTAGCCTAATATCCAGAATCACTGACAATGACTTTCTTCAGTTTGCTGTTTATAGCTTTAGTTATATACTTATATATTTTATATATATATGTATATTTGTATGTATATTTATATATATTGTATTTGTAACGCTCATTTCGCAGACTTTATTTTAAATAAACGAAAAAATGGTGCTGAAAGGGCGTCCCCCCCCCCCCCCCCCCTTCCGAATAATCGAAAAAAGTAATCAGCCAACTTATCGATTATGAAAATAATCATTATTTGCAGCCTTAATATCGTTGAAAGTTTTCGGAAGGCGTTATTACATGTTTGATGAGCAAACGATGCTCCAGAAACTGTACCCACTTGAACGACTTGATTTGATCTGTGATTTAGTGTGTGTCGAAGAAAATTAGACACCGATGGTTCTCTCTCTCTCTCTCTCTCTCTCTCTCTCTCTCTCTCTCTCTCTCTCTCTCTCTTTCTCTCTCTCTCTCTCTCTCTCTTTCTCTCTCTCTTACAGGGCACAGCGATGGAGCGCAGCTTCGGTGACATGAAGTTCAAGCAGTGCCCCACGGAGAACATGGCGCGCGAGCACTTCAAGAAGCATGGTGCAGAGCACTACTGGGACCTGGCCCTGAGTGAGAGTGTGCTGGAGACGGCTGACGACTGAGAGAGAGGGAGAGAGCGAGCGAGAGGGAGAGGACGCATATGTGATGTGGTCCGAGTGACACAGGCAGCCATGTTTTGGTTCGTTATAGGAGGAGAGAAGCGGACTGGATTGAATCTAACGTGCTTCAGCCTGGCAGTCGTGTGTGTGTGTGTGCGTGCGCTCGCGTCTGTTTTGATGATCTGCACTGCTGCTACTCGTGGATATCGGATTCCTGTGATCATGGCAGGACGTTTGCAATAGAGAATCTAGCGCAAGGACGCGTTTCTCCCGTGACTTGTGCAGAACGTTGAAGACGGCTGCTTTGATTCCATCGTTCCGTGGACATAGGATCCTTTATAGCCAAAGTGTAACTTTTTTTTGTTTGTTTTTGTTTTTTGTTTTTGTTTTTTGATTCCCCTTCCCTTTTTTTTTTTTTTTTTTTTTTTTTTTTTTTTTTTTTTATTTTATTTTATTTTATTTTATTTTTTTATTGTTAAGTGTATGTGAGATTATTCACCTGCTGGTCTCTTTAGCTGTGTACCCAGGCTGTTACCAACTGCACACACTGAATGATTTGATTGATTAAAGCTTTGGAGGGAAAACAGTTGTTGTTCCTCGAGGTATCAAAGATTTAATTCAGTTTTATCGATTTGCTCAACACGGACCACAAGAGGATCAAATCAGCCCCTTTCCTTTGATGCGCCTTGTGTTCAGGCTTTCATACTGTAGCGTTAGGCTGTACATTGTGGCTGTTAAAGAATCTAAAGAATCGTCTCGGGAGAAAAGAAATAAATAAATAAAATCTCCCAAGACGTTCATGCAGATTATAGGAAAGTGCAATTAAGAGAGCATTCAGTAGATTGGTAATTAAATACTAATCAAGATACTGATGTGTAAGGCTATTGAAATGTTTCAGAATTTAGGTTAATGTTTTTTGGGGATTTTTTTTTTTTTTAATCAGTTAGTCAGTCGAGCAACCCCTTAAACCAGTGACCATGGCTTTGTGCCTTGTGTGTCAGGTAGACTTTATAATCCCAGAAGCAACCATTAGCAACGTTTCCTGTCAAACATAAACCACTCTGATTGGCTGTACCTCAACCTAATAGAGCAAAAACTGATCTGTATAATAATTCGTGCCAGGTGGAAAAAAGTTCCGCGTTGAAACATCAAACAGACATTACGCCTCATTTATCAATCTTTTAATGAAGCTGTATAAATGTTTGCAGAAACCAAACAGGACGGTTCTGATTTTCCTTCGAATTCACATGTGTACGACGTTCTGCGCGCGCACAAAATTCAACATTGTTCTTTTTATCTGGACGACTAACCTTATTCATCTTCATTTGTGTGTTTTGTGTGATGGAAGTATTTTGACACTGTTATTTTTGTTGTTTTGATATCATTTCCACTGCATGTATCCGCTTCAAATTTATACACGTTATGAGTTTGTACTTTATAAATTGGAACAAAAAAAAAAAAAAGTATTCCGACACCACAGATTAACTACGTTAGTACTTTGCTGCAAATCTCTTGTTGGAAGTTTCAGCTATGAGATGTCTACGGTAAGAAGTAATTAGCATTAAACAACCCCTGGCAGAAATTATGGAATCGCCACACCTTGGAGGATGCTCAATTTGTAGCAAATAAAAAAATCACGCACATGGCACCAAACAATTTTTGTTTAAAGTTTAGCTGAACATTCTGCCTTCATGAAACATGCCTCAAAAAAGTTAACTGTAATTATTTTAATTAACAGCATTTTGTTTTTTTCTTAAATAATTTATGAAAAATTAAAGCATCATCTTGTAATTTGCCTTTCTAAAACAAATAGCACTAATCATGCAAGTCTAAACATGCTAATTAGTCTGCAGTTAAAAGAAAGTGTTTGCAGACCTTAACCTTGGACTTTTTGAAAGGAAACGTGACCCCAACAAGAGAGTCGTCAATTGAAACAATGGAAAGGATTATAAAACCCCTTCGAGAAGGAAGTCCAACATGGAGTGTGGCAAAAGATGTCCATTGTTCCCGGTCAGCTGCGTCTAAAATTTGGTGCAAGTGTAAACAAGATGGGAACGGTTATAAAAGAAAAACATCAAAGCGTTAGGATAGAAAACTCAAAGCAGTTCGCCTGGAAAATAGAAACTGCACAACAAATGAGCTGAAACAGGAGGCAGTGTTCTTACAGTGGATCTGCTGAATGAAATGGGATCTACGTAATGAAAAGCCTATGGAAAACCAGCACTAACACTTAAACAGAAGAAAAGAAGGTTAGAGTGGGCTAAAGAGGAGAAATCATGGAGGATCGGATGAAAGGTAAAGGACCAGGAGAGACCTCAACAGACAATGCACAGATGTATGTTGAATTTTTGGACCCTTTCTTTTTTTCCTCATTCATTGATGGGTTTGGTGATGAAGTCATTTTTCAGGATGATGATGCCAATCTTGCTACAGAGCAAAGAGTGTTGAAGCTTATCTTGAGGAAAGGCAGATCATCTCAACGACCTGGCCAGCAAACAGTCCAGATCGCAATCCGACTGAAACTTTATGGTGGAAATTTAAAATAAATTGGTCCATGACAAGGCTCCATCCTGTAAAGCTGATCTGTCCACCGTTATCTGAGAAAGTTGGAGCCAGTTTGATGGAGAAGATTGTTTTTCATTAGTGAAGTCCACACCTCAAAGAATTCAGGCCGTCATAAAAGCCTGACGAGGAGCGACACAGTACGAATTGTGATTTTTTTTTAAAATTCTTTCGTTGATTATTCCTTATTTTTTTCCTTTACTTGATATGTGGGGAAAAAAAATATGCCATTAATTAAAACAGTTTAATTTGTTTGAGGTATTGTTGACGAAGCCAGAATGTTCAGCTATTAATCAAAATTGTTTTGTGTCTCATCTGTGATTTGTTTATTTGCTATGAAGTAAAAACCCCGGGTGAGCATCCTCGAAGTGTGGTGATTCCATCATTTTTGCCAGGGGTTGTATTTCAATTTTGGCCCATTCATCTTGGCAAATTATCTTCAATTCCCCAAGGTTACGAGGGTCCCTCTGATGGACTTCCATAATTTTTCAATGGGATTCATGTCAGGAGACTAGGCCAGTGGTTGCCAAACGTTTCCAGGGCAAGGCCCCCCAATTGACATTAACATTTGACCGAGGCCCCCCTTTTGCAAGATGTCTTTAAAACACATTAAAAATACAGACTTCTGAATATATCCCCTTATTTTAAATTAATAACTACATCTTGCATCTTTACATTACATTAGATTAGGAATTGATTGTGTGTGTGTGGATCATGAAAATCATGTATTTATTTATTTTTCACACCAAGTTGTTGAGGCCCCCCTGGCAGCCCCCACTTTGAAAACCACTGGGCTAGGCCATTCAAGACCTTTGTTTGTGGTCATTGTCTTGTTGAAATGTCTCTTTTCCCCACATTCGTTTATTTTTAGCAGGTGAGATTAAATCTTCTGTTATAACCCGCTAGCTTTGGGATGGGAAGTTATTTTGTGTGCACGTCTGGACTCCCGCCCTGAGTTTCCAGCCTGCCCTAGCCTGCCTTGCTCCCGCCTCCCAGGACAACATCACTGAGCGCGCGGCCATATCTGAAAAGGAAGAAGATATATTCTATATTCACAACTCTATATTCTGACTGCTGTTCTGGGTTTTGACTCTTGCCTGGGGTTTTGGTCTGTGATTTTGGTTGTTCCTGTATCTGGTTGTGTATACTCTTCACTAGTGTATACACGTTCACTGGCGATAGGGGTGGGGCTGCCATTTCTTTTGGGAGAGGGTACTTTTGTCTCTGTTTTTGGCTTAGGCACTTAGGGAAGTATTTGTCTTTTCTTTGTTTTTTGCTTTTTAGGTAAGCTAGCTAACAATAGAATCCTTTTGTTTATTATTTTGGCTTTGGCCCACCCTGAAGTTATGTCTGGTTTGGTTCTTCGTAGAGTGGTATGTATATAATTCTGTGTTTTACAATACACCACAATTTTGTTTTGAAGAAGCTTGTTGTGTTGTTATTCCTGGCTCCCTCATTTTTAAAGGTCAAATTCCATTGAATCCCAAGCTGGTTACTCTGTGCGGCCTAACCTAGACTGGGCCGTAACAGATTTGGGGGCTCATCTGGGACGCATTCTTTATCTTTTCTTTCATGGTGAGTCAGGTTGTGTTGGTGTATTGTGCCTTTTGTAAGTATGGCATTTGATTTGATTACGTTTACCTTGTGTCCTTCGTTAGAGGACTTTGATAGGTGTAGGAAGGATGATCTGCTTACTTACTGGAGACTTTTTTCATGTGGCACGTCCCCGTACAGCTAGCAAAAAGGTGGTTAAAGCGGCGTTGTATGAGACACTCGTGGATCAACAGGTCCTACCGGAGCGCAAAGCACTTCCGGGCGTCGTCACGCAGCCTACGCAGTTTACACAGCCTACCCAACATCTTCTGGTTACCGGCAGGGTGGAGGCCATGACTGAGCCGGAGGATAAGGTTGTTGCAGGTCATGAACAGCCTGAGGCCGGCGCAGTGGACCCCGATTGGCAACTAGCGCTAAAAGTGCTTGAGTTGGAGATTTAAGCGGCAAGAGTACCAGACACAGCTACTGCGAGTTCAGGAGCAGAAGTTGGATGCTGAAGGGAGAAAGCTCGACCTGGCAGTTCAGCAGTGGAAGCCGGTGCCACTGCTAGGGAAGCTTAACTCCCCGAGAGCAACCTCCCCGTGTTCCGTTGACACAGAGCACTCCAGCCCGCAGCCGGCTCCAGGTCCGTCCTCATCGGTGCGTCCACCTAACTTTGATATTAGCCGACACATTTGGCTAGTGCCTGTATTTAGAGAAGATGAAGTAGATGCTTATTTTGCTGTGTTTGAGAGAATAACCACGACATTAAGTTGGCCAATAGGTTTGTGGACGTTGTTACTGCAGTGTAAGTTATCTGGTAAAGCACAAGAACCATGTTCCGCCCTCACCTTAGAACAGAGTTTGGAGTACGATACTGTTAAGGCTACGGTTCTCCGAGCATATGAGCGTGTGCCAGAAGCCAACCGGCAAAATTTTAGGAACACGGTTAAGTTCGTGCACCAAACCTATGTGGAATTCCCAAGTGAGAAAGCCATGCTATGTGATAAATGGTGTTAGGCTAGCGCTGTAAGGAATTTTCAGCAGTTTAGGGAAATGATATTGTTAGAGAAATTTAAGTCATGTTTGCCAGAATCACTGGTGGTACAATTGAATGAGCAAAGGATTGATACGCTGTCCAAAGCTGCTATTTTCGCAGATGAGTTTGTTTTGACCCATAAAGTTGTGTTCAGTCCTCCTTCGTCTCAAAAAAGATGTGTCCGCATGTTCATCGAAGCCTGTGAGTAAAACCCGTACCTTTTCTAAACCCTCAACTGTGTCTTATGAATGTTTTTATTGTCATGAGGCAGGCCACATCGTTGCAAATTGCCCAGTGTTAAAGCGAAAGCAAGCGAGGCAACAAAGGGAGGTTAAAAAGGTTAATGCAGCCACGGCTTCACAGAATGTTTCTGAAGGTCTTTGTCAAATTGAGCCAGAATTTGAAACTTTCGTATATTCAGGATATGTGTCTTTGGGTCCTAACGAGGTAAAGAAGCCTGTACGTGTGCTGAGAAACACTGGGGCTGCTCAGTCGTTTGTGCTGGAAAAGGTGTTACCCTTCTCTGAAGCCTCGTAAGCAGGCAGGGATGTGTTATTCCAAGTCATTGAACTGGCTGTGATTTGTGCGCCCCTGCACACGATATATTTGGAAACCGAGGGTTTCTCAGGTCTGGTGAAGGTGGCTGTTCGCCCAGCTTTGCCAGTCAGTGGAGTTTTGGTCATTCTAGGGAATGATATAGCTGGTAATAAAGTATTTTCCTTACCTTAAGTAGTTTCAGAATTTTCCTTACCTTAAGTAGTTTCAGAACCTGTGAGTGTTAACTGTCAGCCTGGTGACCAGCACTCCTCTGTGTTTCCTGTTTGTGTGTTAATGCGGGCCCAACAAAAAAAAGTTGGGTGATGTAGTTGATCTATCGGCATCCTTCCTATCTCAAGAGGAGCCCCTTCAGGAACTTGACAGTGCCTATGAAATACCACATGAGGTAAGAGGTCCGTCCTTTTCCTGAGATAGATCTACCTGTGTCTCGTGACCAGTTAGGGGCTGCTCAGAAATTAGACTGGTCAACCTGAATCTGAACCTGGTCAGTCATTATATTTTATTGAAGATGGGGTGTTAATGAGGAAATGGTCTCCTCCTAGTTCCAGTGATGATTGGTTGGAAACATTTCAGGTGGTGGTTCCTAGCCCAATGAGAAGTCATGTTCTGTCCTTAGCTCATGATCATCCTTGTTCTGGACATCCCAGGGTCCGTAAGACTTACCAGCGTGCCTTACGTTATTTTTATTGGCCCGGTATGAAAAGTGATGTAAGATACTGCAGGACTTGTCATACTTGCCAGTTAGTGGGCAAACCTCCTGCTCCCTGAAAACCAATAGTAGTCAGCACAGACCCTTTTGAGCAAATTATTGTTGATTGTGTTGGACCATTGCCAAAAGCTCGCTCCGGCAACTGTTACTTGTTGACAATTATATGTGCTGCCACCAGGTTCCCTGATGCCATTCCCCTACGCACACTTAAATCGAGAGTAGTGGTCAAAGCCCTCATTAAATTTTGCACTACATTTGGGCTCCCCAAGTGCATACAGACGGATCGTGGGACCAACTTCACGTCACAATTATTTTCACAAGTAATGCGTGAGTTGTGGATTTCCCACCAAGTTTCCAGTGCCTATCATCCTGAGTCTCAAGGTGCCTTGGTGCGCTTTCACCAAACATTTAAAACTATGCTGCGCATGTTCTGTGTGGAAACGGAGAAGGATTGGGATGAGGGGGTGCGCCTTCTGTTATTTGCTGTACGTGATGCTGTGCAAGAATCTCTTGGCTTTAGCCCATCGGATCTGGTGTTTGGTCATACTGTGAGAGGCCCCTTAAAGACCCTACAAGAACAGTGGTTGGCAAAGTCTTCTCCCCCTTCAGGAAAGACTATTTTGAAAGAGGTTCAAGTTCTTCGTGAGCAGTTGGAGTTAGCGAGAGAAATGGCAGGTCTCGCATTGTGTTCTGCCCAAAAGTCTATGAAGGAGAGGTATGACCGTAAGGCGGTCTCTCGATCCTTGTGTGTTGGTGACCTCGTATTAGCATTATTGCCTGTGCCAGGATCCTCTCTGTCTACCCGGTTTGCTGGACCGTATGAGGTTAAACAAAAATTGACTCCTACTAATTACGTTCTCAGTACGCCTGGTCGTAGACATAAAACCCGCATGTGTCACTTCAATCTGTTGAAAAAGTATCATGCGCATCCTTCACTGTCTGAGTCCAAACCTATTCCTGCTGTGATGGCAGTTGTTACACTTCCTGTTGAAGGTCAAAGTTCTCCTTCTGAATATTTTCAATATTTCAATATTTTAGCCAATTCTGAAGGCGTAAAGTGTTTGCCAGAGAAGTTGGAAGGGTTGTCTCCATCATTTCAGCAGGACATTAAATCATTAATAAGTAGGTTTTCTAATCTATTTTCAGATGTTCCCTGGCGTACCACCAACCTGATTCGTTTCCTCTTCCCAGAATGGAGGATTGTGTTGATTCTGTTGGTGCAGCTAAGTTCACTAGTAAACTGGACCTTCTTAAGGGTTATTGGCAAGTTCCCCTTACCCCACGAGCAGCTGAGATCTCTGCTTTCGCTACACCCGACAACTTCCTCCAGTATACAGTCATGGCTTTTGGTCATCGTAACGCTCCAGCGACCTTCCAGCGCCTTATGAATCAGGAATTAGGGGATGTTCAGAACTGCGCTGCATATCTCGATGATGTTGTAGTCTACTCAGATACCCGGAAGCAACACCTTGAGCTACTAGAGCTGGTTTTTACTCGTCTCTCAGACGCCTCTCTAATTTTAAACTTGGATAAATGTGAATTTGGAAAAGGAGTGGTCTCCTATTTGGGTAAAAGGGTAGGACAAGGGGTGGTTACACCGTTAACTGTCAAAATTGAGGCGATCTGCATGTTCCCTGCTCCTACAATGAGGCGGGACCTGCGTCACTTTTTAGGGATGGCCAGCTACTACCGGTGTTTCTGTAGGAATTTCTCCGATGTGGTTCTACCTTTGACTAACCTGTTGTGTAAAAACATGGTGTTCAAATGGTCACAAGAGTGTCAGGCTGCCTTTGAGTCTGTTAAACTCCTCCTGACTAGCTCTCCAGTTTTGTCTGCCCCGGACCTGAGCAGACCATTTAAGTTAGAAGTTGATGCCAGTAGCACAGGTGCAGGAGCGGTGCTTCTACAAGATGATGATCAGGGGATAGAACACCCAGATTGTTATTTCTCTAAGAAATTCTTAAAACATCTGCTTAACTATAGCTCCATTGAAAAGGAAGCTCTTGCCTTGCTACTAGCCATCCAACATTTTGAGGTTTATCTTGGTGATAGTGCTAAACCCATACACGTCTTTACTGACCATAACCCCCTAGTCTTTTTACACCATATGCGTAATACCAATCAAAGGCTCATGCGATGGTCTCTTATTGTGCAAGGATTTAATTTAGTGATTGCCCATAAGAAGGGTGCCCAAAATGTGATTGCTGATACACTGTCACGAGCTTGATGTCATTGAGGTGGTGTTGTTTTTTTTTGTTTTGTTTTGTTTATTTTGTGTTGTGTTGTGTTGTTGTTGTTGTGAACCCTTTTAGGTTCACACTTAGGTGGGGGGAGTGTTACAACCCGCTAGCTTTGGGATGGGAAGTTTTTTTGTGTGCTGTGCCATATTTTGTGTGCAGGTCCGGACTCCCGCCCAGTGTTTCCAGCCTGCCCTAGCCTGCCTTGCTCCTGCCTCCCAGGATGACATCACTGAACGGTAGCCATATCTGAAGAGGAAGAAGATATAATCTATATTCACAATTCTTATTCTATAGAGTATTCAATACTCCATGTCCAATTCGCACAAGAACATTTTTGTGGCATTTGTCAGTTTCATATTTTATATTTTCATTTCATATCTTTATCCTTATGAATAATTTCTTTATCGTTCATATTTGTAAGTACAAAGTCAAAAGACGTGTATTTACATAACACTAACGTCACCTTGCAGCTCTGACCCATCGAGGCACGGATTCCACAAGACCTCTGATGTGATGTGGTATCTGTGGCACCAAGACGTTAACAGCTGTAAGTTGCTAAGTCCTGTAAGTTGCGAGGTGGGGCCTCCGTGGATCGGACTTGTTTGTCCAGCACATCACACAGATGCTCGATCCGATTGAGAGCTGGGGAATTTAGAGGCCAAATCAACACCTTGAAATCTGTCATGTTCCTCAAACCGTTCCGAACAATTTTTGCAGGGTGCATCATCCTGCTGAAAGATCCACTGCCATTACAGAATGTCGTGAAGGGGTATACTTGGTGTGCAACAATGTTTAGGTAGGTGCTGCGTGTTAAAGTAACTTCATGAATACCAAGATCCAAGCTTTCCCAGCAGAACATTGCATGAGAACGCATGAGCCTTGAGTGCCCTTGACCATGTTTCTGGTTCTCCGGTTGTCCTTCATTGGACCACTTCTGGTAGGTACTAACCATTGCATACTAGGAACACACTTTGACAAGACCTGACGTTTCAAAGATGCTCTGACCCAGTCATCTAGCCATCACGATTTGGCCCTTGTCAAAGTAGCTCCGATCTTTACACTTGCCCATTCTTCCTGCTTCCAACACATCAACTTGTTGTCTAATAAATATATCCCACCTCTTGGCAGGTGTCACTGTAACGAGATAATCAATGTTATTCACGTCACCGATCAGGGATTTTAATATTATGTCTGATTGGTGTATATGCACTAGAAATATATTAAATAAGCAACAAAAGTCTCTGAATAGTTATTTCCCCTCACTGTATTTAATTCATTTTTAATTAATACCATTGTTACCAAGACACTACAAAACACTGCTGTATTATTATCAATAATAAACAACTTATGACCAATCAGATTTGAGTGAGATTAAATCAGTAGACCATCTGACTGTTTCTTCGTATTATGCTAAGCCACTTTGCTTTGTATTTACTATTGGACATGCCAATCAGCCTACCATGCATATCTTTGGACTGGGGGAGGAAACCAGATTACCCAGAGCAGAACATGCAAACGCCGCACACACAGGGCTGTGGTGGGAATCAAACCCCCAACCCTGGAGGTGTGAGGCGAACGTGCAAACCACTAATCCACCGAGTGCCTGACACACGTGATCATCCTTTTTAAATGATGCTGAGTAACTTACTTCAATAAAATCAATAGGCCTTTTGAACAAAAGCAAAATCCATTTTGTTGACAATTCTTCTCCATCATCTAAAACTCCATCCTCTTCTGCACAAGACACAAGGTACCAGAACTTTTTTTTTTTTTTTTTTTTTTTTTTTTTTTTTTAAATTAGGCTATGATACCTTAATAATATAAAACCAGAATACATAAAACATAATAGGAATTCATATATGTTTCATGACATGATCCATGATGTGATGGCTCAGAACAGTATAATAATCAATATCATAATCATAATTCATAACACTGGCTTAAAAAAAAAAAAGTGTCCCACTTGACCTTTGAATTCACAAAGAATTCAATGCAAATTTTGCAACAATACATATATATTTTTTTTTATTATTATTTTTTAAATAAGCTAAACAATTGACCAGCCAAGAATCATTTAAAAAATATAAAAGTTTTCTTCTGACGATTTCTATTCTTTATAAAGGTTTATATTTAAGAAGACTATTCTCATTCTCATGCGTCAGTGGGCCACGCCCACAAAGACCCTTGTGGTAATTATTCATGCATATTAAAAATTGATTGGCTCCTGACATTTAAAGGGCTAGCATGAAACCTATTCGTCCCAGTTTATCAGATGTCTCACTTTTGCTGAACTCGCCCAATACGCCGTTTTAAATAAATAAATAAATAAATAAATAATATACCAGTCAATATCTATATGAGTTCCAAGTGCCAGTATGTGAAGATGAACAGAACACAAGGAGAGATTTTACTTTGCATGGCAGTGTAACAGTTAAAACCCTCCAGGGGAGGCAATAGTCCTGCCTCCCCTTGGCTAGGGACACCAAACCGATTGGAGCCAAAAAATAAAAAGTTTTTCTCCTTTATATCGGACTGGTGGTCCTAATAACACCCGAGGTAAGTCCAATTTATTTAACTTGTCCAATATTCACCTTTTTTAAAAAAAATTTTTTTAAAAGCAATTCGCTCTCACTTGAAAGAAAAACATGCCTGGAAGCAGTCTATTTAGAAGTACATTTTAGAAAGTTTTGTTGCTGGAGAAGAATTTGGGCAACGCCCCTTAAAAACAGTTATTATTTACAGACTTCACTGAATGTCGGAAAGTTTTTTATTTGAATAATGTTACCGCATAAACGTTATCACATACATTATCAATCTGTCCCTGTTTTTTTTTTTTTTTTTTTGGGGGGGGGTTAGGGGGAGTGTTGTAAGTAGCTATTCGATTTAATAATAATAATAATAATAATAATAATAATAATAACAACAACAACAACAATATCACTATTATTGTTATTATTATTATTATTTCTATTAATAATTATAATAATAATAATAAAAGTGGTTTTTGATCATTCCAAACCCAGGCTTCTTGCGACCCAGTGCTAAAACTGAGACGCACGTAAACAAACGAATAAATAAATAAATAAAATGTGTAATTCTCTTTTGGTTCGGAAGGACATGTGATATCTCAGAAGGGGCTCTTTTTTTTTTTTTGACTCAACCTATTGTACTCACGGGGGCTGTGTGTGTCTGGGGGGGGTCATGATGGTGCCTTATTAAGACTATGTTTCCAGAGCTCCTGACCAAGCTCGACTGTTTCAGAAAGGCTAGCTGTATCTACATATTACTTTGTAACGTTTGCTGGATCAGACAAATGACATCAAATTACCCACGTGCGCTGCAAACATGCCGAAGTCTGAAAAGCGCACGGAGCGACTGGACACTGATGCCCACATTAGTGTGGATGTGCGAGGTCGATCTGTGCGCGACAGCGCTCCCGGTCACTCCAAACAATCCAGCTGTTCATAAGACAGGTAGATGTTCAGGCTGTCGTTTCCACACTCTGCTCGCTGACCAGTACTCGGTCTGACGCGCTTGAAGAAATGATTAGCGCCAACAAGATCTAAAGAAACACGTGAAAGATGTAGATGCCAAGCTTAAAGCTGAAGAAGGTCTCGCGCGCACGTGTGAAACACGCATTTCTGATCTGGAGAGATAGTCTGTTGACTCTGAGCGTCGGATGGAGAGGAGAGGTGACCGCGCAAAACTCTGCGTTATCATGCAGTTCACCTCAGGGGCTGTCCGTGATGCCTTGTGGAAAGCTGCCAAGAAGAGTCCTTTAAGATAACAACTTGCACTTCGCAGAGGATCTGACTTCATCAGACCGGGAGAGACGGAAGAACTTGTGGCCAAGAGTAAAAGACCTCACGCGAGGGCTGCTGGGGAAAAAACCCCCTGCTGATTACATTGGAGCGCGCGCGTTTATTGAAGGTGTGGCGATCCATCCATACATCCATCCATCGATATTCTATACCACTTAATCCTTTTCAGGGTCACGGGGAACCTGGAGCCTATCCCAGGGAGCATCGGGCACAAGGTGGGGTACACCCTGGACAGGGTGCCAGTCCATCACAGTGCACAATCACATAAACACTCACACACCCATTCATACACTACGGACACTTTAGACACGTCAATCAGCCTACCATGCATGTCTTTGGACTGGGGGAGGAAACCGGAGTACCCAGAGGAAACCCCCGCAGCACGGGGAGAACATGCGAACTCCGCACACACAGGGCCACGGTGGGAATCGAACCCCCGACCCCGGAGGTGTGAACATGCTAACTACTACGCCATTCTTGTGAATTCCGTCAAGAGTGACGTAAAAATAAAAATAAAAAGGTGACAGGTAGCTGTCACTGTGGCATTTGAGCTTTCGTCATATAACAGCTGAACCTTTTAATTTGGTCATTTTAAATGATCAATCTTATATAAGCTCTGTTCTTTTCAATTTTCTTCTTATTAGCCTACCAGTCAATTTTGACTTTTTTTTTCTTGTTAATAATTGTTCTTTGTTGTTCATTTATTTATGTCGATATCGTTCATTTCTCTCAATGCCAGGGGATTAAGAAACAATGTGAAACGCAAAGGCCTTTTCTCTGTTGTTTGTTAAACACCACGGATCAGATTTTTGTTTTGTTTTTCAAGAAACCCATTCCACACAGGATGTTGCTAAATTTCAGAGGTCCCAGTGGGGGAAAATAAGTTTGCTGGTGAAATATGTCATGTCAGTGACCCTAAGGGTAATTTTCTTTTGCTAGTGGTTTTACTTGGCCAGACCATCACAATTCTATTAAATGTGTATGGATATAATATTTCTAAGGAAAATACCACCTTAATGGAAGAAATTAGTGATAATATACAGCAGGGGTTCCCAAACTTTTCCAGGGCAAGGCCCCCCAAATGGCATTAACATTTGACCGAGGCCCCCCTTTTGCAAGACGTCTTTAAAACACATTAAAAATACAGACTTCTGAATATATCCCCCCCCCCCTTTTTATTAATAATTACATCTTACATCTTTACATTACATTACATTAGGAATTTATTATGTGTGTGTGTGGTTGTCTGAGAGTGAGAATTTATTTTTCACACCAAATTGTTGAGGTCCCCGGGCGCCCCCTGGCGGCCTCCACTTTGAAAACCACTGATATACAGTACTGGATAAAAAAAAAAATAGGCTACCCCAATGCTGTTCTTATTTTGGGTTGGGATTTTAATATGGTATTAAATAATGATTTGGATAGGTTTCCTTCTAGTGCTGCTCCTGTAAGTACAATTATGAATACTTTTATGATGCGATTTATATGTTGTTGTTGATATATGGAGAGAAACATATCCACGATAGAGACTCTATACCTGGAGCAGCAAGGACCATCCTAAGCAGTCTCAAATAGATTATTGGTTTATTTCTCAAAGCCTAGCAAACAGTTGTAACTCAGTCAGCCTTCACGCTACACCTCTTACAGTGTATCACAGTGCTCTCTCTCAGCATCCCTTGATTTCAGCGCAAGTCCTTCTTACTGGAAATTGAACAATTCTCTTCTCCTGTTTAAAGATGTTAAAGAGCATATCACATTATTGATTGAGCAGTATTGGAGGAGAGCTTTAGCATTAGATTCATATTGTTGCCAGTCGGAGTGGTTGAAGTTTGAAATCGGTAAATATCTTAGAAAATTCAGTAGGAATTTAGCTAAACTTAGAAGAGCAGAAGAAAATAAGTCGGTGTCTAAAATCGCATTACCCTCATTCATTGAAACTTTAAATATTGATGGGACAGTCACCAATAATCCTCCAGGAATGACACGTTTCTGCGCTAATTTTTACAGTAATCTTTACCATCGAAATTATTCTGAAGAGGCAGCCTGTACTTTTCTGCAGTCTGTTAAACCCTGCAAGACTACCTCAAGAAATGACAGAAACCTCTGCGATAGTGAAATTATTTTTATTAGAAGTTAATAACTCAGTTATAGAACTTCAAGCAATAACTCACCCGGAACTGATTGGTTTACCACATAGTCCTACACACAGTTTTCTAAAGAGTTATCCCCTTTTTTTTTACTTAAGATCTTTGAAGAAAGCATACAGAATGATAATTCTATTCAGATAATTCAGAATAATAATTACTTTAATCCCAAAACCCAAGAAAGATTTACTTTTAATCGACAACTGGCATCCTGTATCTCAGTTTAACAATGATTACAAAATGTTAGCTCTTATATATGCTAAAAGATTAAAATGTGTATTGGATTCTGTAATAGATGAGACACAATCTGGTTTTATAAATAAAAGACCTTTTGCAATCATGGAAACTGCTCGAGTAAATTAAAAGTGTGCCACTTCCCCAAGGCTTAGGTTATCTAGAGGAGTCAGACATGGGTGTCCCATCTCTCCTTATTTATTTCTACTTGGTGTGCAGCTACTTTCAACGTTTGACTGTGGAAGCGGTATTCGGGGTATCCGTATTGCGGAGCGGGAAGTTATTGTTCGTCGATTAGCGGATGACACCACCTTATTTTTAAGAGACGCTTCCCAAATCCCTATAGCAATCGATTATATGAAACTGTTCTCTGAAGCTTCAGGACTTAATCTAAACATAAGTAAATGTGAGTTCATGTCTATTAAAGATTGCATAGCAGCCTCTCTTTATAATATTCCAGTTAAATCTGAAGTCTTCGTGAAAAGTTATCATGATCACTAAAACTCAAGATAATAGATGTACCTTGAACTTTGACCCTGTTATAATAAAAGCCCAAAAAAGATTTAATGCATGCTTGCAGAGACCTTGAGAGGAAGAGTATTGCTTGCTAAGGCTGAGGGAATCTCCAGGTTTACACGCGCTGCACTCTCTCTGTATCTGGACAACAAAATATGTAGGTCAGTTGATTTCAATTTTATTTGGAAAAACAAAATACTTTACGTTAAGATACATACAGAGTATGGTGGGTTGAACTGTCTGGATTTCTCATCTCGGAACAACACTCTCAAAATGAATTGGATTAGACAGTTTACGTGTAAACGTGTAAAATTCAATGTGGAATTTTATTCCTAATTACTTATTTTCCAAATTAGGTGGTCTCCCTTTCCTATTGATCTGCAATTATAATATTGCTAGAATCCCTTACAACTTGAGACTCCTTGCAAAATATCACATTCACCGCAGTAAATTCACTCATCAAAATCCCTTATTCATTGTTTTTAGAAGAGAGGTCCAACAGTACATCCAAAATGTTGATGTAATCATCTAAGAATCCTAAAGCTCTCAAGACAATAAACTTGTTTCACCTTTTAGATTTTTTTCAGTAAAGTTTTCTGTTTTTTTATGTATACATGTATATGTATATATATGTGTGTATATATATATATATATATGTATGTATGTGTGTATATATATATATATATATATATATATATATATATATATATATATATATATATATATATGTATATGTATATATGTATGTATATGTATGTATAAAATATACATACATATATGTGTATAAATGATGATTTGCTTTCACCATTATTTCATTGTATGTCATTTTTGCATTTTGCTATGTATCTGTATTTCTGATAGCTTGGCATTAATAAAATTAAAAAAATAATAATAAAATAAAATAAATCCTATTTTACTTTCACTTTTCAACCACAGTTTGTTTTACTGTGCATATACACTGCCCAACATTATTATTGGTGCCCTTGGTAAATATGAGCAAAGAAGGCTGTGAGAAATTGTCTTTCTTGTTTAACCATTTGTTTAAAAAAAAAATCACAGAAATACTGTGCTCTCATGGATAATTGCAGAAGACTTTGTTGTGTTTGTTAACTTTGTTAAATATGTGTGCGACAGTTATCTGCACAACTACGAATTCACATGAGAAAAATATATTTGAAGTATATTTCCACTGATATGTTACTTCTTTTTTTATTAGTACACCAGGATGTCTAGGAACAGGAAAATTGTTCAACCATGACTTCCTGTTTCACAGGGGTATAAATATGAGGTAACACATACCTGTAGGCCAAAGTTCCTCAATCATTCATAACAATGGGTAAGACCAAGAAATATAGCTGTGAGGTGCGGCAAAAGGTTGTTGAGCTTCACAAAACGGGAAGTGGCTGTAAGAAAACAGCACAAACGTTGAAAAATACCAGTTTCCACCATAAGGGCAATCATTGAGACGTTCCAGTTTCCAAACTGACCTCTTTTTTTCTTTTTCTGCTTTGCAGAGGAACGATAACGCTGTCTATCACACTCGTCTTTGTGCACGCAAATGCCCAGGACAGGAGAGCGTTTCAAGAGCTTAAATAACTGATCAAATGATGTGTATTTGCATATCATTCGTGTGGATTTCCGTTATTGAGTGATAAGCAAGATCTGTTTGAGAATATTAAAGCAAGACTTTATTTTATCTTTACAAGAGGCAAAGTGGACAAACCCTAACAATATATCAGTAATAATAGGCTAATTACAATAATAATGAACATACAATAAGGTAAACACATGTAGCCGAGTCTTGGCGGACTCTTGCGTACTCTTATGAATACGACTTTCGGCCAATAAAACGAACAAAGTTTATTATATATGCATGGCAACAAGTAAATACTTTATAACTGGGCATGAAACATCCATAATCAATAGTTATGTATCCATTAAAAACGACTTTTGGTACAGCATGTCACAGAGTTGTGATTTATTTATTTATTTATTTTTGGCCATCCCAATGAACTCACTGGGCCTTACCTGGCCACCCCTGAAAAAAAAAACGCTACGCCCCTAATTACAAGCACAAGATTGCAGTACATGGTCACAAACTTTTACTGCAGTTCAGAGTGCTTATCCAAGTGGTGATGAATTTTTTTATTTAATCCAAATGCCATAGAAAACTGCTTTTAACTTCTTTTTTTTCATATCTTTAACCCCAGGGATAACTGTTGTAATATCTGATGGCAACAATGTTGAACACCAGCACAGGTCTTTGGGAATTCACAACACCGAGGTGAGAACATCCAACATCTGCACAAACCTTTATTAAATCAGTTCTGAAGATGGCGATCACATTTGCGTTTATTTATAACGCTGTTATGAATGTCTGATTAAAATGCTCTGTCTCCTCCAAAGTGCTCGGTGTGAAATGGACTTTAAAGGGATGTTACTCTTAGTTAATGTATACGTTAATATTTAATAATGTCCTCAAATAGCATTAAAAATAAATAGCATTTCTCTGTGTGTGTATTTACAAGCCATAACATCAATTTCAGCATGAGAATTCTGGTATTAAATCTTCACTGTACACTAACTCAGCTTCTCGTGTGCTGAAATTCTCTTGCACTAACTCTCTCCTTAGTGTTTTCAGCACAACACCATATGATTATTCTGATGTTGTGTCTTCTCAACCGTGTGATTATGGAACCCATGCAAGCCGTATTCTCCCTGTGCTTTACTCCCTGTTCTTCGTGGTGGGCTTCCTGGGAAACATGCTGGTGCTGTGGGTGATCCTGAGGGGCCCTCAGATAAAAAGCATTACTGATGTGTCTCTCCTGAACCTGGCCATCGCTGACCTTCTACTAATCTTCTCTCTGCCCTTCCTGGCTCACTACGCCAGGGATACCTGGGTTTTTGGTAGAGCCATGTGCACTCTGGTCCTCAGCGTGTACTACATTGGATTTTACTCCAGCATTTTCTTTATTGTGCTGATGAGCATCGACAGATACTTGGCTATTGTCCATGCTGTGTTTGCCTTGAGAATCCGAACCAAAACTTGTGGGATTTTAGCCAGCCTGGTAGTCTGGATTATAGCTATTGCAGCATCATTTCCTGAGCTGCTGTATCTTGGAGTTGAAGAGACTGGGACTGAAGTAGTTTGCAGTGCTTATCCAAAAAATCAAGAAAGTCACAACGATGTGAGAAGTGCAGCTTTCTTTAAGATGAATATTTTGGGAATGCTGATTCCACTGAGTATTGTGGGATTTTGCTACTCGATGATTCTACAGAAGCTTCGGACTGTTCGTAAATCAGGGAAATTGGCCATTCGTCTTGTTGCTGTGATCATGGTGGTGTTCTTCTGCTGTTGGACACCGTACAACATTGCAGCATTCCTCAAAGCACTGGAAATGAAGCATATCCTGCCTCCAGGGTGTGAGCTCAGCAAAACAATCCAGCTCATGCTGCAAGTCACTGAAGCTATAGCATACTCACATAGCTGCCTCAATCCATTCTTCTATGTGTTTGTGGGTCAAAAGTTCAGGAGGAACCTCGCAAAGCTCTTCCTCGAGACCCCATGCATCCAAGTGACACCATGCAACACCCGGTCCACAGGCTCGCTGTGTTCCCAGACCACACATGTGGACGAACGCACAGTTGGGATCTGAACGGAGGAACATGAAGTCTTTTTTATTATATATAAATTACTTCCATTTTATACTGTATGTACTATTGGAAATACTGTTGAGATAACTTGTATTTGCATGTGTTATATATCCCTGTTATTAGGTAAAGTTTACCATAATGTGCTCTTTTTTAAAGTTTTGTAAAGTCTCAGAGTGATATCATTACCTTTTGTACCTTTAATGTATATCCTGTAAATGCATACATAGTGTACCTTTTAAAAAAGATTTATAGTTCATAATTGTACTGTAATTATGTAATTCGATTATACTTGCTTTTAACTATGCATACTCATATGCAAGATAGCTGCCACATGGTTGTTTGGAGCCTTATTTGTGCAGGTCCTTAGAATTCTGCTACTGTAGGTGACAGTGTGGCGCAAAACCAGATAAATAGTGGGGGTAGTGTATCTTGTGACCGACTAAACAAATGATAACTGTGTCTGAAATTATTCTAGAAAGTGATTGAGTACGAACATTAACCATTTTGCACTTGACATTCCAGCATACCCACTTTGAATAGCAATGATGATATCATGTATGAGCCATTCCACCATACGGGTACCGTTTCTGTCCCCAGGACTATATATATATATATATATATATATATATATATATATATATATATATATATATATATATGTATATAATTGAAATAATATTTTTTTATTAATAAGCAAAGTGTCCTGCACATAAATATCTGAATAAATAGAATTTTTCATTCAATCTTTAAAATCCTTCAGAAACTTTTTTTTCTTTTCATTTTTTTGCATTGTTGTGTGCCTCCATATCCACTCTATGCTTTAAAGGGGTCATATGGTTCTTTTAAAAAGTTTTTAAAAGTTCATTATTTTGTTTATTGGGTGTAATAGAATAGGTTAACTTGCTTTAACGTTCGAAAAGCAGTATTTTTCACATACTGTACATTGTTGCAGTATCTCTATTCCCAGGCTGCTCCGATTGTGTTCTGGTTTCTCCCATGCCCCTCCTTCCGAAAAGCTCACACTGTAAAAAATGATTGAGTTTTAGTTGTTCCCAAGTAAATTTTTAAGTTGACACAGCAAATTGTTTTTTTGTTTGTTTGTTTGTTTTTCAGTCAACTTAACATGTTAAGTTTTCACTGTCAACCCTAGTTTGTAAGTTGAATTAACGACAGTATCTGTCACCTCAAAGTAAAAAAAGTATATGTTGAGTCAATACAACAGTGATGTCACGTTCTGAACATTCATTACGTGATCTCACGTGAAGCGCGAAGCAGACAGAAGACGATAGATGTTGTAGGCCAAGATTGAAATCTTCCACCATTGTCAAATTTGGTAAGTAAATATTTGTCCATATTGATTTAATTACTTGTAAAAACCACATGTAGTATATAATAGTGTATTGTTTATAATAGTAAGCAATACAATTATTGTTTACGTCATTTCTACATCGACTTAAACCGCGGCTAATTCACACATAGCCTGAGGAAGAAATTCACATGCGACGATATAAACTATCCTCAGAGATATTGCCCCATATCACAATATGTAAATATGTGTGTGTGTTTATTTATCTATTTAATTTTATTTATTTATTAATGTGAATGCGAGAATACAGAGTGGGAAGTGCGTGGTGTTAAAAGAGCAAAAACTGTGAGAGAACTTAAGTGCTCGCGCACTGTGTAGTGATGTGTCGTTCATGAATGATTCGTTCATTTTGAACGGATCTTTAATATGACTCGGGAATAACGAGTTGTCTCAGAGAGTGATTCGTTCATTTTTGAACACGCATGCGCAGCAACATCCCCATAGGTTCTGTACCGGACACAGAAATAATTCGTTCACCTCTGGAGTCTTTGGTTCGAGTCGTTCGTTCATCACTTCACAGCCCCACTGCATTCAGAATATGAGGCAGTGACGTGATGAATGAATGCCTCGAACTTGAAGACTTGAGATGTGAACTAATCAAATGTGACGTGACAAAAGAAGAACGACTCGGGAAGTGAGGTGAACTAACAGACTGCATAGCCTAATGCCAAGCAATTAATCAATCATTTCTGTTTCTCATAATACTGCCTTGGCTGTATTAGCCTATAGTTTATTTGTTATTCCAAATGTGCGTAAGTACTAGAGGTGTTGGGGAATTTAACATGTAACATTTTAATTGTATTCTGCTGAAATGAACGAAATGACTCAAAAAAAGATTCGTTCGTTTTGCTGAACGAGATTCAAAGATCCGAGTCAGTAAAATGATCCGAACTTTCCATCACTGAACTGTCTGACTCGGGCACGCGCATGCTTTCTGTGTGGGCGCGTGCTCTGTGATGTGTGCTTGCGTTTCAAATACACAAATTTACAGGCCAAGTCCTATCTTAAGTGGATGAAAACAGTCGTATACTACAATGCATCGCCTATAATATCGTTAAAGTTAATAAAACAACAAAGAAAAAAGATAACTCATCATTGCTCTGAGTTACTTTACTCTTGAATGGTTGTGTTAATATTTGTTGCTATGCTTGCACTTATTAGATTTTAAGCCGTTTGTTTAAGTATGCAAGACTTTAAATGCAAAATAAAATAAAATTGTATATATATATATATATATATATATATATATATATATATATATATATATATATATATATATATAAGCTTGTCATTTTCTGATGCTCCTGCTTCCACTGTAATTCTCCCTCATTAGCTTTGCTTACAATATCAATATGTATATGAACCGCTGGCCATGAAATATATCAAGAGATTTGCTGAGAATCTATTACTTTGGTCCTGATCTTGCTTGTGTACACTGTTTATTAAATTTTTGAATGACTTTTTTTCTTTTCTTCGTAGAATTACTTCAGGCACTGAAGTAACTGTCTTTTTTGTTATAACCAATATGAAAAAATTATTAAACGTTCTTTGACATTGTACAGCGGTGCTGTAGTACTTTGGAATGGAACCTCATGACATTTGACCTGCACTGTGAAAATTCAAATGACTTTTTTGCAGTGTTGTTTAACATGTTTCTGTGTTATGTTTGTTTGATGTTCTGTAATGACTAAAGATCAGCACAGAATTCACCAGACTTGTGTCGATGAACCTGAGCAAGTGCTTTTATGAGGGTCTTGACAAACATGTTGTCGTATCTCAGCCCAGCCACGACTCGGTTTCCCGGGAGGCACCGCTAACTACAAGCATGGCCGCTGAGGACTACGCTTCACACACACGCATGCGCCCACCTTCCCCGGAGTTCTAATCACACACACCTGCATCCCATTCAAACACACTCAGACCAGAGCATAAGAGAGACTTTGGAAATTTAGACTTTGCAAAGTAATGTTCTGTTGACTTGTTTCTCAGCCATTCTCTACGCTTTTTTCTCGTGCGTTTACTAAATTACCTTTGACCAATGTTTCCGTCCCCGACCTCGATTTCTGCCTAGCCCCATTTTGTTTGTTTGCCTGATCGCCTGACCCTCGCCTGTTTATCGACCACGAACTTTGTCTTTTCCCCTTGGATTATTCTGCCTGATTCTATCCCGTTCATCTACTTCCGTCTCCATCCACGGTACGTGACAGATTACTTCGTCTTCCTACGGAATCAGTGGGTGATCCATTGTGGTGCCAAGCCATTGAAGGCCACGGTAGAATGATTAGTGACCAGAACCAGCAGCTAGCCAACCTCACTGCGCAGGTGGCTAGGCTAGTTCAAACCATGCCGGTCGCTACACCGATGCCTGCGCAGTTTTTTCCTATACCGGCGCCGGAAAAATATGCCGGGGATCATGCAAGCTACCCAGGGATACCGGAGATTCTGAGAATTACCCACTTCATGGAGCTGTTGACCGGGAGAGCTTTACTCTGAGCCACCGCTGAATGGGAGCAGGAAAGCAGCACCATCACCTCCCTGGAACAGCTGACAGATCGCTTTTGGGTGGTCTTTGATCATTCTCCAGATAACGAGGAGACAGGGGAGTAACTGATTACCCTAAAGCAAGGTGCACGGTGCATGGTGCAGGAGAGCATGGTGTTTTACGTCACGGTGTCCGCCAGACAGCCAGTGATTCTAGGCCTCCCCTGGCTGGAACAACACAACCCAGGTATTTCATGGGCTCACAAAGAGATCATGCACTGGTACACCCACTGCATAATACATTGCCTACAGACACCAGTGATCGCACTAGCGACCACCTCCATCGAGAGCCTGGATAAATCCACATTCCACCCGAATACCAAGACCTCAGTGAGGCGTTTAGCAAGGAAAGGGCTAGTGTATTACCACCTCATCGGCCGTACGACTGTGCCATAGATCTGCTTCCCGGAACTACGCCACCCCGAGGAAGGGTGTATCCATTGTCACAGACTGAGCAGAGAGCTATGGAGGAGTACATTCAGGAGGCACTGCAGCAGGATTACATAAGACCTTCTACATCCACCGCCTCTGCAGGATTTTTCTTTGTGGATAAGAAGGGAAGAGGTCTCAGGCCATGCATCGACTACAGGGGTCTTAATCAGTGTTGTATCAAGTATCGCTACCCTCTCCCGTTAGTACTGGTCACCCTAGAACTCCGTGCTGCCACCATCTTCATTAAACTGGACCTCCGTAGTGCATACAACCTGGTCCGGATCAGAGAGGGAGATGAGTGGAAGACAGGGTTCAGTACCACCTCAGGCCACTATGAATACTTGGTAATGCTGTATGGGCTCTCTAGCACCCCCTCAGTCTTTCAGCGCCTAATAAACGACGTCCTAAGGGACATACTGGGATGTACCTGATCACATACATCGATGACATCTTGATCTATTCCACTTCCCAGGAGGAGCATGTCCACCATGTCCGGAAGGTCCTACAAAGACTACTCCAGCACCAGCTTTACATCAAAGCCGAAAAATGTGAGTTCCATAAGGACACCATTTCGTTTCTGGGGTACATCATCAGCCCTGAGGGGGTTACCATGGACCAAGGTAAAGTTCAAGCAGAATGGTAGTAGAATGGTGGTAGAATGGCCCATGCCAGTAATCGTGAAGGAGTTACGGAGATTCCTGGGTTTTGCAAACTTCTACAGGCGGTTCATCAGAGACTTCAGCTCCATAGCACACCCGTTGACGTCTCTGCTGAGAGGAAAGCCCAAACACCTGCCCTGGAATCCAGCTGCCCAAGCAGCACTAGAGCAACTCAAGAAGGCCTTCAACCTTCATCAAACACCTAGACCCGTCCAAGCCGTTCATGGTGGAGGTTCAAGGCTCAGTACGAGACTGCCGTAGGAGCCGTCCTCTCACAACGTTTCGGAGAGAGGCCCACGCTCCATCCTGTGGCCTTCTTTTCCCAAAAACTATCACCAGCAGAATGAAACTACGATGTGGGCAATAGAGAACTATTGGCTGTAAAGCTAGCCCTGGAGGAAAGACACCCTTCGTCATATTCACTGATCACAAGAACCTAGAGTACCTACATACCGCCAAACAGTTATCACCTCGTCAAGCCCGATGGTCACTATTCTTCGCCAGGTTCCAATTCACCCTGTCGTACAGACCCGGGTCCAAGAACACTAAGGCTGATGCCCTTTCTCGTCTGGACAGCACTGAGGTTCTGAGGAACCACGAGGACTACATCATTCCCCCTTCCTGTATTATTAGTGCCCTGGAGTGGGAGCTGGATCAAACCTTAGCGAACATTCCCCAGTCACAGTTTCCAGCAACATGCCCCTCAGGACGACGATTTGTGCCTGAGCGGCACAGACAGGAACTCATTGTCTGGGCCCACATGGCGGTTGCCACAGGTGACCCAGGTGCACACTGCACCTACCATCTGTTGTGGGCAAAGGTACACAGAGAAATGGCGTCATGTTCATCGTGTGCCCAATGTAAAGTTCCACGGACATTCCCGGTCGGCAAGCTCAAGCCCCTACCTGTACTGGAACGTCTCTGGTCCCATCCTTAACTCACGGTGCAGGAGGGGTAAGCTGGAGTGTTTAATCGAGTGGGAGGGCTACGGGCCAGAGGAACAGTGCTGGGTGCCGCCGCAAGACACCCTGGACCCGCAGCTATGTAAGGACTCCCACGCATCACAACCTGAACTTCCAGGACCACGACCCCGGGGGAGACCCAGAAAGGACTCTTCTCCCGGAGTGAGCCCTTTGGGGGGGGGTTCTGTCATATCTCAGCCCTGATGCTGAGATGCTGCTTGAAGCTGTGGGCTGCGTCTCTAATCGCGTAGTTACCGTCTATATAGTAGCTGAGATACATGTATTTTTCCCCACTACAGACCTATAGTAGGAAAGTATGCGGTTTGGGATGCAGCCGAACTCTCTTGTTCGCCGTAAAACGTAAAACTGCCGTGTGTGATCGTGTAGTGTCACAAAATGCAGTGAAAACTCCCACATCACGCTCATAATGTGATTAAGGTGTTTACATGTCTGTAATACACGTCCATAATGAGTACTCCACCTGTCTTAATTAGATTATTGCTTACTTCGATTATGATCTTAATTAGATTAAGGTAAGTAAAAATTGCTGTTTACATGGTAGTTTCTTAATTAGAGTATGGTCTTAATCGGATTAAGAGGGGATTACTGACTGCGTTTACATGGACAATAATAATCCACTCTTAATCTAATTAAGACCATAATTTGATTAAGAAACTACCATGTAAACAGCAACATTAATCTAATTATGGTCATAATCTAATTAAGCTCTAATGGAATTAAGACAGGTGGATTACTCCTGTTTTAATCGTATTATGGACGTGCATTACAGACATGTAAACACCTTAATCACATTATGAACGTCGTGTGAGCATTTTCACCACATTTTGCGACAGGACACGATCACACACGGCAGTTTTACGCTTTACGGCGAACAAGAGAGTTCGGCTGTGTTCCCAAACTGCATACTTGCCTACTATAGGCCGGTAGTGGGGAAAAATACATGTATCTCGGCTACTATACAGTAGGTAAGTATGCGATTTGAGACGCAGCCCATGGCTTCAAGCAGTCGTCTGTTTGCACGTATAGCATGACTAATAATTAACCGCACTTGAAGCGTTCATAACAAATTTAAATAAAAACACCCAAAACTGTATACGGTACCATAATTAGGACGAACTGTATGTTGACACGTGAAATTCTGGAGGAATGTCGGACGGCGTGGCGCTGTGACGTAATGACGCAGGCTCTTAATCTAATTATGATCAATAACATGTAAAACGGATATCGTTTACAAGGAAAATGGATAGGATAATGGATAGGAAAATGGATATCGGATTCCTGTGATCATGGCAGGACGTTTGCAATAGAGAATCTAGCGAAAGGACGCGTTTCTCCCGTGACTTGTGCAGAACGTTGAAGACGGCTGCTTTGATTCCATCGTTCAGTGTTTATATAAGTCCACTGGACACACATGAGCACTCTAAGTGTTAATTCAACACTAGCGATTTTACTGTGTACCTCAAACGGTGTTAAGATAGATAGACATAGATAGATAGACAGATAGAGATGGATATATGGATAGATAGGTATATCGAGATACATGTGTGTATATATATATATATATATATATAGAGAGAGAGAGAGAGACAGAGCGAGATAGACGTTTCTTGTAGTTGGCCACCAGGTTTGCACACATCTCAGGAGGGATTTTGTCCCACTCCTCTTTGCAGATCTTCTCCAAGTCATTAAGGTTTCGAGGCTGACGTTTGGCAACTCGAACCTTCAGCTCCCTCCACAGATTTTCTATGGGATTAAGGTCTGGAGACTGGCTAGGCCACTCCAGGACTTTAATGTGCTTCTTCTTGAGCCACTCCTTTGTTGCCTTGGCCATGTGTTTTGGGTCATTGTCATGCCGGAATACCCATCCACGACCCATTTTCAATGCCCTGGCTGAGGGAAGGAGGTTCTCACCCAAGATTTGACGGTACATGGCCCCGTCCATCGTCCCTTTGATGCGGTGAAGTTGTCCTGTCCCCTTAGCAGAGAAACACCCCCAAAGCATAATGTTTCCACCTCCATGTTTGATGGTGGAGGTGGTGTTCTTGGGGACATAGGCAGCATTCCTCCTCCTACAAACACGGCGAGTTGAGTTGATGTCAAAGAGCTCCATTTTGGTCTCATCTGACCACAACACTTTCACCCAGTTGTCCTCTGAATCATTCAGATGTTCATTGGCAAACTTCAGACGGGCATGTATATGTGCTTTCTTGAGCAGGCGGACCTCGTGGGTGCTGCAGGATTTCAGTCCTTCACGGTGTAGTGTGTTACCAATTGTTTTCTTGGTGACTATGGTCCCAGCTGTCTTGAGATCATTGACAAGATCCTCCCGTGTAGATCTGGGCTGATTCCTCACTGTTCTCATGATCGTTGCAACTCCACGAGGTGAGATCTTGCATGGAGCCCCAGGCCGAGGGAGACTGACTGTTCTTTTGTGTTTCTTCCATTTGCGAATAATCGCACCAACTGTTGTCACCTTCTCACCAAGCTGCTTGGCAATGGTCTTGTAGCCCATTCCAGACTTGTGTAGGTCTACAGTCTTGTCCCTGACATCCTTGGAGAGCTCTTTGGTCTTGGCCATGGTGGAGAGTTTGGAATCTGATTGATTGATTGCTTCTGTGGACAGGTGTCTTTTATACAGGTAATAAACTGATATTAGGAGCACTCCCTTTAAGAGTGTGCTCCTAATCTCAGCTCGTTACCTGTATAAAAGACACCTGGGAGCCAGAAATCTTTCTGATTGAGAGGGGGTCAAATACTTATTTCCCTCACTGTATATATACTTATAGATAGATAGATAGAGATGGATATATGGATAAATAGATATATCGAGATGCATATATATAGAGAGAGAGTGAGAGAGAGAGAAAGATATATGTATATACATATAGATAGATAGATATAGATAGAGAGATAGAGATGGATATATGGATAGACAGATATATCAAGATACATATATATATATATATATATATATATATATATATATATATAGAGAGAGAGAGAGAGAGAGAGAGAGAGAGAGAGAGAGAGATACATAGAGAGTTAGATAGATGGATAGATAGATAGATTTGCCCTGCATGACTCATTCCCTTCAGCTCACTGTCATCGAAGGCATATCAAGCCAGTGAAGTGTGACAGGATTGGTCAGTATGTGTAAAGATTGGAGGCCACTTTAAACACTCGCGACTTTCTTCTTCACCTCTACAGTCTATTCAGACACTGATGGATCTTCCACTAAAGACACTTAAGCAGGATGTTGCTACGAGGTGGAATAGCACCTTCTATATGATGGAAAGTTCTGGATGATGAGCTACCTGTCCCACTTCATACGCAGCAGTGGGCACTGATGGAAAGCATAACGACACTTCTCTCACCGTCTCAACAAATAACCAGAGAGATTAGCAAAGAGGCCGACAGTGAGTTAAAACAACAACAACAACAACAACAACATTACTGGAGGCAGTACAAAAACTACAGTGGCCGTGAACTGCAAAACACATTAACAGATCAAGTGGAGAAAACACTCTAGATGTTTTTGTTTGTGAAGAAGAATTTACCCCTTCCTCTTAAATAAGGGAATTGAATGATGAGTGGTTGTGAGTCTAGGTGTTCAGAACTGCTAATGTTAATGTTAAAGTCGTTTAAGAACATTCAAAACAAGTCTTAAAATCACCAGTTTGATGTTCGATGATGAACCGGAAATGCTTGTTTTTGAAGAAAGATTGTATTAATGTTAATATGAATGAATAATAAGTTAACAAATCTTAATTTAATCTTTAGGCTTTATTTAATGTGTCCATATTCATTTGGAGTAATTGTTGAAATGGAGAGAATAAAGTTCTTATTTGCATTTCTTTCAGAATTGTGAAATTAATTATTATTCATTTAAAAGAAGGCGTAAAAGTCAGAACCAACAAAATCGGTATCGGTTATCGTTATCGGCTGAGAAATTTGGTATTGGTGCATCTCTAATATAGATAGATAGATAGATAGATAGACGTGTGTGTGTGTGTGTATATATATATATATATATATATATATATATATATATATATATACTGTACATAAAATATATATTATATTATAATATATATATAAATTTTAATTAACCAGCTAAGAATCATTAAAAAAAATACATAAAAGTTTGTTTATGATGATTTCTAATCTTTATGAAGGCTTATATTTATATTTGTCAGTGGAACACGCCCACAGTGATGTCGAAAACATCTGACCAAAGACCCTTGTGTTAATTATTCATGGGTATTCAAATTTGATTGGCTCCTGATATTTAAAGGGCTAGCTAGCACTACATTTACATTACATTTATTCACTTAGCAGACGCTTTTATCCAAAGCGACTTACAAATGAGAAGAAAATACAAGCAAAGTGATACATCAAGCAGAGAACAATACAAGTAGTGCTACCATACAAGATCCATTAACTGAGTTCTAGAAGAAGCAAAGTGCACATTTGAGAGCACAGAGTAGAGGTGTAAGTGTACATTATTTATTTATTTATTTATTTATTTATTATTATTATTATTATTATGAGTTGATTAGGTGTTCACAGAAGAGGTGGGTCTTTAGCTGTTTTTTTTTTTAAGATGGTGAGAGATTCTGCGGTCTCGTAGCATGAAACGTATTTGTCCCAGGTTATCAGATGTCCCACTTTTGCTGAACTCGCCCAATACGCCGTTTTTAATATAAAAAAAATACCAGTCAATACCTATATGACCTCCAAGTGCCAGTATGTGAAGATGAAATGAACAGAACACAAGGAGAGATTTTACTTTGCATGGCAGTGTAACAGTTAAACCCCTACAGGGACCGTAGTCCTGCCTCCCCTTGGCTAGGGACACCAAACTGACTGGAGCCAAAAAATAAAAAGTTTTTCTCCTTTATATCGGACTGGTGGTCCTAATAACACCCGAGGTAAGTCCAATTTATTTAACTTGTCCAATATTCACCTTTTTTTAATTTAATTAATTTTTTTTTAAAGCAATTAGCCCTCACTTGAAAGAAAAACATGCTTGGAAGCAGTCTATTTAGAAGTACATTTTAGAAAGTTTTGTTGCTGGAGAAGAATTTGGGCAACGCCCCTTAAAATATTATTTACAGACTTCACTGAATGTCGGAAAGTTTGTTATTTGAATAATGTTACCGCATAAACGTTATCACATACATTATCAATCTGTCCCTGTTTTAAAAAAAAGGGGGGGGGGGGGGGGGGTGTTGTAAGTAGCTGTTCGATTTGGTGATAATAATAATAATAATAATAATAATAATATTAATAATAAAAGTGGTTCTTGATCATTCCATACCCAGGCTTTCTGCGACACAGTGCTAAAACTGAGACGCACATAAATAAATTAATAAATAAATAAATAAACGATTGTGTAACATTTCCCATTTGGTTCGGAAGGAAATGAGGAAACTGGAGGCAGACATGTGATCTACTTTCGCTTTCCAGCCACAGTTTGTTTTCCTGTGCATATACACTGCCCAACATTAATATTGGCACCCTTGGTAAATATGAGCAAAAAAGCCTGTGAAAATTTGTCTTTATTGTTGAATCTTTTGTTCAAAAAATTCACAAAAATACTCTGCTGTTATGGATAGAAAACAATTGCAAACAAAACACAGGTATATGAACAAAAAACAATAACACATCTTTTGTTCAATATATGTGCGACAATTATCAACACCCCGGTGAATTCATATGAGAAAAATATATTTGAAGTATATTCCCATTGATGTGTTACTTCTTTTTTGTTTTTTTATTACACAGCGGTGATTAGGAACAGGAAAATTGTTCAACCATGACTTCCTGTTTCACAGGGGTATAAATATGAAGTAACACACAGGTCAAATTCTCTCAGTCATTCATAACAGTGGGTTAGACCAAGGAATATAGCTGTGATGTGTGGCAAAAGGTTGTTGAGCTTCACAAAACGGGAAGTGCCTATAACAAAATAGCACAAGCATTGAAAATTTCCACCACCAGGGCAATAATTAAGACGTTCCAGTTTCCAAACTGTTTCCAGTTTTTTCTGCTTTGCAGAGGAACGATAACGCTGTCTATCACACTCGTCTTTGGGCACGCAAATGGCCAGGACAGGAGAGCGTTTCAAGAGCTTAAATAACTGATCAAATGATGTGTATTTGCGTATCATTCGTGTGGATTTCCGTTATTGAGTGATAAGCAAGATCTGTCTGAGAATATTAACGCAAGACTGTATTTTAATTTTACATGAAGCAAAGTGGACAAACCCTAACAATATATCAATAATAATAGGCTAATAACAATAATAATGAACATACAATAACGTAAAAACATGTAGCCGAGTCTTGGCGGACTCTTGCGTACTCTTATGAATACGACTTTTGGCCAATAAAACGAACAGTTTATTATATATGCATGGCAACAAGTAAATACTTTACAACTGGGCATGAAACATCCATAATCAATAGTTATGTATCCATTAAAAACGACTTTTGGTACAGCATGTCACAGAGAGTTGTGATTTATTTATTTACTTACTTACTTACTTACTTACATATTTATTTTTGGCCATCCCAATAAAATCACTGGGCCTTACCTGGCCACCTCTGAAAAAAAAAAAATGCTACGCCCCTAATTACAAGCACAAGATTGCAGTACATGGTCACAAACCTTTACTGCAGTTCAGCGTGCTTGTCCAAGTGGTGATAGTTTTTTTTTTAATCCAAATGCCATAGAAACCTGCTTTTAACTTCTTTTTTTTTTATATCTTTAACCCCAGGGATAACTGTTTTAATATCTGATGGCAGCAATGTTGAACACCAGCACAGGTCTTTGGGAAATCACAACGCCCAGGTGAGAACATATTACAATCCAAATATTAAACACAGTCAAAGCCTCTCGAAAATGGGGGGTGGGGGTGGGTTATTTCTTCCATAATGGAGGTTAACCCTTTATTTGAAGGGACTTACATAGCACATTTATAAGCTCTGCACAAACCTTTATTAAATCAGTTCTGAAGATGGCGATCAGATTTGCGTTTATTTATAACGCTGTTATGAATGTCTGATTAAAATGCTCTGTCTCCTCCAAAGTGCTCGGTGTGAAATGGACTTTAAAGGGATGTTACTCTTAGTTAATGTATACGTTAATATTTAATAATGTCCTCAAATAGCATTAAAAATAAATAGCATTTCTGTGTGTGTGTATTTACAAGCCATAACATCAATTTCAGCATGAGAATTCTGGTATTAAATCTTCACTGTACACTAACTCAGCTTCTCGTGTGCTGAAATTCTCTTGCATTAACTCTCTCCTTAGTGTTTTCAGCACAACAGAATATGATTACTCTGAGATTTCTCAACCGTGTGAGTATGGATACCATTCAAGACGTTTTCTCCCTGTGCTCTACTCCCTGTTCTTCGTGGTGGGCTTCCTGGGAAACATGCTGGTGCTGTGGGTGATCCTGAGAGGTGCTCAGCTGAAAAGCATGACTGATGTGTCTCTCCTGAACCTGGCCATCGCTGACCTTCTACTAATCTTCTCTCTCCCCTTCCTGGCTCACTACGCCAGGGATACCTGGGTTTTTGGAAGAGCCATGTGCACTCTGGTCCTCAGCGTGTACTACATTGGATTTTACTCTGGCATTTTCTTTATTGTGCTGATGAGCATCGACAGATACTTGGCTATTGTCCATGCTGTGTTTATCTTGAGAATCCGAACCAAGACTTGTGGGATTTTAGCCAGCCTGGTAGTCTGGATTATAGCTATTGCAGCATCATTTCCTGAGCTGCTGTATCTTGGAGTTGAAGAGACTGGGACTGAAGTAGTTTGCAGTGCTTATCCAAAAAATAAAAGCCACAATGATGTGAGAAGTGCAGCTTTCTTTAAAATGAATATTTTGGGAATGCTGATTCCACTGAGTATTGTGGGATTTTGCTACCCGATGGTGTTCCGGAGGCTTCAAACGCTTCATAGACCAAAGAAACTGGCCATTCGTCTTGTTGCTGTGGTCATGGTGGTGTTCTTCTGCTGTTGGATACCGTACAACATTGCAGCATTCCTCAAAGCACTGGAACTGAAGCTTATCCTGCCTCCAGGGTGTGAGCTCAGCAAAACAATCCAGCTCATGCTGCAAGTCACTGAAGCTATAGCGTACTCACACAGCTACCTCAATCCATTCCTCTATGTGTTTGTGGGTCAAAAGTTCAGGAGGAACCTCGCAAAGCTCTTCCTCGAGACCCCATGCGTCAAAGTGCAGTGTGTGAATCGCTACCTGACCCGGGCCGCAGCCCCAGCGAATGATGATGAAGGCTCAGTTGGAATCTGAACGGAGGAACATGAAGTCTTTTTTAATATGTATAAATTACTTCCATTTTATACTGTATGTACTATTGGAAATACTGTTGAGATAACTTGTATTTGCATGTGTTATATATCCCTGTTATTAGGTAAAGTTTACCATAATGTGCTCTTTTTTAAAGTTTTGTAAACTCTCAGAGTGATATCATTACCTTTTGTACCTTTAATGTATATCCTGTAAATGCATACATAGTGTACCTTTTAAAAAAGATTTATAGTTCATAATTGTACTGTAATTATGTAATTCGATTATACTTGCTTTTAACTATGCATACTCATATGCAAGATAGCTGCCACATGGTTGTTTGGAGCCTTGGTTGTGCAGGTCCTTAGAATTCTGCTACTGTAGGTGACAGTGTGGCGCAAAACCAGATAAATAGTGGGGGCAGTGTATCTTGTGACCGACTAAACAAATGATAACTGTGTCTGAAATTATTCTAGAAAGTGATTGAGTACGAACATTAACCATTTTGCACTTGACATTCCAGCATACCCACTTTGAATAGCAATGATGATATCATGTATGAGCCATTCCACCATACGGGTACCGTTTCTGTCCCCAGGATTATATATATATATATATATATATATATATATATATATATATATATATATATATATATATATATATATATAATTGAAATAATATTTTTTTATTAATAAGCAAAGTGTCCTGCACATAAATATCTGAATAAATAGAATTTGTTTCATTCAATCTTTAAAATCCTTCAGAAACTTTTTTTCTTTTAATTTTTTTGCGTTGTTGTGTGCCTCCATATCCACTCTATGCTTTAAAGGGGTCATATGGTTCTTTTAAAAAGTTTTTAAAAGTTCATTATTTTGTTTATTGGGTGTAATAGAATAGGTTAACTTGCTTTAATGTTCGAAAAGCAGTATTTTTCACATACTGTACATTGTTGCAGTACCTCTATTCCCAGGCTGCTCCGATTGTGTTCTGGTTTCTCCCATGCCCCTCCTTCCGAAAAGCTCACACTGTAAAAAATGATTGAGTTTTAGTTGTTCCCAAGTAAATTTTTAAGTTGACACAGCAAATTGTTTTTTTTTTGTTGTTTGTTTGTTTTTCAGTCAACTTAACATGTTAAGTTTTCACTGTCAACCCTAGTTTGTAAGTTGAATTAACGACAGTATCTGTCACCTCAAAGTAAAAAAAGTATATGTTGAGTCAATACAACAGTGATGTCACGTTCTGAACATTCATTACGTGATCTCACGTGAAGCGCGAAGCAGACAGAAGACGATAGATGTTGTAGGCCAAGATTGAAATCTTCCACCATTGTCAAATTTGGTAAGTAAATATTTGTCCATATTGATTTAATTACTTGTAAAAACCACATGTAGTATATAATAGTGTATTGTTTATAATAGTAAGCAATACAATTATTGTTTACGTCATTTCTACATCGACTTAAACCGCGGCTAATTCACACATAGCCTGAGGAAGAAATTCACATGCGACGATATAAACTATCCTCAGAGATATTGCCCCATATCACAATATGTAAATATGTGTGTGTGTTTATTTATCTATTTAATTTTATTTATTTATTAATGTGAATGCGAGAATACAGAGTGGGAAGTGCGTGGTGTTAAAAGAGCAAAAACTGTGAGAGAACTTAAGTGCTCGCGCACTGTGTAGTGATGTGTCGTTCATGAATGATTCGTTCATTTTGAACGGATCTTTAATATGACTCGGGAATAACGAGTTGTCTCAGAGAGTGATTCGTTCATTTTTGAACACGCATGCGCAGCAACATCCCCATAGGTTCTGTACCGGAAACAGAAATGATTCGTTCACCTCTGGAGTCTTTGGTTCGAGTCGTTCGTTCATCACTTCACAGCCCCACTGCATTCAGAATATGAGGCAGTGATGTGATGAATGAATGCCTCGAACTTGAACACTTGAGACGTGAACTAATCAAATGTGACGTGACAAAAGAAGAACGACTCGGGAAGTGAGGTGAACTAACAGACTGCATAGCCTAATGCCAAGCAATTAATCAATCATTTCTGTTTCTCATAATACTGCCTTGGCTGCATTAGCCTATAGTTTATTTGTTATTCCAAATGTGCGTAAGTACTAGAGGTGTTGGGGAATTTAACGTGTAACATTTTAATTGTATTCTGCTGAAATGAACGAAATGACTTAAAAAAAAAAAAGATTCGTTCGTTTTGCTGAACGAGATTCAAAGATCCGAGTCAGTAAAATGATCCGAACTTTCCATCACTAAACTGTCTGACTCGGGCACGCGCATGCTTTCTGTGTGGGCGCGTGCTCTGTGATGTGTGCTTGCGTTAACACAGGTGAGTATTCAAATACACAAATTTACAGGCCAAGTCCTATCTTAAGTGGATGAAAACAGTCGTATACTACAATGCATCGCCTATAATATCGTTAAAGTTAATAAAACAACAAAGAAAAAAGATAACTCATCATTTCTCTGAGTTACTTTACTCTTGAATGGTTGTGTTAATATTTGTTGCTATGCTTGCACTTATTAGATTTTAAGCCGTTTGTTTAAGTATGCAAGACTTTAAATGTAAAATAAAATAAAATTGTGTATATATATATATATATATATATATATATATATATATATATATATATATATATATATATATATATATAAGCTTATATATAAATAAGCTTGTCATTTTCTGATGCTCCTGCTTCCACTGTAATTCTCCCTCATTAGCTTTGCTTACAATATCAATATGTATATGAACCACTAGCCATGAAATATATCAAGAGATTTGGTGAGAATCTATTACTTTGGTCCTGATCTTGCTTGTGTACACTGTTTATTAAATTTTTGAATGACTTTTTTTCTGTTCTTCGTAGAATTATTTCAGGCACTGAAGTAACTGTCTTTTTTGACATATCCAATATGAAAAAATTATTAAACGTTCTTTGACATTGTACAGCGGTGCTGTAGTACTTTGGAATGGAACCTCATGACATTTGACCTGCACTGTGACTTGTGTCGATGAACCTGAGCAAGTGCTTTTATGAGGGTCTTGACAAACATGTTGTCGTATCTCAGCCCAGCCACGACTCGGTTTCCCGGGAGGCACCGCTAACTACAAGCATGGCCGCTGAGGACTACGCTTCCCACACACGCATGCGCCCACCTTCCCCGGAGTTCTAATCACACACACCTGCATCCCATTCAGACACACTCAGACCAGAGCATAAGAGAGACTTTGGAAATTTAGAGACTTTGCAAAGTAATGTTCTGTTGACTTGTTTCTCAGCCATTCTCTACGCTTTTTTCTCGTGCGTTTACTAAATTACCTTTGACCAATGTTTCCGTCCCCGACCTCGATTTCTGCCTAGCCCCATTTTGTTTGTTTGCCTGATCGCCTGACCCTCGCCTGTTTATCGACCACAAACTTTGTCTTTTCCCCTTGGATTATTCTGCCTGATTCTATCACGTTCATCTACTTCCGTCTCCATCCACGGTACGTGACAGATTACTTCGTATTCCTACGGAATCAGTGGGTGATCCGTTGTGGTGCCAAGCCATTGAAGGCCACGGGAGAATGATTAGTGACCAGAACCGGCAGCTAGCAAACCTCACTGTGCAGGTGGCTAGGCTAGTTCAAACCATGCCGGTCGCTACACCGACGCCTGCGCAGTTTCCTCCTATACTGGCGCCGGAAAAATATGCCGGGGATCATGCAAGCTACCCAGGGATACCGGAGATTCTGAGAATTACCCACTTCATGGAGCTGTTGACCGGGAGAGCTTTACTCTGGGCCACCGCTGAATGGGAGCAGGAAAGCAGCACCATCACCTCCCTGGAACAGTTGACAGATCGCTTTTGGGTGGTCTTTGATCATTCTCCAGATAACGAGGAGACAGGGGAGTAACTGATGGTGCATGGTGCAGGAGAGCATGGTGTTTTACGTCACGGTGTCTGCCAGACATCCAGTGATTCTAGGCCTCCCCTGGCTGGAACAACACAACCCAGGTATTTCATGGGCTCACAAAGAGATCATGCACTGGTACACCCACTGCATAATACATTGCCTACAGACACCAGTGATCGCACTAGCGACCACCTCCATCGAGAGCCTGGATAAATCCACATTCCACCCGAATACCAAGACCTCAGTGAGGCGTTTAGCAAGGAAAGGGCTAGTGTATTACCACCTCATCGGCCGTACGACTGTGCCATAGATCTGCTTCCCGGAACTACGCCACCCCGAGGAAGGGTATATCCATTGTCACAGACTGAGCAGAGAGCTATGGAGGAGTACATTCAGGAGGCACTGCAGCAGGATTACATAAGACCTTCTACATCCCCCGCCTCTGCAGGATTTTTCTCTGTGGATAAGAAGGGAAGAGGGCTCAGGCCATGCATCGACTACAGGGGTCTTAATCAGTGTTGTATCAAGTATCGCTACCCTCTCCCGTTAGTACTGGTCACCCTAGAACTCCGTGCTGCCACCATCTTCATTAAACTGGACCTCCGTAGTGCATACAACCTGGTCCGGATCAGAGAGGGAGATGAGTGGAAGACAGGGTTCAGTACCACCTCAGGCCACTATGAATACTTGGTAATGCTGTAGGGGCTCTCTAGCACCCCCTCAGTCTTTCAGCGCCTAATAAACGACGTCCTAAGGGACATACTGGGATGTACCTGATCACATACATCGACGACATCTTGATCTATTCCACTTCCCAGGAGGAGCATGTCCACCATGTCCGGAAGGTCCTACAAAGACTACTCCAGCACCAGCTTTACATCAAAGCCGAAAAATGTGAGTTCCATAAGGACACCATTTCGTTTCTGGGGTACATCATCAGCCCTGAGGGGGTTACCATGGACCAAGGTAAAGTTCAAGCAGAATGGTAGTAGAATGGTGGTAGAATGGCCCATGCCAGTAATCGTGAAGGAGTTACGGAGATTCCTGGGTTTTGCAAACTTCTACAGGCGGTTCATCAGAGACTTCAGCTCCATAGCACACCCGTTGACGTCTCTGCTGAGAGGAAAGCCCAAACACCTGCACTGGAATCCAGCTGCCCAAGCAGCACTAGAGCAACTCAAGAAGGCCTTCAACCTTCATCAAACACCTAGACCCGTCCAAGCCGTTCATGGTGGAGGTTCAAGGCTCAGTACGAGACTGCCGTAGGAGCCGTCCTCTCACAACGTTTTGGAGAGAGGCCCAAGCTCCATCCTGTGGCCTTCTTTTCCCAAAAACTATCACCAGCAGAATGAAACTACGATGTGGGCAATAGAGAACTATTGGCTGTAAAGCTAGCCCTGGAGGAAAGACACCCCTTCGTCATATTCATTGATCACAAGAACCTAGAGTACCTACATACCGCCAAACAGTTATCACCTCGTCAAGCCCAAGATGGTCACTATTCTTCGCCAGGTTCCAATTCACCCTGTCGTACAGACCCGGGTCCAAGAACACTAAGGCTGATGCCCTTTCTCGTCTGGACAGCACTGAGGTTCTGAGGAACCACGAGGACTACATCATTCCCCCTTCCTGTATTATTAGTGCCCTGGAGTGGGAGCTGGATCAAACCTTAGCGAACATTCCCCAGTCACAGTTTCCAGCAACATGCCCCTCAGGACGACGATTTGTGCCCGAGCGGCACAGACAGGAACTCATTGTCTGGGCCCACATGGCGGTTGCCACAGGTGACCCAGGTGCACACTGCACCTACCATCTGTTGTGGGCAAAGGTACACAGAGAAATGGCGTCATGTTCATCGTGTGCCCAATGTAAAGTTCCACGGACATTCCCGGTCGGCAAGCTCAAGCCCCTACCTGTACTGGAACGTCTCTGGTCCCATCCTTAACTCACGGTGCAGGAGGGGTAAGCTGGAGTGTTTAATCGAGTGGGAGGGCTACGGGCCAGAGGAACAGTGCTGGGTGCCGCCGCAAGACACCCTGGACCCGCAGCTATGTAAGGACTCCCACGCATCACAACCTGAACTTCCAGGACCACGACCCCGGGGGAGACCCAGAAAGGACTCTTCTCCCGGAGTGAGCCCTTTGGGGGGGGGTTCTGTCATATCTCAGCCCTGATGCTGAGATGCTGCTTGAAGCTGTGGGCTGCGTCTCTAATCGCGTAGTTACCGTCTATATAGCAGCTGAGATACATGTATTTTTCCCCACTACAGACCTATAGTAGGAAAGTATGCTCTTTGGGACGCAGCCGAACTCCCTTGTTTGCCGTAAAACGTAAAACTGCCGTGTGTGATCGTGTCCTGTCACAAAATGCAGTGAAAACTCCCATATGACGCTCATAATGTGATTAAGGTGTTTACATGTCTGTAATACACGTCCATAATGCGACTAAAACAGGAGTACTCCACCTGTCTTAATTAGATTATTGCTTACTTCGATTATGACCTTAATTAGATTAAGGTAAGTAAAAATTGCTGTTTACATGGTAGTTTCTTAATTAGAGTATGGTCTTAATCGGATTAAGAGGGGATTACTGACTGCGTTTACATGGACAATAATAATCCACTCTTAATCTAATTAAGACCATAATTTGATTAAGAAACTACCATGTAAACAGCAACATTAATCTAATTATGGTCATAATCTAATTAAGCTCTAATGGAATTAAGACAGGTGGATTACTCCTGTTTTAATCGTATTATGGACGTGCATTACAGACATGTAAACACCTTAATCACATTATGAACGTCGTGTGAGCATTTTCACCGCATTTTGCGACAGGACACGATCACACACGGCAGTTTTACGCTTTACGGCGAACAAGAGAGTTCGGCTGTGTTCCCAAACTGCATACTTGCCTACTATAGGCCGGTAGTGGGGAAAAATACATGTATCTCGGCTACTATACAGTAGGTAAGTATGCGATTTGAGACGCAGCCCATGGCTTCAAGCAGTCGTCTGTTTGCACTTATAGCATGACTAATAATTAACCGCACTTGAAGCGTTCGTAAAAAATTTAAATAAAAACACCCAAAACTGTATATGGTACCATAATTAGGACGAACTGTATGTTGACACGTGAAATTCTGGAGGGACGTCGGACGGCGTGGCGCTGTGACGTAATGACGCGGGCTCTTAATCTAATTATGATCAATAACATGTAAAACGGATATCGTTTACAAGGAAAATGGATAGGATAATGGATAGGAAAATGGATATCGGATTCCTGTGATCATGGCAGGACGTTTGCAATAGAGAATCTAGCGCAAGGACGTGTTTCTCCCGTGACTTGTGCAGAACGTTGAAGACGGCTGCTTTGATTCCATCGTTCAGTGTTTATATAAGTCCACTGGACACACATGAACACTCTGAGTGTTAATTCAACACGAGATTTTACTGTGTACCTCAAACGGTGTTAAGATAGATAGACATAGATAGATAGACAGATAGAGATGGATATATGGATAGATAGGTATATCGAGATACATGTGTGTATATATATATATATATATATATAGAGAGAGAGAGAGAGAGACAGAGAGAGATAGACGTTTCTTGTAGTTGGCCACCAGGTTTGCACACATCTCAGGAGGGATTTTGTCCCACTCCTCTTTGCAGATCTTCTCCAAGTCATTAAGGTTTCGAGGCTGACGTTTGGCAACTCGAACCTTCAGCTCTCTCCACAGATTTTCTATGGGATTAAGGTCTGGAGACTGGCTAGGCCACTCCAGAACCTTAATGTGCTTCTTCTTGAGCCACTCCTTTGTTGCCTTGGCCGTGTGTTTTGGGTCATTGTCATGCTGGAATACCCATCCACGACCCATTTTCAATGCCCTGGCTGAGGGAAGGAGGTTCTCACCCAAGATTTGACGGTACATGGCCCCATCCATCGTCCCATTGATGCGGTGAAGTTGTCCTGCCCCCTTAGCAGAAAAACACCCCCAAAGCATAATGTTTCCACGTCCGGGTTTGACGGTGGGGGTGGTGTTCTTGGGGTCATAGGCAGCATTCCTCCTCCTACAAACACGGCGAGTTGAGTTGATGTCAAAGAGCTCCATTTTGGTCTCATCTGACCACAACACTTTCACCCAGTGGTCCTCTGAATCATTCAGATGTTCATTGGCAAACTTCAGACGGGCATGTATATGTGCTTTCTTGAGCAGGCGGACCTCGTGGGCGCTGCAGGATTTCAGTCCTTCACGGCGTAGTGTGTTACCAATTGTTTTCTTGGTGACTATGGTCCCAGCTGTCTTGAGATCATTGACAAGATCCTCCCGTGTAGTTCTGGGCTGATTCCTCACTGTTCTCATGATCGTTGCAAGTCCACGAGGTGAGATCTTGCGTGGAGCCCCAGGCCGAGGGAGATTGACAGTTCTTTTGTCTTTCTTCCATTTGCAAATAATCGCACCAACTGTTGTCACCTTCTCACCAAGCTGCTTGGCAATGGTCTTGTAGCCCATTCCAGACTTGTGTAGGTCTACAATCTTGTCCCTGACATCCTTGGAGAGCTCTTTGGTCTTGGCCATGGTGGAGAGTTTGGAATCTGATTGATTGATTGCTTCTGTGGACAGGTGTCTTTTATACGGGTAACAAGCTGAGATTAGGAGCACTCCCTTTAAGAGTGTGCTCCTAATCTCAGCTCGTTACCTGAATAAAAGACACCTGGGAGCCAGAAATCTTTCTGATTGAGAGGGGGTCAAATACTTATTTCCCTCACTGTATATATACTTATAGATAGATAGATAGAGATGGATATATGGATAGATAGATATATCAAGATACATATATATATATATATATATATATATATATATATAGAGAGAGAGAGAGAGAGAGAGAGAGAGAGAGAGGGAGAGAGATACATAGAGAGTTAGATAGATGGATAGATAGATAGATTTGCCCTGCATGACTCATTCCCTTCAGCTCGCTGTCACCGAAGGCATATCAAGCCACTGAAGTGTGACAGGATTGGTCAGTATGTGTAAAGATTGTAGGCCACTTTAAACATTCGCGACTTTCTTCTTCACCTCTACAGTCTATTCAGACACTGATGGATCTTCCACTAAAGACACTTAAGCAGGATGTCACTACAAGGTGGAATAGCACCTTCTATATGATGGAAAGTTCTGGATGATGAGCTACCTGTCCCACTTCATACGCAGCAGTGGGCACTGATGGAAAGCATAACGACACTTCTCTCACCGTCTCAACAAATAACCAGAGAGATTAGCAAAGAGGCCGACAGTGAGTTAAAACAACAACAACAACAACAACAACAACATTACTGGAGGCAGTACAAAAACTACAGTGGACGTGAACTGCAAAACACATTAACAGATCAAGTGGAGAAAACACTCTAGATGTTTTTGTTTGTGAAGAAGAATTTACCCCTTCCTCTTAAATAAGGGAATTGAATGATGAGTGGTTGTGAGTCTAGGTGTTCAGAACTGCTAATGTTAATGTTAAAGTCGTTTAAGAACATTCAAAACAAGTCTTAAAATCACCAGTTTGATGTTCGATGATGAACCGGAAATGCTTGTTTTTGATGAAAGATTGTATTAATGTTAATATGAATGAATAATAAGTTAACAAATCTTAATTTAATCTTTAGGCTTTATTTAATGTGTCCATATTCATTTGGAGTAATTGTTGAAATGGAGAGAATAAAGTTCTTATTTGCATTTCTTTCAGAATTGTGAAATTAATTATTATTCATTTAAAAGAAGGCGTAAAAGTCAGAACCAACAAAATCGGTATCGGTTATCGTTATCGGCTGAGAAATTTGGTATTGGTGCATCTCTAATATAGATAGATAGATAGATAGATAGACATGTGTGTGTGTATATATATATATATATATATATATATATATATATATATATATATATATATATATATATACTGTACATAAAATATATATTATATTATAATATATATATAAATTTTAATTAACCAGCTAAGAATCATTAAAAAAAATACATAAAAGTTTGCTTATGATGATTTCTAATCTTTATGAAGGCTTATATTTATATTTGTCAGTGGAACACGCCCACAGTGATGTCGAAAACATCTGACCAAAGACCCTTGTGTTAATTATTCATGGGTATTCAAATTTGATTGGCTCCTGATATTTAAAGGGCTAGCTAGCACTACATTTACATTACATTTATTCACTTAGCAGACGCTTTTATCCAAAGCGACTTACAAATGAGAAGAAAATACAAGCAAAGTGATACATCAAGCAGAGAACAATACAAGTAGTGCTACCATACAAGATCCATTAACTGAGTTCTAGAAGAAGCAAAGTGCACATTTGAGAGCACAGAGTAGAGGTGTAAGTGTACATTATTTATTTATTTATTTATTTATTTATTTATTTATTATTATTATTATTATTATTATTATGAGTTGATTAAGTGTTCACAGAAGAGGTGGGTCTTTAGCTGTTTTTTTTTTAAGATGGTGAGAGATTCTGCGGTCTCGTAGCATGAAACGTATTTGTCCCAGGTTATCAGATGTCCCACTTTTGCTGAACTCGCCCAATACGCCGTTTTTAATATAAAAAAAATACCAGTCAATACCTATATGACCTCCAAGTGCCAGTATGTGAAGATGAAATGAACAGAACACAAGGAGAGATTTTACTTTGCATGGCAGTGTAACAGTTAAACCCCTACAGGGACCGTAGTCCTGCCTCCCCTTGGCTAGGGACACCAAACTGACTGGAGCCAAAAAAAAAAAAGTTTTTCTCCTTTATATCGGACTGGTGGTCCTAATAACACCCGAGGTAAGTCCAATTTATTTAACTTGTCCAATATTCACCTTTTTTTAATTTAATTAATTTTTTTTTAAAGCAATTAGCCCTCACTTGAAAGAAAAACATGCTTGGAAGCAGTCTATTTAGAAGTACATTTTAGAAAGTTTTGTTGCTGGAGAAGAATTTGGGCAACGCCCCTTAAAATATTATTTACAGACTTCACTGAATGTCGGAAAGTTTTTTATTTGAATAATGTTACCGCATAAACGTTATCACATACATTATCAATCTGTCCCTGTTTTAAAAAAAAGGGGGGGGGGGGGTGTTGTAAGTAGTTGTTCGATTTGGTGATAATAATAATAATAATAATAATAATAATATTAATAATAAAAGTGGTTCTTGATCATTCCATACCCAGGCTTTCTGCGACACAGTGCTAAAACTGAGACGCACATAAATAAATTAATAAATAAATAAATAAACGATTGTGTAACATTTCCCATTTGGTTCGGAAGGAAATGAGGAAACTGGAGGCAGACGTGATCTACTTTCGCTTTCCAGCCACAGTTTGTTTTCCTGTGCATATACACTGCCCAACATTAATATTGGCACCCTTGGTAAATATGAGCAAAAAAGCTTGTGAAAATTTGGCTTTATTGTTGAATCTTTTGTCCAAAAAATTCACAAAAATACTCTGCTGTTATGGATTGTTATTGTTCAATATATGTGCGACAATTATCAACACCCCGGTGAATTCATATGAGAAAAATATATTTGAAGTATATTCCCATTGATGTGTTACTTCTTTTTTGCTTTTTTATTACACAGCAGTGACTAGGAACAGGAAAATTGTTCAACCATGACTTCCTGTTTCACAGGGGTATAAATATGAAGTAACACACAGGTCAAATTCTCTCAGTCATTCATAACAGTGGGTTAGACCAAGGAATATAGCTGTGATGTGTGGCAAAAGGTTGTTGAGCTTCACAAAACGGGAAGTGCCTATAACAAAATAGCACAAGCATTGAAAATTTCCACCATCAGGGCAATAATTAAGACGTTCCAGTTTCCAAACCATTTCCAGTTTTTTCTGCTTAGTAAAGGAACGATAACGCTGTCTATCACACTCGTCTTTGGGCACGCAAATGGCCAGGACAGGAGAGCGTTTCAAGAGCTTAAATAACTGATCAAATGATGTGTATTTGCGTATGATTCATGTGGATTTCCGTTATTGAGTGATAAGCAAGATCTGTGTGAGAATATTAAAGCAAGACTGTATTTTAATTTTACAAGAAGCAAAGTGGACAAACCCTAACAATATATCACTAATAATAGGCTAATTACAATAATAATGAACATACAATAAGGTAAACACATGTAGCCGACTCTTGCGTACTCTTATGAATACGACTTTCGGCCAATAAAATGAACAGTTTATTATATATGCATGGCAACAAGTAAATACTTTACAACTGGGCATGAAACATCCATAATCAATAGTTATGTATCCATTAAAAACGACTTTTGGTACAGCATGTCACAGAGAGTTGTGATTTATTTATTTATTTACTTACTTACTTACTTACTTACATATTTATTTTTGGCCATCCCAATAAAATCACTGGGCCTTACCTGGCCACCTCTGAAAAAAAAAAAATGCTACGCCCCTAATTACAAGCACAAGATTGCAGTACATGGTCACAAACCTTTACTGCAGTTCAGCGTGCTTGTCCAAGTGGTGATAGTTTTTTTTTTTAATCCAAATGCCATAGAAACCTGCTTTTAACTTCTTTTTTTTATATCTTTAACCCCAGGGATAACTTTTAATATCTGATGGCAGCAATGTTGAACACCAGCACAGGTCTTTGGGAAATCACAACACCCAGGTGAGAACATATTACTATCCAAATATTAAACGCAGTCAAAGCCTCTCAAAAATGGGGGGTGGGGGTGGGTTATTTCTTCCATAATGGAGGTTAACCCTTTATTTGAAGGGACTTACATAGCACATTTATAAGCTCTGCACAAAGCTTTATTAAATCAGTTCTGAAGATGGCGATCACATTTGCGTTTATTTATAACGCTGTTATGAATGTCTGATTAAAATGCTCTGTCTCCTCCAAAGTGCTCGGTGTGAAATGGACTTTAAAGGGATGTTACTCTTAGTTAATGTATACGTTAATATTTAATAATGTCCTCAAATAGCATTAAAAATAAATAGCATTTCTGTGTGTGTGTATTTACAAGCCATAACATCAATTTCAGCATGAGAATTCTGGTATTAAATCTTCACTGTACACTAACTCAGCTTCTCGTGTGCTGAAATTCTCTTGCAGTAACTCTCTCCTTAGTGTTTTCAGCACAACAGAATATGATTATTCTGATATTGTGTCTTCTCAACCGTGTGAGTATGGAAGGCATGCAAGCCATATTCTCCCTGTGCTCTACTCCCTGTTCTTCGTGGTGGGCTTCCTGGGAAACATGCTGGTGCTGTGGGTGATCCTGAGGGGCCCTCAGATGAAAAGCATGACTGATGTGTCTCTCCTGAACCTGGCCATCGCTGACCTTCTACTAATCTTCTCTCTCCCCTTCCTGGCTCACTACGCCAGGGATACCTGGGTTTTTGGTAGAGCCATGTGCACTCTGGTCCTCAGCGTGTACTACATTGGATTTTACGCTGGCATTTTCTTTATTGTGCTGATGAGCATCGACAGATACTTGGCTATTGTCCATGCTGTGTTTATCTTGAGAATCCGAACCAAGATTTATGGGATTTTAGCCAGCCTGGTAGTCTGGATTATAGCTATTGCAGCATCATTTCCTGAGCTGCTGTATCTTGGAGTCAAAGAAAATGGGACTGAAGTAGTTTGCAGTGCTTATCCAAAAATTCAAGAAAGTCACAACGATGTGAGAAGTGCAGCTTTCTTTAAGATGAATATTTTGGGAATGCTGATTCCACTGAGTATTGTGGGATTTTGCTACTCGATGATTCTACAGAAGCTTCAGACCCTTCGTAAATCAGGGAAATTGGCCATTCGTCTTGTTGCTGCGGTCATGGTGGTGTTCTTCTGCTGTTGGATACCGTACAACATTGCAGCATTCATCAAAGCACTGGAACTGAAGCGTATCCTGCCTCCAGAGTGTGAGCTCAGCAAAACAATCCAGCTCATGCTGCAAGTCACTGAAGCTATAGCGTACTCACACAGCTGCCTCAATCCATTCCTCTATGTGTTTGTGGGTCAAAAGTTCAGGAGGAACCTCGCAAAGCTCCTCCTCGAGACCCCATGCGTCAAATTGCAGTGTGTGAATCGCTACCTGACCCGGGCCGCAGCCCCAGCGAATGATGATGAAGGCTCAGTTGGAATCTGAACGGAGGAACATGAAGTCTTTTTTAATATGTATAAATTACTTCCATTTTATACTGTATGTACTATTGGAAATACTGTTGAGATAACTTGTATTTGCATGTGTTATATATCCCTGTTATTAGGTAAAGTTTACCATAATGTGCTCTTTTTTAAAGTTTTGTAAACTCTCAGAGTGATATCATTACCTTTTGTACCTTTAATGTATATCCTGTAAATGTATACATAGTGTACCTTTTAAAAAAGATTTATAGTTCATAATTGTACTGTAATTATGTAATTCGATTATACTTGCTTTTAACTATGCATACTCATATGCAAGATAGCTGCCACATGGTTGTTTGGAGCCTTGGTTGTGCAGGTCCTTAGAATTCTGCTACTGTAGTGCAGTACAGTGTGGCGCAAAACCAGATAAATAGTGGGGGCAGTGTATCTTGTGACCGACTAAACAAATGATAACTGTGTCTGAAATTATTCTAGAAAGTGATTGAGTACGAACATTAACCATTGTTGTGTGCCTCCATATCCACTCTATGCTTTAAAGGGATCATATGGTTCTTTTAAAAAGTTTTTGAAAGTTCATTATTTTGTTTATTGGGTGTAATAGAATAGGTTAACTTGCTTTAATGTTCGAAAAGCAGTATTTTTCACATACTGTACATTGTTGCAGTACCTCTATTCCCAGGCTGCTCCGATTGTGTTCTGGTTTCTCCCATGCCCCTCCTTCCGAAAAGCTCACACTGTAAAAAATGATTGAGTTTTAGTTGTTCCCAAGTAAATTTTTAAGTTGACACAGCAAATTGTTTTTTTGTTTGTTTGTTTGTTTTTCAGTCAACTTAACATGTTAAGTTTTCACTGTCAACCCTAGTTTGTAAGTTGAATTAACGACAGTATCTGTCACCTCAAAGTAAAAAAAGTATATGTTGAGTCAATACAACAGTGATGTCACGTTCTGAACATTCATTACGTGATCTCACGTGAAGCGCGAAGCAGACAGAAGACGATAGATGTTGTAGGCCAAGATTGAAATCTTCCACCATTGTCAAATTTGGTAAGTAAATATTTGTCCATATTGATTTAATTACTTGTAAAAACCACATGTAGTATATAATAGTGTATTGTTTATAATAGTAAACAATACAATTATTGTTTACGTCATTTCTACATCGACTTAAACCGCGGCTAATTCACACATAGCCTGAGGAAGAAATTCACATGCGACGATATAAACTATCCTCAGAGATATTGCCCCATATCACAATATGTAAATATGTGTGTGTGTTTATTTATCTATTTAATTTTATTTATTTATTAATGTGAATGCGAGAATACAGAGTGGGAAGTGCGTGGTGTTAAAAGAGCAAAAACTGTGAGAGAACTTAAGTGCTCGCGCACTGTGTAGTGATGTGTCGTTCATGAATGATTCGTTCATTTTGAACGGATCTTTAATATGACTCGGGAATAACGAGTTGTCTCAGAGAGTGATTCGTTCATTTTTGAACACGCATGCGCAGCAACATCCCCATAGGTTCTGTACCGGAAACAGAAATAATTCGTTCACCTCTGGAGTCTTTGGTTCGAGTCGTTCGTTCATCACTTCACAGCCCCACTGCATTCAGAATATGAGGCAGTGACGTGATGAATGAATGCCTCGAACTTGAAGACTTGAGATGTGAACTAATCAAATGTGACGTGACAAAAGAAGAACGACTAGGGAAGTGAGGTGAACTAACAGACTGCATAGCCTAATGCCAAGCAATTAATCAATCATTTCTGTTTCTCATAATACTGCCTTGGCTGTATTAGCCTATAGTTTATTTGTTATTCCAAATGTGCGTAAGTACTAGAGGTGTTGGGGAATTTAACATGTAACATTTTAATTGTATTCTGCTGAAATGAACGAAATGACTCAAAAAAAGATTCGTTCGTTTTGCTGAACGAGATTCAAAGATCCGAGTCAGTAAAATGATCCGAACTTTCCATCACTAAACTGTCTGACTCGGGCACGCGCATGCTTTCTGTGTGGGCGCGTGCTCTGTGATGTGTGCTTGCGTTTCAAATACACAAATTTACAGGCCAAGTCCTATCTTAAGTGGATGAAAACAGTCGTATACTACAATGCATCGCCTATAATATCGTTAAAGTTAATAAAACAACAAAGAAAAAAGATAACTCATCATTGCTCTGAGTTACTTTACTCTTGAATGGTTGTGTTAATATTTGTTGCTATGCTTGCACTTATTAGATTTTAAGCCGTTTGTTTAAGTATGCAAGACTTTAAATGTAAAATAAAATAAAATTGTATATATATATATATATATATATATATATATATATATATATATATATATATATATAAAAGCTTATATATAAATAAGCTTGTCATTTTCTGATGCTCCTGCTTCCACTGTAATTCTCCCTCATTAGCTTTGCTTACAATATCAATATGTATATGAACCGCTGGCCATGAAATATATCAAGAGATTTGGTGAGAATCTATTACTTTGGTCCTGATCTTGCTTGTGTACACTGTTTATTAAATTTTTGAATGACTTTTTTTCTTTTCTTCGTAGAATTACTTCAGGCACTGAAGTAACTGTCTTTTTTGTTATAACCAATATGAAAAAATTATTAAACGTTCTTTGACATTGTACAGCGGTGCTGTAGTACTTTGGAATGGAACCTCATGACATTTGACCTGCACTGTGAAAATTCAAATGACTTTGTTTCTGTGTTATGTTTGTTTGATGTTCTGTAATGACTAAAGATCAGCACAGAATTCACCAGACTTGTGTCGATGAACCTGAGCAAGTGCTTTTATGAGGGTCTTGACAAACATGTTGTCGTATCTCAGCCCAGCCACGACTCGGTTTCCCGGGAGGCACCGCTAACTACAAGCATGGCCGCTGAGGACTACGCTTCCCACACACGCATGCGCCCACCTTCCCCGGAGTTCTAATCACACACACCTGCATCCCATTCAGACACACTCAGACCAGAGCATAAGAGAGACTTTGGAAATTTAGAGACTTTGCAAAGTAATGTTCTGTTGACTTGTTTCTCAGCCATTCTCTACGCTTTTTTCTCGTGCGTTTACTAAATTACCTTTGACCAATGTTTCCGTCCCCGACCTCGATTTCTGCCTAGCCCCATTTTGTTTGTTTGCCTGATCGCCTGACCCTCGCCTGTTTATCGACCACGAACTTTGTCTTTTCCCCTTGGATTATTCTGCCTGATTCTATCACGTTCATCTACTTCCGTCTCCATCCACGGTACGTGACAGATTACTTCGTCTTCCTACGGAATCAGTGGGTGATCCATTGTGGTGCCAAGCCATTGAAGGCCACGGTAGAATGATTAGTGACCAGAACCAGCAGCTAGCCAACCTCACTGCGCAGGTGGCTAGGCTAGTTCAAACCATGCCGGTCGCTACACCGATGCCTGTGCAGTTTTCTCCTATACCGGCGCCGGAAAAATATGCCGGGGATCATGCAAGCTACCCAGGGATACCGGAGATTCTGAGAATTACCCACTTCATGGAGCTGTTGACCGGGAGAGCTTTCACCGCTGAATGGGAGCAGGAAAGCAGCACCATCACCTCCCTGGAACAGCTGACAGATCGCTTTTGGGTGGTCTTTGATCATTCTCCAGATAACGAGGAGACAGGGGAGTAACTGATTACCCTAAAGCAAGGTGCACGGTGCATGGTGCAGGAGAGCATGGTGTTTTACGTCACGGTGTCCGCCAGACAGCCAGTGATTCTAGGCCTCCCCTGGCTGGAACAACACAACCCAGGTATTTCATGGGCTCACAAAGAGATCATGCACTGGTACACCCACTGCATAATACATTGCCTACAGACACCAGTGATCGCACTAGCGACCACCTCCATCGAGAGCCTGGATAAATCCACATTCCACCCGAATACCAAGACCTCAGTGAGGCGTTTAGCAAGGAAAGGGCTAGTGTATTACCACCTCATCGGCCGTACGACTGTGCCATAGATCTGCTTCCCGGAACTACGCCACCCCGAGGAAGGGTGTATCCATTGTCACAGACTGAGCAGAGAGCTATGGAGGAGTACATTCAGGAGGCACTGCAGCAGGATTACATAAGACCTTCTACATCCCCCGCCTCTGCAGGATTTTTCTCTGTGGATAAGAAGGGAAGAGGGCCCAGGCCATGCATCGACTACAGGGGTCTTAATCAGTGTTGTATCAAGTATCGCTACCCTCTCCCGTTAGTACTGGTCACCCTAGAACAACTCCGTGCTGCCACCATCTTCATTAAACTGGACCTCCGTAGTGCATACAACCTGGTCCGGATCAGAGAGGGAGATGAGTGGAAGACAGGGTTCAGTACCACCTCAGGCCACTATGAATACTTGGTAATGCTGTATGGGCTCTCTAGCACCCCCTCAGTCTTTCAGCGCCTAATAAACGACGTCCTAAGGGACATACTGGGATGTACCTGATCACATACATCGACGACATCTTGATCTATTCCACTTCCCAGGAGGAGCATGTCCACCATGTCCGGAAGGTCCTACAAAGACTACTCCAGCACCAGCTTTACATCAAAGCCGAAAAATGTGAGTTCCATAAGGACACCATTTCGTTTCTGGGGTACATCATCAGCCCTGAGGGGGTTACCATGGACCGAGGTAAAGTTCAAGCAGAATGGTAGTAGAATGGTGGTAGAATGGCCCATGCCAGTAATCGTGAAGGAGTTACGGAGATTCCTGGGTTTTGCAAATTTCTACAGGCGGTTCATCAGAGACTTCAGCTCCATAGCACACCCGTTGACGTCTCTGCTGAGAGGAAAGCCCAAACACCTGCCCTGGAATCCAGCTGCCCAAGCAGCACTAGAGCAACTCAAGAAGGCCTTCAACCTTCATCAAACACCTAGACCCGTCCAAGCCGTTCATGGTGGAGGTTCAAGGCTCAGTACGAGACTGCCGTAGGAGCCGTCCTCTCACAACGTTTCGGAGAGAGGCCCAAGCTCCATCCTGTGGCCTTCTTTTCCCAAAAACTATCACCAGCAGAATGAAACTACGATGTGGGCAATAGAGAACTATTGGCTGTAAAGCTAGCCCTGGAGGAAAGACACCCTTCGTCATATTCACTGATCACAAGAACCTAGAGTACCTACATACCGCCAAACAGTTATCACCTCGTCAAGCCCGATGGTCACTATTCTTCGCCAGGTTCCAATTCACCCTGTTGTACAGACCCGGGTCCAAGAACACTAAGGCTGATGCCCTTTCTCGTCTGGACAGCACTGAGGTTCTGAGGAACCACGAGGACTACATCATTCCCCCTTCCTGTATTATTAGTGCCCTGGAGTGGGAGCTGGATCAAACCTTAGCGAACATTCCCCAGTCACAGTTTCCAGCAACATGCCCCTCAGGACGACGATTTGTGCCCGAGCGGCACAGACAGGAACTCATTGTCTGGGCCCACATGGCGGTTGCCACAGGTGACCCAGGTGCACACTGCACCTACCATCTGTTGTGGGCAAAGGTACACAGAGAAATGGCGTCATGTTCATCGTGTGCCCAATGTAAAGTTCCACGGACATTCCCGGTCGGCAAGCTCAAGCCCCTACCTGTACTGGAACGTCTCTGGTCCCATCCTTAACTCACGGTGCAGGAGGGGTAAGCTGGAGTATTTAATCGAGTGGGAGGGCTACGGGCCAGAGGAACAGTGCTGGGTGCCGCCGCAAGACACCCTGGACCCGCAGCTATGTAAGGACTCCCACGCATCACAACCTGAACTTCCAGGACCACGACCCCGGGGGAGACCCAGAAAGGACTCTTCTCCCGGAGTGAGCCCTTTGGGGGGGGGTTCTGTCATATCTCAGCCCTGATGCTGAGATGCTGCTTGAAGCTGTGGGCTGCGTCTCTAATCGCGTAGTTACCGTCTATATAGCAGCTGAGATACATGTATTTTTCCCCACTACAGACCTATAGTAGGAAAGTATGCGGTTTGGGACGCAACCGAACTCCCTTGTTCGCCGTAAAACGTAAAACTGCCGTGTGTGATCGTGTCCTGTCACAAAATGCAGTGAAAACTCCCACATGACGCTCATAATGTGATTAAGGTGTTTACATGTCTGTAATACACGTCCATAATGCGACTAAAATAGGAGTACTCCACCTGTCTTAATTAGATTATTGCTTACTCCGATTATGATCTTAATTAGATTAAGGTAAGTAAAAATTGCTGTTTACATGGTAGTTTCTTAATTAGAGTATGGTCTTAATCGGATTAAGAGGGGATTACTGACTGCGTTTACATGGACAATAATAATCCACTCTTAATCTAATTAAGACCATAATTTGATTAAGAAACTACCATGTAAACAGCAACATTAATCTAATTATGGTCATAATCTAATTAAGCTCTAATGGAATTAAGACAGGTGGATTACTCCTGTTTTAATCGTATTATGGACGTGCATTACAGACATGTAAACACCTTAATCACATTATGAACGTCGTGTGAGCATTTTCACCGCATTTTGCGACAGGACACGATCACACACGGCAGTTTTATGCTTTACGGCGAACAAGAGAGTTCGGCTGTGTTCCCAAACTGCATACTTGCCTACTATAGGCCGGTAGTGGGGGAAAATACATGTATCTCGGCTACTATACAGTAGGTAAGTATGCGATTTGAGACGCAGCCCATGGCTTCAAGCAGTCGTCTGTTTGCACGTATAGCATGACTAATAATTAACCGCACTTGAAGCGTTCGTAAAAAATTTAAATAAAAACACCCAAAACTATATACGGTACCATAATGAGGACGAACTGTATGTTGACACGTGAAATTCTGGAGGGACGTCGGACGGCGTGGCGCGGTGACGTAATGACGCGGGCTCTTAATCTAATTATGATCAATAACATGTAAAACGGATATCGTTTACAAGGAAAATGGATAGGATAATGGATAGGAAAATGGATATCGGATTCCTGTGATCATGGCAGGACGTTTGCAATAGAGAATCTAGCGCAAGGACGCGTTTCTCCCGTGACTTGTGCAGAACGTTGAAGACGGCTGCTTTGATTCCATCGTTCAGTGTTTATATAAGTCCACTGGACACACATGAACACTCTGAGTGTTAATTTAACACTAGAGATTTTACTGTGTACTTCAAACGGTGTTAAGATAGATAGACATAGATAGATAGATAGATAGAGATGGATATATGGATAGATAGATATATCGAGATACATGTGTGTATATATATAGAGAGAGAGAGAGAGACAGAGAGAGATAGACGTTTCTTGTAGTTGGCCACCAGGTTTGCACACATCTCAGGAGGGATTTTGTCCCACTCCTCTATGCAGATCTTCTCCAAGTCATTAAGGTTTCGAGGCTGACGTTTGGCAACTCGAACCTTCAGCTCCCTCCAAACATTTTCTATGGGATTAAGGTCTGGAGACTGCCTAGGCCACTCCAGAACCTTAATGTGCTTCTTCTTGAGCCACTCCTTTGTTGCCTTGGCCGTGTGTTTTGGGTCATTGTCATGCTAGATTACCCATCCACGACCCATTTTCAATGCCCTGGCTGAGGGAAGGAGGTTCTCACCCAAGATTTGACGGTACATGGCCCCATCCATCGTCCCATTGATGCGGTGAAGTTGTCCTGCCCCCTTAGCAGAAAAACACCCCCAAAGCATAATGTTTCCACCTCCATGTTTGACGTTGGGGATGGTGTTCTTGGGGTCATAGGCAGCATTCCTCCTCCTCCAAACACGGCGAGTTGAGTTGATGCCAAAGAGCTCCATTTTGGTCTCATCTATATATCATCATGTATATGTGCTTTCTTGAGCAGCGGACCTTGCGCGCGCTGCAGGATTTCAGTCCTTCACGGCGTAGTGTGTTACCAATTGTTTTCTTGGTGACTATGGTCCCAGCTGCCTTGAGATCATTGACAAGATCCTCCCGTGTAGTTCTGGGCTGATTCCTCACTGTTCTCATGATCGTTGCAACTCCACGAGGTGAGATCTTGCATGGAGCCCCAGGCCGAGGGAGACTGACAGTTCTTTTGTGTTTCTTCCATTTGCGAATAATCGCACCAACTGTTGTCACCTCACCAAGCTGCTTGGCAATGGTCTTGTAGCCCATTCCAGACTTGTGTAGGTCTACAATCTTGTCCCTGACATCCTTGGAGAGCTCTTTGGTCTTGGCCATGGTGGAGAGTTTGGAATCTGATTGATTGATTGCTTCTGTGGACAGGTGTCTTTTATACAGGTAACGAGCTGAGATTAGAAGCACTCCCTTTAAGAGTGTGCTCCTAATCTCAGCTCGTTACCTGTATAAAAGACACCTGGGAGCCAGAAATCTTTCTGATTGAGAGGGGGTCAAATACTTATTTCCCTCACTGTATATATACTTATAGATAGATAGATAGAGATGGATATATGGATAGATAGATATATCGAGATGCATATATATATAGAGAGAGTGAGAGAGAGAGAAAGATATATGTATATACATATAGATAGATAGATATAGATAGAGAGATAGAGATGGATATATGGATAGACAGATATATCAAGATACATATATATATATATATATATATATATATATATATATATATATATATAGAGAGAGAGAGAGAGAGAGAGAGAGAGAGAGAGAGAGAGGGAGAGAGATACATAGAGAGTTAGATAGATGGATAGATAGATAGATTTGCCCTGCATGACTCATTCCCTTCAGCTCACTGTCACCGAAGGCATATCAAGCCAGTGAAGTGTGACAGGATTGGTCAGTATGTGTAAAGATTGGAGGCCACTTTAAACACTCGCGACTTTCTTCTTCACCTCTACAGTCTATTCAGACACTGATGGATCTTCCACTAAAGACACTTAAGCAGGATGTTGCTACGAGGTGGAATAGCACCTTCTATATGATGGAAAGTTCTGGATGATGAGCTACCTGTCCCACTTCATATGCAGCAGTGGGCACTGATGGAAAGCATAACGACACTTCTCTCACCATCTCAACAAATAACCAGAGAGATTAGCAAAGAGGCCGACAGTGAGTTAAAACAACAACAACAACAACAACAACATTACTGGAGGCAGTACAAAAACTACAGTGGCCGTGAACTGCAAAACACATTAACAGATCAAGTGGAGAAAACACTCTAGATGTTTTTGTTTGTGAAGAAGAATTTACCCCTTCCTCTTAAATAAGGGAATTGAATGATGAGTGGTTGTGAGTCTAGGTGTTCAGAACTGCTAATGTTAATGTTAAAGTCGTTTAAGAACATTCAAAACAAGTCTTAAAATCACCAGTTTGATGTTCGATGATGAACCGGAAATGCTTGTTTTTGAAGAAAGATTGTATTAATGTTAATATGAATGAATAATAAGTTAACAAATCTTAATTTAATCTTTAGGCTTTATTTAATGTGTCCATATTCATTTGGAGTAATTGTTGAAATGGAGAGAATAAAGTTCTTATTTGCATTTCTTTCAGAATTGTGAAATTAATTATTATTCATTTAAAAGAAGGCGTAAAAGTCAGAACCAACAAAATCGGTATCGGTTATCGTTATCGGCTGAGAAATTTTGGTATTGGTGCATCTCTAATATAGATAGATAGATAGATAGACAGACGTGTGTGTGTGTATATATATATATATATATATATATATATATATATATATATATATATATATATATACTGTACATAAAATATATATTATATTATAATATATATATATAAATTTTAATTAACCAGCTAAGAATCATTAAAAAAAATACATAAAAGTTTGCTTATGATGATTTCTAATCTTTATGAAGGCTTATATTTATATTTGTCAGTGGAACACGCCCACAGTGATGTGGAAAACATCTGACCAAAGACCCTTGTGTTAATTATTCATGGGTATTCAAATTTGATTGGCTCCTGATATTTAAAGGGCTAGCTAGCACTACATTTACATTACATTTATTCACTTAGCAGACGCTTTTATCCAAAGCGACTTACAAATGAGAAGAAAATACAAGCAAAGTGATACATCAAGCAGAGAACAATACAAGTAGTGCTACCATACAAGATCCATTAACTGAGTTCTAGAAGAAGCAAAGTGCACATTTGAGAGCACAGAGTAGAGGTGTAAGTGTACATTATTTATTTATTTATTTATTTATTTATTATTATTATTATTATTATTATGAGTTGATTAGGTGTTCACAGAAGAGGTGGGTCTTTAGCTGTTTTTTTTTTTAAGATGGTGAGAGATTCTGCGGTCTCGTAGCATGAAACGTATTTGTCCCAGGTTATCAGATGTCCCACTTTTGCTGAACTCGCCCAATACGCCGTTTTTAATATTAAAAAAATACCAGTCAATACCTATATGACCTCCAAGTGCCAGTATGTGAAGATGAAATGAACAGAACACAAGGAGAGATTTTACTTTGCATGGCAGTGTAACAGTTAAACCCCTACAGGGACCGTAGTCCTGCCTCCCCTTGGCTAGGGACACCAAACTGACTGGAGCCAAAAAATAAAAAGTTTTTCTCCTTTATATCGGACTGGTGGTCCTAATAACACCCGAGGTAAGTCCAATTTATTTAACTTGTCCAATATTCACCTTTTTTTAATTTAATAAAAAAATTTTTTTAAAGCAATTAGCCCTCACTTGAAAGAAAAGCATGCCTGGAAGCAGTCTATTTAGAAGTACATTTTAGAAAGTTTTGTTGCTGGAGAAGAATTTGGGCAACGCCCCTTAAAATATTATTTACAGACTTCACTGAATGTCGGAAGGTTTTTTATTTGAATAATGTTACCACATAAACGTTATCACATACATTATCAATCTGTCCCTGTTTTAAAAAAAAAGGGGGGGGGGGTGTTGTAAGTAGCTGTTCGATTTGGTGATAATAATAATAATAATAATAATAATAATAATAATAATAAAAGTGGTTCTTGATCATTCCATACCCAGGCTTTCTGCGACACAGTGCTAAAACTGAGACGCACATAAATAAATTAATAAATAAATAAATAAACCATTGTGTAACATTTCCCATTTGGTTATGAGGAAATGAGGAAACTGGAGGCAGACATGTGATCTACTTTCGCTTTCCAGCCACAGTTTGTTTTCCTGTGCATATACACTGCCCAACATTAATATTGGCACCCTTGGTAAATATGAGCAAAAAAGCTTGTGAAAATTTGTCTTTATTGTTGAATCTTTTGTTCAAAAAATTCACAAAAATACTCTGCTGTTATGGATAGAAAACAATTGCAAACAAAACACAGGTATATGAACAAAAAACAATAACACATCTTTTGTTCAATATATGTGCGACAATTATCAACACCCCGGTGAATTCATATGAGAAAAATATATTTGAAGTATATTCCCATTGATGTGTTACTTCTTTTTTGTTTTTTTATTACACAGCGGTGACTAGGAACAGGAAAATTGTTCAACCATGACTTCCTGTTTCACAGGGGTATAAATATGAAGTAACACACAGGTCAAATTCTCTCAGTCATTCATAACAGTGGGTTAGACCAAGGAATATAGCTGTGATGTGTGGCAAAAGGTTGTTGAGCTTCACAAAACGGGACGTGCCTATAACAAAATAGCACAAGCATTGAAAATTTCCACCACCAGGGCAATAATTAAGACGTTCCAGTTTCCAAACTGTTTCCAGTTGTTTCTGCTTAGTAAAGGAACGATGACGCTGTCTATCACACTCGTCTTTGGGCACGCAAATGGCCAGGACAGGAGAGCGTTTCAAGAGCTTAAATAACTGATCAAATGATGTGTATTTGCGTATCATTCATGTGGATTTCCGTTATTGAGTGATAAGCAAGATCTGTCTGAGAATATTAACGCAAGACTGTATTTTAATTTTACAAGAAGCAAAGTGGACAAACCCTAACAATATATCAATAATAATAGGCTAATTACAATAATAATGAACATACAACAAGGTAAAAACATGTAGCCGAGTCTTGGCGGACTCTTGCGTATGAATAATACTCTTATAATACTCTTATGAATACGACTTTCGGCCAATAAAACGAACAAAGTTTATTATATATGCATGGCAACAAGTAAATACTTTACAACTGGGCATGAAACATCCATAATCAATAGTTATGTATCCATTAAAAACGACTTTTGGTACAGCATGTCACAGAGAGTTGTGATTTATTTATTTATTTACTTACTTACTTACTTACTTACATATTTATTTTTGGCCATCCCAATAAAATCACTGGGCCTTACCTGGCCACCTCTGAAAAAAAAAAAAAATGCTACGCCCCTAATTACAAGCACAAGATTGCAGTACATGGTCACAAACCTTCACTGCAGTTCAGCGTGCTTGTCCAAGTGGTGATAGTTTTTTTTTTTTAATCCAAATGCCATAGAAACCTGCTTTTAACTTCTTTTTTTTATATCTTTAACCCCAGGGATAACTGTTTTAATATCTGATGGCAGCAATGTTGAACACCAGCACAGGTCTTTGGGAAATCACAACACCCAGGTGAGAACATATTACAATCCAAATATTAAATGCAGTCAAAGCCTCTCGAAAATGGGGGGTGGGGGGTGGGGGGGTTTTTTCTTCCATAATGGAAGTTAACCCTTTATTTGAAGGGACTTACATAGCACATTTATAAGCTCTGCACAAACCTTTATTAAATCAGTTCTGAAGATGGCGATCACATTTGCGTTTATTTATAACGCTGTTATGAATGTCTGATTAAAATGCTCTGTCTCCTCCAAAGTGCTCGGTGTGAAATGGACTTTAAAGGGATGTTACTCTAAGTTAATGTATACGTTAATATTTAATAATGTCCTCAAATAGCATTAAAAATAAATAGCATTTCTCTGTGTGTGTATTTACAAGCCATAACATCAATTTCAGCATGAGAATTCTGGTATTAAATCTTCACTGTACACTAACTCAGCTTCTCGTGTACTGAAATTCTCTTGCATTAACTCTCTCCTTAGTGTTTTCAGCACAACAGAATATGATTATTCTGATGTTGGGATATTTCAACTGTGTGAGTATGGAACCCATGCAAGCCGTATTCTCCCTGTGCTCTACTCCCTGTTCTTCGTGGTGGGCTTCCTGGGCAACATGCTGGTGCTGTGGGTGATCCTGAGGGGCCCTCAGATGAAAAGCATGACTGATGTGTCTCTCCTGAACCTGGTCATCGCTGACCTTCTACTAATCTTCTCTCTCCCCTCCCAGGCTCACTACGCCAGGGATACCTGGGTTTTTGGTAGAGCCATGTGCACTCTGGTCCTCAGCGTGTACTACATTGGATTTTACTCTGGCATTTTCTTTATTGTGCTGATGAGCATCGACAGATACTTGGCTATTGTCCATGCTGTGTTTATCTTGAGAATCCGAACCAAGATTTATGGGATTTTAGCCAGCCTGGTAGTCTGGATTATAGCTATTGCAGCATCATTTCCTGAGCTGCTGTATCTTGTCAAAGAAAATGGGACTGAAGTAGTTTGCAGTGCTTATCCAAAAATTCAAGAAAGTCACAACGATGTGAGAAGTGCAGCTTTCTTTAAGATGAATATTTTGGGAATGCTGATTCCACTGAGTATTGTGGGATTTTGCTACTCGATGATTCTACAGAAGCTTCGGACTGTTCGTAAATCAGGGAAATTGGCCATTCGTCTTGTTGCTGCGGTCGTGGTGGTGTTCTTCTGCTGTTGGATACCGTACAACATTGCAGCATTCCTCAAAGCACTGGAAATGAAGCGTATCCTGCCTCCAGGGTGTGAGCTCAGCAAAACAATCCAGCTCATGCTGCAAGTCACTGAAGCTATAGCATACTCACACAGCTGCCTCAATCCATTCCTCTATGTGTTTGTGGGTCAAAAGTTCAGGAGGAACCTCGCAAAGCTCCTCCTCGAGACCCCATGCGTCAAAGTGCAGTGTGTGAATCGCTACCTGACCCGGGCCGCAGCCCCAGTGAATGACGATGAAGGCTCAGTTGGAATCTGAACGGAGGAACATGAAGTCTTTTTTTATATGTATAAATTACTTCCATTTTATACATTTTATGTACTATTGGAAATACTGTTGAGATAACTTGTATTTGCATGTGTTATATATCCCTGTTATTAGGTAAAGTTTACCATAATGTGCTCTTTTTTAAAAGTTTTGTAAACTCTCAGAGTGATATCATTACCTTTTGTACCTTTAATGTGTATTTTTTAATGTGTACCTTTAATATATATATATATATATATATATATATATATATATATATATATATATATATATATATATATACAGTATCTCACAAAAGTGAGTACACCCCTCACATTTTTGTAAATATTTGATTATATCTTTTCATGTGACAGCACTGAAGAAATGACACTTTGCTACAATGTAAAGTAGTGAGTGTACAGCTTGTGTAACAGTGTAAATTTGCCGTCCCCTCAAAATACCTCAACACACAGATATTAATGTCTAAACCGCTGGCAACAAAAGTGAGTACACCCCTAAGTGTACATATATATATGAAAATTAATTGAAACATACATTTTTATTATTAAGCAAAGTGTCTTGCACATAAATATCATTAAAATCCTTCGGAACTTTTTTTTTGCGTTGTTGTTTGACTCCATATCCCATCTATGCTTTAAAGGGGTCATGTGGTGCTTTTTAAAAGTTTTTTTTTTATTTCGTTATTTTGTTTATTGGGTGGAATAGAATAGGTTAACTTGCTTTAATGTTCAAAAAAACACATTTATTTTAACATACTGTACATTATTGCAGTACCTCTATTCCTGGGCTGCCTGAAACGCTCCAATTGCGTTCCGGTTTCTCCCAAGCCCCTCTTTCCAAAAAGCCCAGAGTGCTCTGGTTGGCCAGCTGACCCGTTGCATTGTGATCGGCCAAAAAGCTCAAGCGTGTGTCGGAAACATAACACCCCTCACCATAATGGCAAGCGTCAGCTTCCAAGGCTTCTAAAGCAGTTCTAAGTGACACAGTTAATAATGTCGCCGGTTTTACCGTATCAGTTCGAGCCCAGGTTAGATTCGGAAAACGTGGATGATCGAGCGGATCAATCAGAACCGACTTTGCAAGCACGACTTGAACACAGCGTTTCATAGTGGTAATTTTTTTTATCTTGTAACTCTCTTACCTTTCAGATACGATGTTATAACGGGTTCATTTTGCTCATGGTAAATGTTAAATCGCGCACTTATATAGTGCTTTTATCCAAAGCACTTTACACTGTTTCTCATTCACGCATTCACACACACACTCACACACCAATGGTAGCAGAGCTGCCATGCAAGGCGCTAACTTGCCATCGGGAGCAACTTGGGGTTCAGTGCCTTGCCCAAGGACACTTCAGCATGTGGAGTCATGTGGGCTGGGAATCGAACCGCCAACACTACGATTAGTGGACGACCCGCTCAACCACCTGAGCAACAGCCGCCCCGAAATCATGAAATCATGAAAAAAAGACAAAAAGACACAAAATACAGGCAGGTAACTGTGTCATGAGACTGTGCGTTATTCTGCACATTTATAGGTAAAAAAAAAAATTCACTCAAAACTATTTCAACACAATAACTTTAGCTAGCACATTAGCAGAGGTCTGCTACAACTGAGCCCTGGGTCACAACCCAAAACGCCGCATTTGAACAGTCAATAGCAGACACTTCTGCTTATAAAATAATCAATACACACTTACAGGTTCTGATTCAAAAGCGCAAGATTGTGGGAATCGCCCCATTTTTTCAGACGTAGCATTCGTGTGTAGCCTGCGTCATACTCGCCCAGGTTCAGGAAGCTGTCCTCTGTAAAATGCGCTGTGCACAAGTAAAGGTTTGGGTTGTACTGTTCAGGAACCCAGTTAGAAATATACATTAGCTGCTGATTCCTAATTCCGTCCATTTTCGGAAGGTCAAACAAAGAGGTTTTGCTTTCGCATCGAAACACACAGCCCACGGCTTCAAGTCTATTTGCACACATAGTATGAAAATAATGAATACCAATACCATACAATACCATAACGAAGACGAACTGTATGTTGATACATGAAATTCTCGAGGGAACGTCGGACGGCGTGGCGTCGGAACATAATGACGTGTGCCGATAATCCATCTACGTTCTATAACATATAAAACGGGAACATGAAAGGAGTATTCTAAAGGCAAATCATACAAACACCTTAATCACAATATCGTCTTATTCAGAATAAGGTCAATAATTAGATTACTGCTGTCCATGTCAACGTAGCCTATAATGCGACTAAAACAGGAATACTCCACACGTCTTAATTTGATTTGTGTTTACTCTGAGTATGACTTGAACCTGGATTACTGTCATCAGAAATAGCTGTTTACATGCTAGTTTCTTAATCGGGTTAATATGGGAATATGGTTGTACTGTGTTGGCTCAAAGATACAATATGATTACATATCGTTCCTTCAGGACGAGGTGGGCGTGGCTACCTTTCAGAACAACACCCACTCCGAAATGAGTCGACCAATAGAGATTTAAGGTGAACGCCTTCTTGTAAGAACCGCCCTCATCACCTCAAAAAAAACTGCATTGCATTGCATTAAAAAAAAAAAAGTCCGCAAATTGTGTCAAAAGTAATTGTTTATTTATAAGTTAATTCCATAGATTCGTGACCGACACATTATTATTTCCCAGTAGGTTTAAATTACATTGATAAAAAAGTATGTTTATATATGTAGAAAGAGAGAATTATTCTAATCAGGCGTTTTCACTGGGCAGCCCGGGGCTTTGGCGCATTTGGGTCCTAAGAGTCCGCGTGCAGCGCTACGTTTCCATGATGCACACTGTTATTTTGGTCCGTGTCTTGTTATGGAATCCAAATCGGAGTTTTTGAGTGTTGTTTTTGTCCCCTTTTTTTGTTTTGGCTTAGTTTTTAGGGTTATTTAAAATACCATGATGCCGGGGGAGAGCCAATCCGGAACCGGAGGAATCGCATCAGAAGCTACTTCTGGCACTTGTCAAAACTGCACTGTTTTAAATCAGGTGCGTTCACGTGAAAAGACATTCATTCATTTATTATTATTATTATTATTATTATTATTATTATTATGTCTCTCTTTTGTTGTGTGTGTGTGCGGTAAAAGCTCGCTGTACAGCTCGGTGTAGCATTCCATCTCACATCCCAGCCCATGTTGACAATACTTTTAATACGATGTGACGTCATAGGCGAATTTGCATATATAGTTAAATATTCATGAGTATTTGCATGTCAAAACATCTTATATGACCATTAGCAAATTTCTATAGGAATTGTCTTTTTCTTTCTTTTAAATAACTTATTAAAGTAGCGTTAGGTAAGATTAGTCTTTATAATTATTATTTGTTATGTTTGACGCTTTGCCAAACCAGTTTTCAGGTACAAACCTCAAGTGCAACTGTCCTGTGGTGACTGATTGTTTTCATTTACACACCTGGATGTTTTTCAGAGCCTGGATGAGTACGTGGCTGCTTTACTGACGCTCAAACAGAAGATCATAGACACGGAGTGAGTAGAAGGCTCATGATTGGTGCCAATAATTACTGAGTTGACTCTGTGTTTTCCTTCTAATTGTTCTACATTTTATGAGAACCTCATCAGCATCACAATCGGTGTGGCCAAAAATTTGTGGACACCAGACCTTCACACCCATCTGTGCATGTGCGTGAACATCCCATTATCCATTTGCAGCACTGTGAAAAAAGTATTGCCTGGTTCCTCGAATTAAATAGTTTAAACGAAATACAACATAAATCAACAGCAGCCCGAGTAAACACGCAATACCGTTTTTATTTTTTTTTTATTGAAGTGGGGAAAAAAATCCAACACCTATCACCCATCTGAAAAACTAATTGCAACCTTAAGCTTAAAATCTGGTTGTGCTCAGCCTTTAACAGCGATAAACGCAACCGATAGCTTCCAATAACTGGAGATCAGTCTTTCACAGCGCTGTGGTCGAATCTTCGCCCGCTCAGCCTCAGTGGAGGGTTTTGGAGCATGAACTGATCGATAATTGGATTCATTGACAACAATGTTCATAATCAGTTATTATTGATTAGTTGTTGCAGCTGTAATTCAGACGTGGACTTACTTCTATGCTTCGGATCACTGTCTCGCTGCATAATCCAGTTGCGCTTGAGTTTCTACTCACAGACTGAAGACCGGACATTCTCCTCTAGGATTTTCTGGTAGAGAGCAGAATTCATGTTTCTCTCAATTATTGCAAGTTGCCCAAGACCTGAAGCAGCAAAGCATCCCCACACCATCACACCTCCTCCACCATGCTTAATCATAGGTATGATGTTCTTTTTGTGGAATTCTGTGTTTGGTTTACACCAGATGTAACGGGACTCCTGTCTTCCAAACAATTCCGCTTTCAACTCCTCAGTCCACAGAACATTCTCCCAAAAGGTTTGAGGATCATCAAGGTGTGTTTTGGCAAAATTCAGACAAGCCTTAACGTTCTTCTGGGTTAGCAGTGGTTTTCACCTCACCACTCTTCCATGGAGCCATTTTTGTCCAGTGTCTTTCTGATAGTGGAGTCATGAACAGTGACCTTTACTGATGCAAGAGAGGCCTGTAGGTCCTTTGATGTTGTCCTTGGCTCTTTTGTGACTTCCTGGATAAGTAGTTCCTGTGCCCTTGGAGGAATTTTGGAAGGTCAGACACTTCTGGGAAGGTTCACTGCTGTGCCGAGTTTTTCCATGTGGAGATAACGGCTCTCACTGGGGTTCTTTGGAGTCCCGGAGACTTTGAAATAGCTTTGTAAACCTTCCCAGACTGATGTATTTCAATCACCTTCTTCCTCATCATTTCTGGAATTTCTTTCCATTTTGCCATGGTGTGTTGCTGAGTAAGAGCTTTTAACCAGCTTCATGCTGTTGAAAAAGTTCTATGTAAGTGTTGATTGAACAGGGTTTGCAGTAATCAGGCTTGGTTGTGTCTAGTCCAGCTGAACCCCATTATGAATGCGGTTTCATATATTTGGGGTATTAGTAACTATGGAGACAAATACATTTTCACACAGGCTCAGTTGTTATTGGATAATTTTTTTGCTTCAATAAATAACATTGTCATTTAAAAACTCTTTTTTGTGTTTACTCAGGTTGCCTTTGTTTTATCTTAGTTTACTGAATTTCTCAAACAATTTAGTATGAGATGTACGCAAAAACAGAAGAAATCAGGATGGGGTAAATAGTTTTTCACAGCACTGTAGTCCTCCTTTGCTATTATAATATCATCCGCTATTCTGGGAAGGCATTCCACTAGATTTTGGAGGATGACCGTGTGGATTTGCATATTCAGCCACAACAGCATTGGTGAGCTCAGGCACTGACGTCACTGATGTCAGGGTTCTGTGCAGATCACTCGAGTTCTTCCACGGCAAACTTGGCAAGCCATGTCTTCATGACCTCACTTTGTGCACGAGGGCATTGTCATGCTGGAACACATTTGGGCTAGGACACATAGTTCCAGTGAAGAGAAATTATAATGCTACAGCATACAAAAATATTGAGGCAACAGTTTTGGGAAGAACCACATATGCATGTGATGGTCGAGTGTCCACAAACTTTTGGCCTTGCGCTAGGACTTGTGCTTGTGTCCAAATGTGTCGGTGATTAAGAATTTGAAGCACTTTATTCACCCATTAGGCTTGCCATTTTGATTACAGATGCATAATCGTTTGTATACATCTGTTGTCTTTTATTCTTTCAGCCTTCTGTTGAGCGAGTATAAAGAGAAGTGTGATGATATCCTTTTTGCACCTAAGCACCATGTCACTAATTATGGATGTAGTTCTCATCTGCCTAAACATGCTGCAGAGAGGGGCAAAACACACCAGGGTTCACTTCAAACAGACTAAATACTGCATATGTATATATAATAACGCCCCAATATTAATTAACTAATTAGTTTCCATTATGTGCTGTTGTAATGAATTGGGCTTGTAAAATCAGTGTACAAGTTAAAAAAGGGCTATATTCTCTTGATACTGGACAACACTCACTTTCCTTGACAAGTGATTACAGCTTCAGAAATCTCAAAGGTAAGACTGTTCTCTATGAATTCTAAAGCATTATGGCCATACCTTCTTCATTAGGACTGACAGGCACAGGTCATAATATCTGGGAATGACCAACACAGTAGCCACACTTCCTTCTCTCTGACTGACAGGCACACAGGCCACAGTTCCTTTACTAGGATTGACGGGCCCAGAGGCTAAATCATAATCTCTGGTACTGACGGACACAATAGCCACAACTCTTTGACTGTGACTGACAAACACAGGCGTCTTTCACTGATTCCTCCTCCACTGGGCGGGCCCAGACGCCACATCTCCTTCAATGGGACTGACGTGCCCATAGACCACGCCTCCTTCAATGGGACTGACAGGCCCAGAGACCACGTTTCCTTCAATGGGTCTGACGGGCCCAGAGATCACGTTTCCTTCAATGGGACTGACGGGCCCAGAGACCACGCCTCCTTCAATGGGACTGACGGGCCCAGAGAGCACGCCTCCTTCAATGGGACTGACTGGCCCAGAGACCACGTCTCCTTCAATGGGCCTGACGGGCCCAGAGAACATGCCGCCGTCAGTCAGTACGTTTACATGGACGACAATAATCCACTATTAACCCGATTAAGACGATACTCTGATTAAGAAACTAGCATGTAAACAGCAATTTTTAATTACCTTAATCTGATTAAGGTCGTACTCGAAGTAAACACAAATGGAATTAAGACCTGTGGAGTACTCCTGTTTTAGTCGCAATATCGACATATATTACAGACATGTACACACCTTAATCACACTATTAACGTCGTGTGGGAGTTTTCACTGCATTTTGTGACAGGACACGTACACACGCGGCAGCGCTCAACCGTTTTACAGCAAACAAAAGAGTACGGTTGCGTCCGAAACCGTGTACTTCCTTACTATAGGCCTGTAGTAGGAGAAATACATGTATCTCGGCTACTGTATAGAAGGTAAGCACGCGGTTTGGGACGCAGCCCATGGCTTCAGGCTATTCTATTTATTTTTTATAAGTCTATTTGCACGTACAGCATGTCAAATAATTAACTGCACTTGAAGCGCTCGTAAAAAAATGAATAAAAACACCCAACACTGTATGTTGATACGTGAAATTCTGGAGGGACGGCGTGGCGCGGTGACGTAATGACGTGTGCCGTTAATCGAACTATATTCTATAACATGTAAAACGGGAACATGACAGGAGTATTCTAAAAGCAACTCATGTAAACACCTTAATCACAATATTGTCTTACTCCGAGTAAGGTCAATAATTAGATTACTGCTGTCCATGTAAACGTAGTCAATGAGGCGTCAACTTGTAGTTGTACAGTCCCATCAAAAGTATTGGAACAGCCAGACCAATTCTTTTGTTCTGGATGTAAATACCAGGAAATGAAAGCTGAATTTCTGATCGATTGTCTAATTCAAATTTTGACCTCTAAATCAAATGTCTTCAGTGTACAGCACAAACTAAAGTATTGGCCTTGCTGTTCCAGTCCTTTCAGAGCATACTGTATAATACATAGCTGGACACGTATGGTTGTGATCATCTGGTTGATATCTTTTTTCCATTCAGAGAGCGCACTAAGCTGCACAAAGAGCTGGACGAGGTGCTGCTGAAACTCGGTCCGTTAGAAAAGCAGACGGTGGAGTACGAGGCAGTCAAGGCTGAGCTGAAGGAAACCACGGTGAATTTACTACCAATCCGTTCGCGATGGACTGACAGAACGATTAAATATCACACGGATAAACCACTGATTTAAGTCTTGTTTTAAACACAGGATTTTAATCCCTTGCTGAAACCACTTTTGCCTGGCTTCAGTGGCATTCTTGGGCTTTAAAACGGCTTTATCTTGATCATAGGGCTAAAACTACAGTACTGATGTTTGCCTAATTTTCGTCCATGTAAAATTATCTTAGGTGATCTCAATTAATGGAATTTTTAATCTCCTAATATGTTGTGAAAACAAACTCTGTATATTGGTTGGGCTCTACCCTCCAACTCACGCTTTCATAGTTTATGTTAAGATTTATATTAATTCATATTAGTGCATTTCTGTGTAATTGTATTCGAATTGTTTTATATTTGCTGCATTAAGGCTGCCTTGAAGGTGTATCGGGCGAAATCCGAGGAAGTGGATGGTTTGAGAGAAGAGAACGCTAAGGCACTCGCTATGTAAGATCTGAGATCACTGCAAAATCCACCACACAGTCAGCTGTGACTGAAAATAACATTTTACGTAACAGTTAGTAAGGTTATAATTGGTTTCTCCGGGCTTTCATAATAGCTTTCTTGTTATGCTCACAGTATTTACAACATAACATGGCAAACAAATAAATATTTTTAAAAGGCTGCTATTTAATTAGCTTAGCTAGCTACGATGTTAAGCTGCTAGCAAACTAGTTAATGTCAAGTGAATGATTGATTGTTTATGAAAAACCTGTATCTAAGTTTGCTATCGGGTTAATTATGTTTTATTACGTTCTCAGGAATGCAAAGCTTGAAGAAACTCTCAAGAAGGCTGAAGGTAAGAATCCATTTGTAGGCACAGTTAAACCAAGGTTTAAAGAAACGATGAATTCACGCAACTGGAGTTCCAACCAAACTGCAGGATCTGTGTTGTGTGCTTATGATGTTCACATTAGTGCACTTAGTTGCAGTAATTATATCTTTTTTGTAATTGGGGACAACATTATGGCACAATTCCAGAACTTATCTTATTTAGGGTCTGAAAGGCAATAAATGGGGGTAGTTTAAACGAAATAATAACAATTTACACCGATCATCCTGTTCAAAAGTTTACACCCCCCTGGCTTTTAATGTAACGTCTTGCCTTCTTGAGCATCAGTGAATGTCTGCACCTTTTGTAATAGTCGTGTACGAGTCCCTCAGTCGTCCTCAGTGTGAAAAGACGGATCTCGACATCATGTAGCCGCTGTTGGAAAGGGCTCAAATATGCAGAATATGCTGGCAAAGCAAAGACTGTGCAGGAACTGAAGAAAATTGTTATTTAGGAACTGGAGTTAAGGGGAACTGTGGAGGTGAAAACCCTCGTATGACATTAGCCGACACAGGAGCGTCTGCACAAGCATGATCTGCATGGAAGAGTCATCAGGAGTAAATCCTACCTGCAACTTGAGCAGAAACATGAACGTCTGATGCATGGATTTTATTATCTATATAAGCTAGAGGCATTTTGGAAACGATTGATAAAAGTGAAACTCTTTGGCCACACTCCTCAAACCAAGAGCAGCATTTGGTGAAAAGAACACGCTGCCCAAAAACATACCTCAAAATTGGGTATTTTGTTGATTAATTCGCATTAATACTCCACGAGTGTTTTATGAATGGCTGATAAGAGCGTTGGTTATTTTCTGAAGATTGCGTATGATCAAAAATATTATGAAGGTTCTTGGTTCTTGAACCGTGGCCTAGGAACTAAAATAAGCTTCGCTTCCTGTGATGGAAACGTAAACAGAATAGAGTGAGCTACATTTATTGAGATGCCTGCTGCCCGGCACGTACTCCAAAACATTTTGGATCAAAGTGTCCAGAGAAGTAATAACGAAAAAAAAAAACAGTAGCCAGAGAATGAAAACAGTTGTGCACTTGACCTATAAATTCACAGAACTTCTCGTTTCCTCTTCATGCAGATGCAGCAAACACACAGAGTCGAGAAAATACTACGCTGAGATCTGAGAAGAAAATGCTAGAAAGCGACCTGCAGAAGACTCGGGTCAGGATCCTGATTGTGCGGTTTCGCAGCGATTTCTGCATCGTAAATGGTTATAGAATGTTAATATGATTTCGCTTCATTCCGTTCATGCAGGAGAGTCTCCGGCTTAGTCGAGAGGCTTTTGAAGAGTTGGAGGATCTGAAGGTGGAGAACGCTAAGGCACTCATTGTGTATGTATTATGAGAATTAGAAAATCATCAGGTCATATTGATCTTATTAAGACCCATCACAACAACCTATTTCAGACTTTTTTTTTTCTTTCTTCCTTCCCCGCATTATTTTTATGATGAATACGACCTAGCGATCTAGTATTTACTAGCTAGTATCTTGATGTTGATTTTAGGTGAGTAATGTAGGTTTGGTAAAACAGTATAAATTAGGCATGTTAGCTTACTCTCCAGCTAAGGCTGCTGTTCTATTAAAATTTATCTTTTTTCCCCCACACCAGAAAAAGCAATCTTGAAAATCAACTTCTGGCACTTGAAGGTCTGTTATTTATTTATTTATTTATTTATTTATTGATTGATTGATTGATTGATTGTCTATCCCTGACATGACAAATTCAAGTGTGGAAGATCACCATGATTCGAGAACCTTTTTAATGCATTTTGTTCTTATTAATAGATAATGTTGCTGTTGTTGTTGTTGTTGTTGTCGTCGTTGTTATTACAGACACGAACCTCAAGCAAAATCATACAATCCGAGACCTGAAGAGCAAAAACAGTAACCTTGAAAAAAGCATCAGATTAATAGAGGTGCCCATTTTCAAAAATATATTCTAAAAAATAATTCAACACTGAAGTAATTTAAAGATTTACTTTTAGTGGGAACAGTAACGTAAATGCATTTGTTATATTTGATCGATATTTTTTATTTATTTATTTATTTATTTATTTTTTATAAACCCTTACAGGAAAAACTTGCAACGCTCGAAAAAGAGTTCAACAAAGGTAGCGTTGAAATTTCTAGCTTGTATTTTGGCACGTTAATCGTTTACTGTGACCTATCTAATAAAATTGGTTATTGTCATTACAGAGAAAAGGTGTTCATCTACACAAACTGAGAATGAGCCAAAAGTTGACAAAGGTATTTCCAAACCAAAAAAAAAAAAGTGATTGAATACAATATTTTCAGTATTATATCAGGGTTTTTTCCCTAGGCTTTCAGGGGGCTTAGTCTGGGTTCCTAGTTATGGTAGTTGCTGGGTTTGATCCTTACCATATTTGTAAAAGAACTGGTAACACTTATTGTACACTTATTGTATTTATAGTCCAAATTTCACCAAATAACATGTTTTGAGATTGAATGAAAATAAATTCCTTGGTACGTTCATTCGGCAAAAACACTCGGGTGCAGCATCTAAGCCTTTCTATGGTAAGGAAAACCCTGTATATGGAGTTTTGTCTCTGTTACAACTTGTATATTATAGTGTATATAGTGTAATTTTTTTAATTTAAGAAATTTCTGCAGCTTCATAGGTGTATCTGTCCTATAGTCTTTGTACTATAAATGCACATGGTACATTTGGCACAGACAACAAAGCACAATCCAGATTTTTAGTAGAATCTGGGATCATCATGTTTTCCTAAAATCTAGAAAATACTACAGCCATATTTTCTCAAAACTGCAAATTGTAACGTTATTTAATCCATACTTTCAATGTTATGTTGTCGTTTTCAGATAAAATCTGGACCCTCCTACAGGAAGTCTGGCACTGCGTGGACCCTCTGTCCAAAACACCGGGAAATTTAGCTTTAAACGGTAACAACCTTTTAAGCAGCATTCGCTAACTAAAATATTATGCTGTTATCGAATCATTGCTCAGAATCTAACATTTTTAAAACAATCCCCAGACAATCAGCACTTAACATTCAGACCTTCAAGATGTCCTCCTCGTCCGGTGCCGCTCAGTCCCTTTAGAAAGCCGATGCTGACTCGGTCAACTGTCTCAACTCCGAACGGAGCTAAGGCGTCTCCAGAAAAGAGTCAATCTGAATCTTTATTAGTAGGAGCAAGCAGTCCATGGAAAGACCAGACGAAAAGGAAAGCGGGCAGGAAGAAGAAAAGAAGCCCGGATTCCGAAGATCTAGATGAAGACTGTGCGAAGACAACCAGTGATTTATCACTCAGTAAAGATGGTCCTGTTGATCACTTATCAGAGGAGGAAGCTTCAGTAAAAACCCTTGATATATGGGAAATTCTCAGCTGGTCTTCTGCTTTACCTGCACCTTTATCTCCACTGCCTCCTGATGAGTTGGTAATCATTTTATGAATACTATTACCAATCTTTATTTCAATGTGTGTCATTTTTAGCATGTAGTAAGTCTGAATTCTTTTTGCAGTAAGTAGTATTTACTGCTCATTCCAAGTATGTACAGTAGGGTCCAAAAGCCTGCTTTTAAATTTCATCGCTTATCAAAAACTTTTATAAAATCTGACCTTACTTTTGGACCCTCTTGTATAATTGCACCTTAGTAGGTTCATTTCCGAACTTGTGTTATATGCTGTTTGTTTCAGGCTGAGATGGACGTGGATTCGAGTCTGAAAGAGTGTCCGATTTCCAAAGTTGACGACGGCCAAAAATCACAGTCCGAAGAGCCAAAACCATTAGAGGATAGTGTAGCAGTTTCATCTGCTTGTTTATCTCCGGGAAACCAATCGAAAGTGCTGGCATCAGTCGCTCCTGATAGCGATGAACAGATCCTGCAGAATATTTCAGCAGAGAGCCAGGAAATGCAAGTAGAAAAGATGAAAGAAAATCCCGAAGATTCACCTTGTACAGCAGTAAGAAGTTTACAGAGTGAATCCGATGGGGAGCGTGTTGGCGTAAACCGAGCCACGTTAATCACGGCGGAATCACAGCTGAGCGCCGAGGAAGAATGTACGAGTCAGATCAACGTTAAAGCACAGTGTAATGCTGGCCACGAAGAACCTAATGCAGATTATAACGATGCCTTCGGTCAAGGTTCGGAGCCTGTGCAGCAGGTTATAATACCCGAGGCGTGCCCAGATGAAGAAGATAAGTCCGTCCAGCGTCGGTCTGAAGTTAAAGCAAATGGGGCTGCATATTCTTTACAGGTTTGTGTAACTCCACAAACATGTTCTATGACCGAGCCTGAACGAACCGTAGAGGAAATCCCGAGTGTCTCGACACCCGTGGTCACAACCACAGATTTAAAGATGGCTGAAGATCAAAATGGCTATGATGGACAAGACAGTGAATCCTCCTGTACCAGGATGAATGGTGCGTCTTCTGGAGATTCCTCAGATGAAGAGTTCTTGGGTCTGAAGAGAAAAGTCAGAGGGATTTGCTTGAGACCAGGGGATATGGGCAGCATTACTTCAAACGAACGGCTATCAAATGAAAAGCAAGAATCTGGAGATCAGGTTCAGGGAACAAACTGTGGAACCAAAGAAGAGCATCTTCAACCGGAGAACGTGAAAGATGACGAATGTTTAAAAGACGGCAGCGTTACGATGAAGATGTGCAAACCTGGAATTCTTGAAGACGTCGCAGGGGTAGAGGTTACACAAGAGACAGGACTAGCAAAGAAGGGTAAACATGAACCAGAGAGCTATCCCAACAACTCTTTACCAATTTCTGATGCACACGATCAAGAGGAGGAATGTGTACTATCTGGATCATTTAGCCCCAACGTTGAAAACATGGATGGTGCCAAACCAAAAGTCCCAAGTGTGAAATCTCAAGATATTTGTAGTGCATCTTCAGTAAATACACCTACACTGTCTAGTTTAGATAAAAGTGTGGATCTACCTTTCGCAGACGAGGCCTCCAGAAACGCACTTACCTCAGCTCAGTCTCCAGAATCAATTGGAAAGGTTCTTACAGAGATGGGTCCTCCACTACCTCCGGTTGTTTTACCATTGACTGCAACTCCTCCAAAATTTAGGAAACACCTTACTCCAAATAGGCCCAGCATCCAGTTGCCTACCTGGTCATCAACAGAAGGGCAATTTTCTCTCAACCAGCAGCCCAATGTACCTTCTCCAGATCCTGGCCTTCAAGATGAAGTAAAGACATCTATGACTTTTCCTTCACCAACACGTGGCGTTCCTTCTTCCCCTTTGCAGTTTGGATCAGCAACTCCCAAGCATGCACTCCCCGTCCCAGGAAGGCTGCCCTCATCAGCGTTAAACTCCTCATCACCCTCTGCCTCACAAGAGAACTCCATGCAGATGCTGGATACCATGTATCCAGAGCTTTCTGCCCAAGCAAGGACTCTAAACATCCTACGGGGTAACGTTAACCTCGGAAGGGCCGCGAATGAGAGTGGGGCCTCTCCACCTTCCGTCAATCCCATCTCGGGGAATAAAACGATCAACTCCTCATCCACAGCTTTCACCAAGACGGACCAAAAGGCAAAAAGAACTGCAAATATGTTACTACCCAAAAGCGCCAAAAAGCTTCGACTCGATACCTGTTCACCCGATGCTTCAAGTCTTACCCCTCCAGTGCAACACGTTAGTGATCAGCCAAGTAATGGCGTAGCATCGCCAACACACTATCCAACGAATAGTCCGCCAAGCAACAACCAAACGGCGAGCAAAGAAGGCAAAACCGTGGACGATTTCAATGATGCGCAGTCCCTCATCTTCAGTGCATTCGAAAAACTTCAAAATTCCTGTTTCGATGTGTTGCCTGTAATCAGGAGTCATGTGTTTCTTGGACGGATATCTGAAGTTCCTGTCCTAAGAGATGAAGAAAAATGTGTCATTTCGGATTTTTGTTCAAAGCAGGTAAATGTTTTTTTTTTTTTTAATGTATTCATTTATTTATTTAGTGTGCATGTGATTCAAATTCATTACTCGAGTTCTATTGAAGCTCAGTAGTTGTTTTAATGGGGACCTAGGTGTTTTAGACCTAGATCTTGGTGACTGTTTAGTGAAGGACCCCACACTGGCCAACTTCACCGCTTACGCCGAGTTTTGTGGAGATCGCCGACAAACGGCCGAAATCATAGACAAATCAGAACTCGCTCCGGTGAGAGGCAAACGTGACGTACGAATTATCAAAGACGCGATCTGAGAGAGAGAGGCGAGATATCTAATGTGTTAAATATCTGGACCTGTCTGCGATTCCAAGTCACGTAATGCGAAATCTGTTTTGACTGAACGTAATTGCAGCGTTGATCTACAGCCAACGGGGGCGCAAGAAACTGGGCACGGCCTGGAACGTTTCAGTGGGAGGAGTCATGACGTACCTCCAGTTCTCTCTGTAGAACAGACAATCCTTGCTGTCACACGTCTCCACACCCATTCCCTCCTCCATAGTCTTTTTGTCTTTTTTTTTTTGACTTTTCGCTGCATCCAAAGTGTGCGAACTTCGTGCTGTCCGCCGTTTTCTAAACCACGTCCGGACAAGCACGAGAACGCAATCTTTTGTAATATTCATATCGCATGTGCTCCGTTGTGAAACGTAATTTGGAGTCGTCAGTAGTGAAATGTTTTGTAATGCGTTCATCCCTGTCGCCAATTTGCTTGTGTAATTTGAAAACCCTACGAGACCCTTCCACGACAAGGCGGACAGTCGTGGAATATGGGCGGTACCACAAACCGATGTCTTTGGGAGTCATGTAATAGAGTAGAAGCCGTTGGGGTCAGAGCGTGGGGTCAGCCATGGTACAGCACCCCTGGAGCAGAGAGGGTTAAGGGCCTTGCTCAAGAGCCCAACAGTGGCAGCTTGGCAGTGCTGCGGCTTGAACCCCCGAACTTCCGATCCCAGAGCCTGCCCCTCATTTTTTACCAGTTTCCCCATGTGCAAAAAATTAATAATAATTAATAAATTAAAGGAAGTGAAAAAATTAAAAATAATTTTTAACAGAAATTCATTCAGTCCAGTGTTTCGGTTTATGTAACACCTAGTAGTCCCCCTAAGCTTAGTGTACAATCCAGTACTAAATTCTTCATGCCAGAGTCCTCATTTTCTACGTTCTCTGATCAGTCCTCAGCGGAGAAGTTTATGTTGGCCGTTTTGTCCAAGATCAAGGCAGAAAGAGCCGTTTTGAAACACGAACTCCTGCAGTCTCACTGTAGGGTTTATGTAGGTTTGTGTCGATGGAGCGGAGACTATCAGAAAGCACACGCCCTTGCCTACAGTCTTCTAAAAGAAGGTGAGTTTGTATCGACGTTTTATTTTATTTTCAAATGTACTTGCTAGTAAAACAGTGATAACAGTAGCACGTGTGTTTCTGTAGTTATGTGCTATGGTTTTCACACTTGCAGACTTCCCTGAAGCCCCAAAGCTGATTTTATTCATGGTGACAACATGGCCAACTGTTCTATCCCACGACAGCCCTTTGTGTCGTGCCATTAACATAGTGAGCAGACTGAAAGCAGAGGGAGAGATCTTAGACTACCTCAGCAAGTATCTACACTGGGACGAGGTAAACAGCTGCCTCGCTGACTCTCGAGGTTCTTCTCCATTTCTTGGTTTCTTACTAGGGCTGCATGATCGATTAATCGGACGGGGGACCAAACTTTCAGTAGCAAACAGTGTTACAAATATAAACGTCCGACTGAAACTTTACATTAACACAATTGTTTGTCGAATTTTATATTTAAACTCAGGAAAAAAAAGTATGCCATTTATTATATTGTAATTATTATCTTATACTTTTTTTCAGATATGACCTTTCATGTAGCGTGTTATAGAGCTGTTTGTGAATGTACAAAGTCTGCAATGTTTCCAAAATAAAAGCGCACGACAGACCGAGTTATTGACTCCCAAAAGAAGGAGTCGATTCTGAACAGCTGAAACGAGTCGTTAGTGATTCCAGAGTTTACTTCCTGTACTAACCGACGTAGGTTTGTAACAAAAAACCCCGCCTCTGGTCTTCATCGGCTGCTCGCTGACAGACGGAGCTGAAACTCGTTACTCGGTAGTGGACGTTTCCTTTTTGACACACGCTGACAGCAATAGACCAGTCACGACAGACTCGGACGTCTGACCAATCAGAGCAGAGTATCCTCTCTGAAAGGAGGAGTTTAGAAAGAATCATTTAACGAGTCGTTTGTGACACTGGAGGGAAAAATGTAATGCTGCAATTTAAATTACGAGCAGGTTAAAGTGCTCTCAAATTTATTGTATGAGAGCTTTAAAAGGCACGTTTTAAACCGTCGTAGGTGCGCTTTAAAATCCAAATAAACGATGTTTTTCATGCATTATTTTTTGTGGATGCACAAAAAAAAAAAAACACAGTTAAACTACAGTCCTAAATTAATTCAAACTCAACCTTTTAAGCAACTCGCACCAGTTTCCTCAACCCCTTGCAGACCGTGTAGCATTTTGGACTGTATTCTTAATCCACTTTACCTTTTCCATATATCGTACTTTCACATCGCAATTTAAGCCACCGGCAGGCCCGGGTCCGTCAATTCATCGCCATTCATGAACGAAACTGACTGTGAGAGTTTGAACTTATTGGTGGAGTGCTCAGTAGAGCAAGAGTCGTTTTTCTTACCCATTACTCGTCCGTTCATTCTGCCGAGCCATTATATTCTATAAAAATAAATATTTTTCATTAAAATGATTATTTTGTGTTTTTTTTTTTTTTAAATTGAAGTTTATTAAACTGCGTAGCAAATTAAAGTTGTATTTTCTGCCAGAGGCCCCCAGGTGACATCCAGGAAGCGATCAGCACCGTACTAAAGGCTCTTCTGAAGGACGGCACGTTGACGTTCCAGAAGCACGATCGTTATGGTGATGACCTCTGCAACGCTGCTTGGGAATACATTTTCAGCTTGGAGCTCCTGTGTGCACATCAGGGCTGGAAGTGGACCCATGATAATATTATAGGGTACCGTATGCAAGAAATATTCAGTTTTATAATGTTCTGTTGATTTGAATGTGTATATTTATCTCTGTTTGTATTTCAGGGTAGTTGCAAATTTAGATACAGAGCTCAGCAGTTCATGGTGTAGGGCAGGCCTGCACCACTGGCTGTATATGGCAAAAAAAATTTGGAATCAACACCTTCTTTTTTTTCACCCTTCAGTGTGTGAACACCTGGATAACTTCTCGCATGCCGATACCTTTTGACAATAATTCACGTGGTGATCATACTATTAAAAGTAACGGCAGACATTGCCTTCTCTTCTTCTTGCCTCATATACACGCCGAGTGTTCAAAGTTATCTGTGGAACTGTCTACCTGTAGCTATCTGTTTGTGTATCTGTATCTGTAGCTATCTGTTTGTGACTCCGGTCTGATCTGGAGCGGAACCTGTGGCTATCTGTTTGTGACTCCGGTCTGATCTGGAGCGGAACCTGTGGCTATCTGTTTGTGACTCCGGTCTGATCTGGAGCGGAACCTGTGGCTATCTGTTTGTGACTCCGGTCTGATCTGGAGCGGAACCTGTGGCTATCTGTTTGTGACTCCGGTCTGATCTGGAGCGGAACCTGTGGCTATCTGTTTGTGACTCCGGTCTGATCTGGAGCGGAACCTGTGGCTATCTGTTTGTGACTCCGGTCTGATCTGGAGCGGAACCTGTGGCTATCTGTTTGTGACTCCGGTCTGATCTGGAGCGGAACCTGTGGCTATCTGTTTGTGACTCCGGTCTGATCTGGAGCGGAACCTGTGGCTATCTGTTTGTGACTCCGGTCTGATCTGGAGCGGAACCTGTGGCTATCTGTTTGTGACTCCGGTCTGATCTGGAGCGGAACCTGTGGCTATCTGTTTGTGACTCCGGTCTGATCTGGAGCGGAACCTGTGGCTATCTGTTTGTGACTCCGGTCTGATCTGGAGCGGAACCTGTGGCTGTCTGTTTGTGACTCCGGTCTGATCTGGAGCGGAACCTGTGGCTGTCTGTTTGTGACTCCGGTCTGATCTGGAGCGGAACCTGTGGCTGTCTGTTTGTGACTCCGGTCTGATCTGGAGCGGAACCTGTGGCTGTCTGTTTGTGACTCCGGTCTGATCTGGAGCGGAACCTGTGGCTGTCTGTTTGTGACTCCGGTCTGATCTGGAGCGGAACCTGTGGCTGTCTGTTTGTGACTCCGGTCTGATCTGGAGCGGAACCTGTGGCTGTCTGTTTGTGACTCCGGTCTGATCTGGAGCGGAACCTGTGGCTGTCTGTTTGTGACTCCGGTCTGATCTGGAGCGGAACCTGTGGCTGTCTGTTTGTGACTCCGGTCTGATCTGGAGCGGAACCTGTGGCTGTCTGTTTGTGACTCCGGTCTGATCTGGAGCGGAACCTGTGGCTGTCTGTTTGTGACTCCGGTCTGATCTGGAGCGGAACCTGTGGCTGTCTGTTTGTGACTCCGGTCTGATCTGGAGCGGAACCTGTGGCTGTCTGTTTGTGACTCCGGTCTGATCTGGAGCGGAACCTGTGGCTGTCTGTTTGTGACTCCGGTCTGATCTGGAGCGGAACCTGTGGCTGTCTGTTTGTGACTCCGGTCTGATCTGGAGCGGAACCTGTGGCTGTCTGTTTGTGACTCCGGTCTGATCTGGAGCGGAACCTGTGGCTGTCTGTTTGTGACTCCGGTCTGATCTGGAGCGGAACCTGTGGCTGTCTGTTTGTGACTCCGGTCTGATCTGGAGCGGAACCTGTGGCTGTCTGTTTGTGACTCCGGTCTGATCTGGAGCGGAACCTGTGGCTGTCTGTTTGTGACTCCGGTCTGATCTGGAGCGGAACCTGTGGCTGTCTGTTTGTGACTCCGGTCTGATCTGGAGCGGAACCTGTGGCTGTCTGTTTGTGACTCCGGTCTGATCTGGAGCGGAACCTGTGGCTGTCTGTTTGTGACTCCGGTCTGATCTGGAGCGGAACCTGTGGCTGTCTGTTTGTGACTCCGGTCTGATCTGGAGCGGAACCTGTGGCTGTCTGTTTGTGACTCCGGTCTGATCTGGAGCGGAACCTGTGGCTGTCTGTTTGTGACTCCGGTCTGATCTGGAGCGGAACCTGTGGCTGTCTGTTTGTGACTCCGGTCTGATCTGGAGCGGAACCTGTGGCTGTCTGTTTGTGACTCCGGTCTGATCTGGAGCGGAACCTGTGGCTGTCTGTTTGTGACTCCGGTCTGATCTGGAGCGGAACCTGTGGCTGTCTGTTTGTGACTCCGGTCTGATCTGGAGCGGAACCTGTGGCTGTCTGTTTGTGACTCCGGTCTGATCTGGAGCGGAACCTGTGGCTGTCTGTTTGTGACTCCGGTCTGATCTGGAGCGGAACCTGTGGCTGTCTGTTTGTGACTCCGGTCTGATCTGGAGCGGAACCTGTGGCTGTCTGTTTGTGACTCCGGTCTGATCTGGAGCGGAACCTGTGGCTGTCTGTTTGTGACTCCGGTCTGATCTGGAGCGGAACCTGTGGCTGTCTGTTTGTGACTCCGGTCTGATCTGGAGCGGAACCTGTGGCTGTCTGTTTGTGACTCCGGTCTGATCTGGAGCGGAACCTGTGGCTGTCTGTTTGTGACTCCGGTCTGATCTGGAGCGGAACCTGTGGCTGTCTGTTTGTGACTCCGGTCTGATCTGGAGCGGAACCTGTGGCTGTCTGTTTGTGACTCCGGTCTGATCTGGAGCGGAACCTGTGGCTGTCTGTTTGTGACTCCGGTCTGATCTGGAGCGGAACCTGTGGCTGTCTGTTTGTGACTCCGGTCTGATCTGGAGCGGAACCTGTGGCTGTCTGTTTGTGACTCCGGTCTGATCTGGAGCGGAACCTGTGGCTATCTGTTTGTGACTCCGGTCTGATCTGGAGCGGAACCTGTCCTCCGCACTTTGTGATAGTGTCTTATTAACTTTATATTATCTTTATTTGTTAACCTTGTTTCTATTCAGCAGTGTCAATTCAACCAGGTACAAGTGTTTATATTAATCTTGTATAGTGGTGTTGCCCTTGTAATTCCAGTCTCATAAAACAGCTGTGAAGTTAGCATACCGCCACTTGCTATATCTCAGTTGTCATTCCCCGGTCATAGCTGACCTGCTGCATGAGGATCTTCTGGAAATTTGGAGCTGGATCCCACTGAGACATTTATGAAGCACTACAGCAGAATCCCTTATTGTGTGGTCTATAGCGAAGCCCTCTGGAAGCTGGGGAAGGACATCAGGTCTTGCATCTCAGAGCGCTAGGTATTGGAATGGGCATTGCATGGGTAGCTCATTTAGTAAGTCTAAACACAAGTCCGAGATCCGCCGAGCACCAAAGCCCAGTGATGATGCTAGCTGTAAACGAGCAGGAATAAAGATGAATGATGCCAACATGAGAGCCTGTCGTCTCCCTCAAAGCTTGAGCATGGATGGCTGAGCATCAGATATGGCTCAGTTGAGAGGTTTTTAATAGAAATCACCCTTGCAGTCTTTGGCGGAACATCCGAAAAAGGCCCGAACCCGAATCCGCTTCATGTACCTCATCTGGAGAAGGCAGGGCTGCTTATATTCATGGCTGTGTTCTCCAAGTGCTATAGAAATCAAATTGAATGGAGTCGAAGTATAAGTGTTTTAGTTGAGCTACACTACACTATGGTGTTCGGGCAAGCAGCGTGAACGCCAGGGAGATGTCGGCCATCTCAGCACCTCTGCCCATGTGACGGCGGTTAGCAACAAAACTGCAGTGGTCTGCTCAAGGCCTCAAAAAGGTCAACGTAAACCTGGTTTCCACTAGTGGTTAGACAGGCTCATTATCACAAATGAATGAATGAAAAGGTGTGCCACCCCCAGCCGGACTACATGGGCCCTTACATGCAGGCTAGAACCCTAGCCTTGTACACTGAAAGCTTTAGACTTATAACATTGTTCCGGACGGAGCTAGGAGCCCTTCTTCTGCTATGTTCTCCAGGAGTCAGATGCGGGGTGGATTCCCGTAAAATAATTCTCCATGTGGTCCAGATGGGATGTTGGGATGAGTAGTATTGTCGACAGCATTTTTTGGCTGGCAATCACCTCAGCCAGGAGAACTGTATGCATTGGAGATGGGCTCGTCATGTATGCGCTGATGACCAAATAGTTGTAGGGTGACCGTGTGATGGAACTCAAAGTGCCTAAGTAAGATTATAGGAGCCTTAAACATAAGAACCTGGTGGTTGCCTTCAGTGTGCTACAAGGATCGATCTGTACGATGTTCCCTACTGTGTGACTACACACCTTACGGTGATCTGTGATCCAAACAATTGGTCAGAGCACCAGCTATTCCTTGGGCACAATGTTGGTCCAAAGAGATTGCTTAGACAAACTATCACAATGGGCATCTAGGAGGATGAGTCAGTTCATCATGACCTACTGGTATAAGGTTGTGCAGGTATTGAAATGCTGCCACTGGCTTTAAGGAGAGGTGAAAAGAGAGTGTCTGCCATTACTGACTTAGTGTCAAAAGGTCTCAGCATATGTGTAAAATATGAGTATGAGTAAATGAGCATGGCTTCAGACTGATGGGCTTTGTGGTTTCTCAGTAATGTGACAACTTGTTTTTTTGTTTTATTAACTTCAAGAGAAAGGAAAACGAGAAGAGATTCTCCTAACACGACGGATTATAGCTGTTATAACGGGAACTGAATTCTTTCATGGACATTCCTCATCACTAGAAGGGAATGAGAAGTACAATGTGTAAATTATCAGTGGTAAATTTCTTTGATGTAAAAGGAATTTTTTTTTTTAAAAATGTAATGCAGTAACATTAGTTTTGTATCAGGTCTCATCATACCAATCCCTCATAAATTATTCCTTACTTACATAAAGGGGCTGTAGTCTGGGGACTGTTTGAATTCACAACCTTCCACTCATAGAACCATAACAGCTCATCTAACGTCAACACTCAGACACTCATCGTAGTCTTTTTTTTTAAAAAAATTCTTTCTGTTTTATTTACCAGAAAAGAGCTTTGGCCGGTCATGAATGCCTGGGTGACGCAACCAAGATCTCAGCAAACACCAGTCCGAGACATTTGTGTAGCAGCAGTTTTGAGGCTGATCGGTACGTTTCTTGAAAATAAGATCTTAAGCCGATATCTCACGTTCCTTTTGGAATATTCAATGTGTTTCACTCTTGGTCTTTTTTTCCATCTCTGTCAGGACGACTTGGCCAACTAGGCCTTAAGGAGAAACTTTGCATGTCTGTCCAAAATGTTGCAAAAGCCATAAACCTGTTTGGGAAACATGGAATATCGGAAGGTAATACATTCTTCTTTATACTGGAGATTCTGCAAATTTTTTTTAATCCTTTCCCCATCATGAACGTTTATGTATTTTGTGTGCAGGTGTGCCGTGGGAGGTGCAGCTTTCGGCGGCCTACACCATTTATGATCTGGCGCCCAGTAACCCCAAAGAAGCACTGGAGGCTTTGGCATCATGGCGAGGAGAAATCACTCAGCCAGTTCCCCCAGCCATCACCAGCTGCATTACGCAGATCGGCTCCATCTGTCGTCAGATATAACCATAAAATCTAAATCTGTACAGCATTACCTGTCTTTTTAGTTGCACAGTTTTTACTTTTGTCTCTATCCATGTGGAAAATCTGCTCGCTGGTGATTTTCATGTCTCAGATCGTTAATGGTGCTCAGTGTGCATTTGTAAATTCTTGTACATTTTGTATATAGATCAATTGTTAAATTTAACATTAAAACTTAGTTTGTCTACATAAGGAAAGAAAGAAAATTGTCTTTGACTATGTTTTTGAATATTGGTTTCTGTCATTTTTGGGTTTTTTTTAGCCAATTATACACCAATCGCAATCTAAAAACCACATGTCCTTATAAATAACTGTTCTGCAGTATAGCTTGCATTAGCATTTGGCTAAATAGCAAAAGGGGTTTGAAGCTACCGGGTATCTCTTAATAATGTAATGTTCTCAGACGGATTAAATTAGCCGTTTGCGTCGATCAGGTAGATGGCTAGACATAGTCTAGCCGGAAACAGCGCTGTTCAATTGGTCGTGAGAAACTACTAAAGTCTCCGCCCGTTTAAAATCTCATTTGGGAAAAACTTATTGTATTCCATGTACAAAAATATTTTCACTTGTACTACGCAGGATCGTTATGGGCCATGAAATGAATTCGAGCAGATAAAGAACCCCAGTCCCCTAGAAATTCTGGAGTAATATACCTTGTGGATGAGCTGTTATAGAAAAAATAATTAACCATGTGGTGGTGTAATGCATGTGTAGATGGAAATCAAAGTGAAATTCTGATCTGTTGTCTTGTGTTCATGGTTTGATCTCGAACCCAAATGTCTTCAGTGTAAATGATCTGCACTTACATAGCGCCTTTTAACCTTAGCGGCTCTACAAAGCGCTAAGGTTAAAATGTCTCATTCACCCATTCCCACACGCACACACCAATGGCAGCAGAGCTACTATGCAAGGCGCTATGCAACTTTGGGTTCTGTCCCAAGGACACTTCGGCATGTGTAGTCATGTGGGCCTGGAGTTGAACCGCCAACCCTATGATTAGTGGACAACCTGCTCTACCACCTGAGCAACAGCTGCACCAATATGTCGTCATCTCTACCTGAAATACACTGAACAGCAGCTATGCTAATCGTTCTCCTTTTGTTTCCTGTTTCTACCTTGGGATGCCCTGGATGTTCCAGCTCCAATTCATAACCGGGCTCTACGAAGATTCCAGAGAGATAACAGTGAACCCGCTCTGTTCTCTGGACCAGCCTGACCTATCCTGATGCCCTACTTCTGGTTGGAGTTCTCAACACTTGGAAACCACTAGCTGATGCTGAGGATGACCCATATGGACAGCCTAAAGACACATTTGGAAAGCTCGGAGATGACATTGGACTGCGGTTGAGACGAATGGTTTTGGTGCGATGTCTTGGGATTGGCACAAACAGACTTTGCATTCGAGTCTCCATCAGTGTGCGGTTTAAAACTTCAATGGGATGGACTTCATGTTGGGACGTTGGAGCCCACCTTAATTGTTTCAATGAGGAGTCATATTAATTTTTTAATCAATTTTCATATTGCTCTTGAGTAAAAGTGTTTGATAATAACAATTCTATGTATTCTTTTACCTTACTGGCCTAATTAACCAATATATTCAGATATCTTTGACTCTATAGCACCTTTTAAATACAAATGTCCTCAATTTAAAATCACAACCATGGTTGGGTGGCTCTACTCCTCTGCTTAGACAGACTTGTCGGATCATCTTACTGTTTCGTTTGATATCTTTAGAAACTACCTGGTGAATTTTCAGAAAGCAGCCCAAAAAAGCTAGAGTTATACACTTCTGATATTATTAGTTAAATATTGTAATACCCATAAAATCCTGTTTAACACTATTAATTCAATAATTAATCTTCACATCTCTTATGAAGTTGAATCATCTCCTACTGTTTGTGAGAGATTTTTGAGGTTCTTTATTGAAAAGATTGACGGCATTCGATCCTCCCTCACTCCTTCACTCCTATCCACTCTAATAGTTTGCTCGGTTTGTTCAGTTACTACAGCTACTTTGAACAGCTTTAAACCGGTGTCTATTTCTGAGCTGAGGGACTTAGTGATGCAGGTGAAACTAAAACTTCGCCTAATGATGATGTTGCCTCTGACATCATTAAACTTGCTTTTGATACGCTTGGTCCTACTATTCAAGTAATTATATTCATTCTTGCTTAGTTTCCAGAATTGTCCCATGTCTAGCCGTTGCTCAAATAGCCCAGTCTTTACTCAAAGTGTTTGAATAACTATCGTCCCATTTCAAAATTGCCATTTGTTTCAAAAGCTATGGAAAAAGTTGTCTTGTCACCATTGCTTCCTTTTCTTGAACTAGACTCAGGTTTCTATGTCCCATGGGGTTCCTCAGGGGTCCATTTCGGGGCCACTACTCTTCAATATGTATATGCTTCGGCTTGGTAATATCATTAGAAAATATGACGACATCTTCCATTTCTATACCGATGATTCTCAGCTGTATCTCCAATTAAAATTTAGAGACTCTCTGCAGCCTCTCATGGACTCTCTTGAGGATATTAAATGCTGGATGGTAAATAACGTTCTTCAGCTCAACAGTGATCAAACTGAGGTGATTATCTTTGATCCTGCCAAAACTAGAAGCTCTATAGTTAGTTATTTAGACAATCTCATGCCTGATGTTAAGCCACATGCAAAAAATGTACCTTTCCGTAAATCGTCACTTTCCTTTCAAGATTTGGTCATTCATGTCATTCATGCATTGATTACATCATGGCCGGACTATTGTAATTCTCTATACCTTGGTCTTCCCTAATATTCATTGGCACGTTTGCAGGTGGTCCAGAATGCAAAATGCAATGAATGTTAACAAATACAAAAAAAAAAACGTGATCGCTCCAACTCTAGCTTCTCTCCATTGGCTTGCAGTCTTTTTTTTAGAATTCAGTTCAAGATTTTGCTGATTGTTTTTAAAAAACTCTGATTTATTTGCATTCAGCTCCCAAGTCTCTCAGGAACTTTGTGGAAGAAAGAAGTAGATAGTAATCCTCTATTGCTTGCCCACATTTGTCCCTCTCTCTTTCTGTCTATTCTTTCCAACTCTGTTATCCCTTCAATAACCCCCTTCAGTCAAGCCCCACTGACCACCTCCCCCCTCTTTCCCAACCTGCACTATGTTCAGGGACCTACACAAGGCGCATTTGCTGTTCCCTCACTTGTTGCACACTTGTTGAGTCCCTCTCTGTCGGACACTCTCTCCATCTACATCACCATCCCTCGACCTTCCTCCTGACGAGCATCTAAGACTTTTCTTCTCTCTTTGCTAGTTTGTGGATTCAGGGTAACTCCCAGTCAAAGTGTGTGGGAACACAGATGAGACAGCATGGACCTGGTTAACTGGCTTGATGTGGCTGTTTTGCTCTCACTCTGGCAGCGCATAGAAGGCATGCGAGCCGGTAAGCTGAAAATTCCAATAAGCTGTATTACACTGGTAAGGTCGTTGGTTATGGCTGTACTTACTTCAAGTGAATAGTAACATTCCTAATCAATGAATGTGAAACACACTCTTCCTATTGGATCCATTTGATAATTCAAATTAGGTGCAGAATTATCTATCTATCTATCTATCTATCTATATATATATATATATATATATATATATATATATATATATATATATATATATATATATATATATATATATACATACATTGTTATGAAACATGCACAACAATAGATTGTATAATATCCAAGGTAATTTCATGGGAGCTTGGTAAGAGGATCATGCTAAGACTTCATTAAGTCTCGAAACAATTGAGAAATGCCTTTTTCTCAGGCAACCCTATTCAAGACACAACCATAGATATGCATATTAGAGACCTAGATAGGATACGGTGTGTGTACTGCAGGAGCCCCCACTTAATTCATATTGATCAAATAAACAGTTTAACGTAGCTAGCTAATGCATGCTGAGAAAAAAAAATGCTCTCTTAGCTAATAAACATGAAACTAAGAATTAAGCTTTAAATAAATTAAGCATTTTACGCAGATATTTATACATGAAACGTACTGTTGCAAGTTGCAACAATACATTTGAAATCAAATTTTGTTTGTCAAGTTATACAAGTTTTCATTTTACAGGGCAGAGAAGAAACACAAGCATGGTGGCCACATGGTATCATATCATTGTGGATAGACTGTCATTAGCTATGTAAATATCTCATTATATCACTTTAAATGCACATGTAAACACTAGTAGCTCTAATAGTATTATATTAGTGATATGATTATTTCATTTTCCCTCTTATGTAAATTTGCATCATCACGTACTTGTCAGGTCGACTCCTTCCTTGAACTCAACTACCCAGAACACACCATGACATACAAACATGGCCGGTTCGGACTATAATCCCCAGCACAACACTCCACCGGCACATCCCAAGTTTCAGACCTTGAATTGACTATCGAGGGGTCAATCAAATAAATGTGAGATATCAACATCCTTTACCCTGGCCCAAGGGTGGGCAATCTTATCCGGAAAGGGCCGGTGTGGGTGCAGGTTTTCATTCCAACCAAGCAGGAGGCACAACTAATTCCACCGGTTTAATCAATTGATCTTGGCTTTCAATAGACTCAGGTGTGGCTTCTGCTGGGTTGGAATGAAAACCTGCACCCACACTGGCACTTTCCAGATAAGATTGCCCACCCCTGCCCTGGCCCCATCCGCATTTAAACAACTCCACTCAGATCAGATATTTTAAGTTATTCACTAGGTGACCAAACTAAGGTGTCTGCTGTCTCAGAGTGGCCAACACACAAGACCGTCAAAGACTAGCAGCGGTTGTTAGGGTTCACCAACTTCTGTAGGTACTTCATTCAGGGCTTTAGCTGAATTGCTCAGCCCCTGACCTCACTCCTCAAACAGGGTACAAGGAGCCTAGGAGCCTGGTGTGGAACTCTGTGGCCGAGGTGGCCCTAAACCAGCTGAAAGTAGCTTCTGCCCCTGCCCATACCACAGAGACCCTGGTCACACACTGCTATAGATTTCATTACTAAGCATCCTGGTCATTGTCGACTGGTTCTCAATGTCACTCCACCTCATTCCTCTGCAAAACTTACCCACTGCCTTTACAATAGCTGAACTCCTCTTTCACCACATATTCAGGAATTTTCTGATCCCAGAGGACATTGGGAGTGATAGAGGCACTCAATTCACCTCTAAAGTTTGGGCCAGTTTCATGGAGAAGCTGTGGGTAACTGTCAGCTTAACCCCTGGGTACCACCCACAGACCAACGTATAGGTGGAGAGGACCAACCAGGAGATCAGCTGCTTCTTGAAAACGTTCTGTGTGAACAGCCGGGAGGATTGATCCCAGTTAGTGCCTTAGGCGGAATATGCACAGAACTCACTATGACACTTATCTCACTCCCTTTCAATACGTGCTGGGTTACAAGTCGACCGATTCACCAGCAGTAGATAACTGGTTCCAAAGTAGTGAACAAGTATGGGAAAGTACCATCAATGCTTGGAACAAGTAGCTCAGTCCAATAAAGAATCTGCTGACCGGCACAGAGGAGAGAACTCCCATTACCAACCCAGGGACCGAGTCTGGTTAGCTACTTCCCTCAACCCCAAGTCTGCGGAAACTAAGTCCCAGGTACATCGGCCCTTTAAAAATCCTGAAACAACTAAATGAAGTTACATTTGAACTAGACTGCCGCATTGCTCCCTCGTTCCATGTTTCCCACCTGAAATCCATAATACCAACACCCCTAGCCTCCACACTCCCCTCCAGACTCCCCTCCAACTACCCTCAACGTTGAATTCTGTCAGGTCGCCTCCTTCCTCGAATTCAACTTCCTAGTAATATTATGAATTACAGGCCACAGAATAAACCTTACACTTAAATATTAAACGTATTTTAAAACGCTGAAAAGTATCTTCTTTAATCTTAGTAAGGCTCCAGATGTTATGCCTCAATATCTTAAAATCATGCAACAGTGTCACGACCCGAGACGTGGGTCACACACTTATTATTATCTAATGACCGTAAGTAAGTCCTTATATAAATATGTATTTTTTAAAAAATTTAATAAATAAATAAAATAAAATAAAATAGTTCTTTAATAAAACATTAATAAAACACAAGCTGTTGTACGCAATTTTGCAGTAGTGTATCATACCACCACCTAATTCAAATCATTATTGAAATTTATCATGATAAGATAATGATGCTGTATCTGCTGACACATTTTTCCCTCTCTTTTTATCTTCAGCCAAGGAATGGACATATGCAGGTAAGTAAGCATTTTACTGCATTATTTACTTTCATCCATAATTCTGCAACAAGCGAGACTCAAGCGGGAAGTTAGGATCCATGTCATCTACAAAAATTCAATTCAATTCTTAATTTGTACAGCACGTTTAACAATGGACGTTGTCACAAAGCAGCTTTACAGAAATATATCAATTCAGGATATAAATTTTAAATGTATAAATCGATCCATAATGAGCAAGCCAGAGGCAGTGGTGGCAAGGAAAAACTCCCTGAGATGATATGAGGAAGAAACCTTGAGAGGAACCAGACTCCAAAAAGAACCCATACCCATCTGTGTGACATTGGATAGTGTAATTATAAATAATTCCCTTCTTTAACTATGTGCTATATAGTCCAAAAATGCCACTGGGTAACCAAGAAATTCATTATAGTTTTACCATGAAGTCTGTTTTGTTGGCGTTATCAACTGTTCACTGATGGAGACTTAAGTGCAAAACTGACCGTGGCAATTGCAGTCCTAAGCCATCGTAGCAAAATTATTTATATCAATTGCAGTCCAAAGCCATCTTCATGGTTTCTAAGTGGTACCACCCACAGTAATCTCATGTATCTTTAGACTGTCCATATGAGGCCATCCTCAGCAGCAGCAAATGGGATTCAGGTGATGAGAATTCCAACCAGAAGTATTGCATCAGAATAGATCATGCAGGTCTGGAGAGCAAAAGGGGTCAGGTTCACAGGTGTCACATTTGTATTTCAACAAAGAGAGAGCAAGGGAGCGAGAGACAGACTGACAGACAGATTGTTAGGTATGTTCATTGTTACGTAAATCCAGTGTACACTGGGGGCAGGGTGCAAGCAGGGGCTCCAGCAAGATTAGCTATGACAGCATAACTAAAAGGGAGAGCCAGAAGATAACACAGACATGAGGGCGCCTTGGGACATAAAGTAAACCCCCCTGAACTGTGCTCATGAACCCTTCAAATCTGCTCCTTTACCTAAGAAAAAAACTATTAACAAAAGAATTGACTAAATAAATGTGTTTTCAGCCTAGACTAGAACACTGAGACTCTATCTGAGTCCCAAACACTAACTGGAAGGCTGTTCCATAACTGTGGGGCTTTGTAAGAAAAAGCTCTGCCCCTTGCTGTAGCGTTCAATATTCAAGGTACCAACAAATACCCTGCCCCTTTTGATTGATGTACAGTATAGGTGTAGGGAATCATAAAAGTTCAGAAGGTACTGCGGTGCGAGACCATTCAGTGCTTTATAGGTCAATAGTAGTATTTCATAATCAATTTGAAAATTGATTGGGAGCCAGTCCATTGTGGATAAGATAGGGGTCATGTGCTCATATCTTCTGGTTCCAGTAAGGGCTGCTGCATTTTGAATTAACTGGAGCTTGTTTATGTACTTATAGTGACATTATATTTCTTACCTTAGCAATATTTCTGAGATGAAAGAAGGCTATCCTAGTACTATTATCTACATGAGCGTCAAATGAAAGACTAGTCTATAATCACACCCAGGTCTTTTACTGCTGTACATGATGGAACAAACCATCGGGTGAGCTCATGCGGTTCCAAAGTGAAGAAGGAGTTCAATTCTTTTGTTATTAGAATTAAATTAGAATAAAAGTTCCTTCTGATTAGTTGTTACTATACAAATGATATTGTATGGTGTGAAGTATTGTATTGAAGTATAACAATGAGAGCATTAATATAAACCTGTGATTTGTCTCGCAGCGAGCACTACTGTCAATAAATGATGCCGTAAAACTAGTACTTTTTTCTTTTTACCGTTATCTTAAAACATGAAAACGGACAAAAAGGATCAAACAATTGTTAATAGATGAAATGTTCAAATTTCAATCATATTTTATCAGGACACATTACGTTACTGTATGAAATGGCTGCCTGTGGTGAGAGACAGCATGCAAATGCGTCAACTTGTTTGTGCTTTATTAGGACAAATGAAAAAAATTATAATCCAAACAATCCGCTGTTGTGTGTTTATTAAGGCACACATTGACTGGGAACAGTTCATTATTAGACAGATTAACAATCATTTTGGTTTACTAGTTTGTGTTTGTTAATTCCCCGATATATGAACATTGTCTAGACGTAATTTGGAACCGAAATGTGTGCATTCATTGAACAATGAAACTAAAGCAAATGTTTGCTAAGACTTAATAGTTAAGACTTAACACCTACAGAAATGTTAATACCCAGTTGTGTGTGTGTGTGTGTGTTTGTTCTTTGCTCTTCTTTTGTGTCCGTATTTGGGACAGCCTGACTGACACAGTATCGGGAGATGTTGTCCCACTGTTGTCATGGCAATCATCAGGGCAACTGCTGAGCCATTTTTCAAAACGTTTTCTTTCCTTCCTTCCATTCTTTTGTGCGTGGGTGGGTGCGTGCGTGCATGTGTGTGTGTGCGCGTGTGTGTGTGTGCAACACTCTGCTAATCCTCGTGTGAAAAATCATGCCTGAATATACTAACACACAATAATACTTATGCATGCATACCCAATACATTCTTGCACACACACACACACACACACACACACACACACACACACACACCTTAGTATGCACATACTATACTATTTACATTTATACACACAGGTACAGATATACACAAACATACAAAAACCCACCTACACAGACACCCCAGCCACCAACCCACACAAACAAGATGAAATTAGACAAGTATCTATCATTGACTATGCTGTTGAATAATGCTTTTGTGTTGAAATTAATGTGTGTGTGTGTGTGTGTGTGTGTGTGTGTGTGTGTGTGTGTGTGTGTGTGTGTGTGTGTGTTTTGCCAACCCTGCATCATCTCATTAATTGTGCATGACTAAACCCTGAGCTAATATTGCAGAAAGGCCTTATTTGACGCACACAAGAACACACATAGGATTTGGTACCTTTGTGAGGTATTTTCATTGACTTGTACGTATATTACTGTAGATATACAACCCCAATTCTGAAAAAGTTGGGACAGTATAGAAAATGCTAATAAAAACCAAGAGAAGTGATTTGTAAATGTATTTTGACTTATATAAATACATTTTTAAAATGTATAACGACAAGGTATTTGATATGTTACTTAATAAACTGCATAGTTTTTTTGAAGATAAAGTTTATTTTGATGCATGCAACACGTTCTAAAAAAGTTGGGACAGGGGCAATTCAGGACTAATAGTGATGTGAGAAGTTGAAATAAGAAGGTGATGTGAAACAGGTGAGGCTGATCGTCTAATCATAGTATATAAGGAGCCTCCAGAAAAGGATTAGTCCTTCAAGAGCAAGGATGGGTCTAGGCTCACCAATCTGTCAACAGATGCATCAATGAATAATCCAGCACTTTGAGAAGAACATTCCCCAAAGACAAATCGGTAGGATTTTGTGCATTTCACCTTCTACAGTGCACAATATAATGAAAAGATTCAAGGATCCGGTCAAATCTCGGTGTGTAAAGGGCAAAGCCGAAAACCATTGAATGTGCGAGATCTCCGATCCCTCAAACGTCACTGTCTTAAAAACAGTCATGAGTCTGTAATGGAGATCCTGACATGGGTTCGGGAATACTTTGGTAAACCTTTGTCGGTCAACACCATTCGCCGCTGCATCCACGGATGCAAGTTAAGGCTTTACTATGCAAAGTAGAAGCCATGCATCAACACTGTCCAAAAGCGCTGCTGACTTCTCTGGTCGCGACCTCATCTGAGATGGACAGTGCACAGTGGAATTGTGTTTTGTGGTCTGACGAGTCGACATTTCAAATAGTTTTTAGACAAAACGGCCGTCGTTTTTTGCGGGCCAAAGAGGAAAAGGTTCATCCAAGCTGTTATCAGCGTCAGATCTAAAAGCCAGCGTCTGTCATGGTATGTGGGCGTGTCAGTGCCCATGGCATGAGTAACTTGCACATCTGTGAGGGCAGCATTAATGCAGAAAGATATGTACACATTTTGGAGAGACACATGCTGCCATCCAGAGCAGGACAACGCCGAACCACATTCTGCCCGGATTATAAGCGCATAGTTGTGTAAGCAGAGAGTGCGGGTGCTAGCATGGCCTGCCTGCAGTCCTGACCTGTCTCTGATTGAGAATATGCAGCACAATATGAAGCACAAAATAAGGCAACGAAGGCTCCGTAGGGTTGCGCAGCTGAAGAAACGCATATTGGATGAATGGGGGAAAATTAAGGGGTTGCTAAACTTAACCAACTGGTATCTTCAGCGCCCAAACACGTAATAAGTCAGCTGTTTTGGAGTGTGTTGCAGTCATCAGATTTAAAATGAGTGCATATTTTCAAAAATAAACTCAAAGTAAAACAATATGTAAATAATGTGTTAATAATGTGTTTTCAATATAATACAGGGTGAATTGAATTTTCAAATGACTCGTTTTTTGGCATTTTTCCATACTGTCCCAACTTTTTCGGAATTGAGATTGTATTATTCTACACCAACTAAGCTTAACATATTTTCATTAGATAAAATTTTATTATTTGGTAAAGCCAAATGTCCCCTACTCATGTTATTGTATTTGTAGAGTTTCCTCCAGGTTCTCTCATTTCCTCCTGCTTCCAAAATGTCAGTGAGTGGATTGGTGATTCTAAATTGCCTTTAGAGGTCAATGTGTTTGCATGATGCCCTGCGATAGACTGTCCTCCCATCCAGGGTATGTTCTTGTCTTACGCAACGGCTTGTGCAATAGGCTCCAGATCCACTGATCCATATTAATTGCTGAAATGAATGAACACACACACACACATACTGTACTGTTTCTCCTCAGGAGCTGCAGGACAGTCAGAATGGCCAGTTTTGTTCCCCGAGTGTGGCGGGTCCTCACAGTCCCCCATCAATGTGGACACTTCAAAAACTCAGTATGACCCATCCCTTCCTGAGTTACGGCTGCTGGGATATGAGCAGTATGGTCACAAACCCTTCACAGTCTCCAACAATGGCCATACAGGTAAAACAGCTCTCATACATGTAAGCACTTTTCTTGCTGGTAACAATTATCCTTGTAAGCACAGAAAAAATTAGTGTGTTGTCCTGGTCCTCTACTTTACATACATTTACTGTCAAGGGCATAATCTCTCTCATACAAACCTTTCATCATCCCTCATGGATCAAAATGGCCATGCACCTACGAATTACAGTCTCCACTTTATGTTTCAAAATATTTCCCATATTGGGACCAGGGCTTTTGTCCCCATAACATTTTTTTTATCTGCATGAGGTGTGTGGCCTCATGACAATATTTGTAGAAACCTATATACACATGTTTACATATATTTGAAAGAACGTGGTCGGCATGTTCGCCTCACACTTCCAGTTGGGGGTTCGATTCCTGCCACTTCCATGTGTGTGTGGAGTTTGCATGTTCTCCCTGTGCTGCGGGGGTTTCCTCCGGGTACTCCGGTTTCCTCCCCCAGTCCAAAGACATGCATGGTAGGCTGATTGGCGTGTCTAAAGTGTCCGTAGTGTATGAATGGGTGTGTGAATGTGTATGTGATTGTGCCCTGCGATGGATTAGCACCCTGTCCAGGGTGTACTCCGCCTTGTGCCTGATGCTCCCAGGGATAGGCTCCAGGTTTCCCCGTGACCCTGAAGGAAGGATAAGCGGTATAGAAGATGGATGGATGGATATATATACGTTTACATATATTTGAAAGAACATGGTCGGCATGTTCGTCTCACACTTCCAGGGTTGGGGGTTCGATTCCTGCCACTTGCCTGTGTGTGTGGAAATTGCATGTTCTCCCGGGGGTTTCCGAGGTATACTCTGGTTTCCTCAGCTGTGCACTGGCTGTACAACACAAATCTACACATTTGGAACACTCGGTAGAAAATATATACATAAATAATTAATCGTACTTACAGGCTGTGATCCAGAGGCGCAAGATGGTCCAAATAAAGTGGGTACTGCTCCATCTTTAATGAAAAAACATTGAGCTAGATTTGAGAAGCAGCCGTCAATGAAATGACGGGAACATGAATGAAGGTCGGAGTCGAACTGCCGGGTATCGTTTTAAAATGAATTCTAACCACTGACGCTTTGATCCTCATCCTTTGCGAGTCCATGTAAAACAACGTCTTCTAGACATGAACCTAACTCTTTCAGGACGTAACCTTAACTGTAGTGTTTGAGGGCGGGGTTAAAGTACATGTTGTTCACGAGCAGCCAATGAAGACCAGAGGCGCGGTTGTATTGTTCCAAACCTACGTAGGTTAGTACAGGAAGTAAGTCTGGAATTACTGACGACTCGTTTCAGCAGTTCAGAATCGATTCTTTCTTTTGGGAGTCGATAACGTTTGTTGTGTGCTTCGATTTTTTAAACTTTGGAGACTTTTTACATTCACAAACAGCTCTATAACACACCACATGAAAGGTCATATCTGAAAAAGAAATGATGATAACTGCTGGAATGAGCTCAGTTTTTTGGTAGGAAGTGTAAATGTGATTATTAGTCAAGTGGCTTATGAGAATGTTTCTTTTTTTATACACATGAAAGTTTTTGTTACTGTCTTTCAGAGTCTCTCGCTCTCACCTTTTTTTTTTTTTTTTGTCAGTGGAGATCCCGTTGCCAAGTTGGATGGGTTTGGCTGGTTTGCCATGGCAGTTTAGCGCTGTTCAGCTCCACCTGCACTGGGGAAATGGAGTGGGTGTCGCTACAGGAAGTGAGCATAGCATCGATGACCAGAGTGCTTCTGCAGAGGTGTGTGTATGTGTGTGTGATAAATGGGGAAATCTTTAAATAAATTACCTGCCTATTACCAGCTAAAAAGGTATTAAATTATTAATAACTTTTTTATGAAAAAGTAAGAAAGAAAATAGAAACCTGAACAATTAATTCAGAATTAATTCTTTAACTTAATAAATGTTTTTAGCTGCTTTTTAAAACTATTAAAGTACAGCACCTCCTGGATATGAAGTGTGACCACATCTTGTTTGTTAAAGTAATTTCTGTCTAGTTTGAGCTATTTATTTTCTCCTTTAGAAGAATGGCTACTTTAAATGGGGTAGAATGTTTTATTTAAATGCACATACAGCAGGGTACAAAATAAGGTAAGACACCAGCCAGACTAGCGATTCAGAGACTCCTCAACTTCCACTTTATGATGAGATTAAGAAATACAAAAAGATTCATCAATAATGAATGTTTAACTACATTATGAATCTTTTGAACTAGTAGACCCTTAGACCCTTTCCTGCCTTCTTTGCTTCATTCCGCCTTTCCAAAGGAGAACATTTTTTAAAATAATTTGTTATTTCATTTATCAGTTAAAAAAAAAAATAATCACAGAGTACATGTAGAGCCCCAGTGTTTAAGGGTGCAGAGGAAGACTCAGGAGACTCCTCCCCCTCCACCTCCTGAGACAAAATGGCCCAAAGCCCTCTGTCCGACATGTCAATCTGCAGAACAAAAGGGAGAGAGAGGCCAGCAGAATGCAACAATGGGCCCCCTTACAAAACTGCTTTTACTTGGCAAAAAGCGCACTCACATGGCTCTGTCCATTGGATCTGGTGATCTGGCTGGTGGCATCCGAAAAATTAGGCACAAACCTATGATGTTAGCCAGCCAGCCTCAGGAACTGCCTCACCCCCTTTTAGGTCTTGGGTCTTGGGCAGGCAACAATTGCTGCTCCCTTATCAATTTGTGGATGCACCTCCCCATAGCCCAAACTGAAGCCCAGATACTGAGATACGTACTTCCACCTGTCTAATTTCACACTTATTTGGATTTGCTGTGAGCCCTGTCCATCTCAAGGATCTCAGGACAGCTCTCATATAGCTCTCAGTACATGCTGCTGCCAATCATTACTGTGAAAGATTATGTTGCTGGGGCTCCAAATAAACACGTAATGGTGACAGATTGGTGTAACCAAAACAGAGTGGAAAAGGCTGTTTTTTCCTCAAGATATTAGAGAAATATGCCAATATCCCTTGGTTAAGTCCAGTGTCAAATAAAAGTGAGCAGTCCATCAATGCGTGCCATTGAGTATGCGTCAAATTTAGACATTGCGTTGACTTTTCTAAAGTCCACACAAAAATGGTCTGATCCAGCCTTGGGCACGAAGCCTACCAAGCTGCTCCAATCACTAGGGGACTCTGATAACTCCCATGTTGATCATAGCCTTGAGTTCATCCCAAACCAAATTTTTTTTTAGTAGGGATGGCTGCATACAACCACACTTGGAGGAGTCTCAATGTGGTGTTCTATGAGGTTTGTGTGATGGGGTAGAGGCGAAAACACATGGAAAATTCCCCTTGCAATCTGGCAACCTGTGTTCTCTGGGACTGCAAGAGGTGGTCTCCACAGGGGACCAGGGTGAATTGGGTTGCACTTTTTAGACTTACGTCCCAGCTCCTCCTTCTCAGGAACCACCACCACCAGAGATACAGGAGCCACCTCTCTCCATGGTTTCAGGAAATTAAGGTGGTATATTTGTTGTGCATTACCTCTATCCGTTTGCCTGACCTCATAGTCGACTTCTCTGACTTGCAATGTGACGTCAAAGAGTTCTTGCCAATTGGTGAATAATTTAGAGACAGGTAGTAAACGAGTACCTTATATCCGATACCTAACGAGTACCTAACCCTGCCGTACAGTTGGGACCGTCGTTCTTGGCCAAGACACAAATTCTCCTGAGTAAGGTGACTTAAAGCGTGGAGTTTTGCACTCAGGTCCAGAGCGTACTGAATTTTGTATTTGCTGTTAGAAGGTCCCTCCTCCTAATTTTCCCTGATGACGTCTAAGATTTCATGAGGCTTGTGCCCATACAATACTTAGAATGGGGAAAACCCTGTTGAGGCTTGTGGGATTCTCACACTGCAAACAACAGAACTTAGAGCCACTTATCCCAATTCCAAGCATCATCATGAACAAATTTACAAATAATATTTTTAAGTGTTTGATTAAACCGTTCGACCAGCCCATCCATCTACGGATGGTAAACACTGGTGCTAATTGATTTAATACATAATAATTCATATACTTCATGAAAAGTGTGTGACATTAAGGATGTACCCTGGTCAGTCAGGGTCTCTTTTGGGATCCCAACTTGGGAGATATCACGGAAGAATGCCTGCATGCTGAGATGTTGCGAAGAGCCACAGCTTCCAAGTATCACGTTGCATAGTCCACTAAAACTTGCACAAAGCGATGCGTGGGCTTGTGGCACTGGACCTACTCCGCTGTTCCTGTCAGGAGTCCAGGAACAAATTGCTCCAGCACCACCAGCTCTATGATCTGTTCCATGTCCTGCTCCAAGTCCATCAACCACTGGTGACAGGAGTCCTTCAGCTGCTGTGCATAGGCGAAGGGACTGCTGACTTTGGTGCACTAATAAAAAAATTAAAAAGCATTATATTAACAGTTCTTGCATTTTAATGCACTGTATTTCCAAGGCTTACTTTTTTGGGGGGGGGCGCAGGCACACGGTGGCTTAGTGGTTAGCACGTTTGCCTCACACCTCCAGGGGGGTTCGATTCCCACCGTGGCCCTGTGTGTGTGGAGCTTTCATGCTGCAGGGGTTTCCTCCGGGTACTCTGGTTTCCTCCCCCAGTCCAAAGACATGCTGATAAGTAGGCTGATTGGCGTGTCTAAAGTGTCCATAGTGTATGAATGGGTGTGTGAGTGTGTATGTGATTGTGCCCTGCGATGGACTGGCACCCTGTCCAGGGTGTACCCCGCCTTGTGCCCCATGCTCCCTGGGATAGACTCCAGGTTCCCCCGTGACCCTGAAGGAACAATAAGCGGTATAGAAGATGGATGGATGGATGGACATTTTTGGGGGCTGCAATTCGACATGACTGTGTACTTAAACTGTGAATATTTCAATTGGAAACATTTCACACATAATTTCATTATTAAAAATTCAACAATCAATATTCAACCTTCAAAGTTAATTTCCAAAATATTCAATTTCTTTAAAAATACCACCTATAATATTCGACAGGAAAATTTCGGTCCATTTAATTTCGCTTGAAAAAAATCGCTTACACAAATTCAGTGGTTCAAATTCAGTTGGATGTCCAACATCGCACGTCTGGAAATTGTGGAAAAGCAATTTGAGTACCGAGGCATAATCTCCTGCATAATGCTTATTATCTACCAAATGCCATAAATGTAAACAGAGGAACCTTTACATGTACACGGGGGTAAAGAGTTACCGCTAAAACACTGACCAAGCATATACTAGCTGATTGACTACAAGGGGAAAATTGTATGAATTTCTTTACACCAAACTATTGCTTTGTTATGCAATTGCTCTCTCATTCTCTCTCTTCAGCCCTTTCTTTCTTCCTTTACAGCTCCACGTAGTCCACTATAATTCCGAGTTGTATTCTAATATTTCTGAAGCTAAAACCCAAGAAAATGGCCTGGCTGTTCTCGCAGTGCTTATAGAGGTGTGTAACATTATGAACATAAGCATTTATTCATCTTTATTCTACCATATTTTATTATTATTATTATTATTATTGTTGTTGTTGTTGTTGTTGTTGTTAAATATTTACTACTTTAGATAAAATTCTGATTAGTTACAGTATTGGTTTTATTATCATAATTTAGCAGGGTTAGCCTGCCAGCTACTACCAATGCAGTACCACGATAATGTTCTCTACTTAATTAACCATCTTGCAGTTACTATGCTGGGCAAAGTTAGTAAACAAAATATGATGACAACAGGGATGGGAGGGGTTAATTTAAAATGTGTTCCGTTACAGTTACAAATTACTTCATTAGTTACGTAATCCAATTATCACGATATGAATGTAATGTAATCTTTTGGATTACTTCAAGGTCACATATGTAAATAACGTCAAGAGAAAAGTCTAGAGAAAAGCAGTATGATCTAAAATACTTTCATTTAGAGCATAATTTAGAGCTTTACAGCATGTTCAATGTTTGGATTTGTTATAATAAATAAATAAATAAATAAATAAATAAAAAGATCATGGTCCTTGGTGCATGTAATATTACATCCCAAAAAGGAGGACACCTTTTTCTTTTTTTTCTTTTCTTTTTTTTTTTTTTTTTTGGGGGGGGGGGGGGGGGGGGGGGTCTTAATAGGATTCAAAACAGTGTTACTATGAATGCAGAATTGAATACACTGAAAAAGACACATTGTTGGCATCACATATATATATATATATATATATATATATATATATATATATATATATATATATATATATATATATATACACACATAAAATTGGTTTCACTCTGCTGACATTTTACGTTCTTTCCTCCATTCTTTTGAATGTCCATGGAATAAAAGATAATATTAGATGCCACGAGTGTACCTTCTGCCATCATTTACAGATTTGAACGGCCATGTAATACGAAGCAATGCGATAACATGAAATTAAAAATGACCTTATATGATCATGGGCATTGTTTCGACTCAGGATAGCTGGCAATTGCAGCTACTGTCAAGCAACTGTTTGACGGCGAACACAACATCGCTTCACCTTCATGCTTTCTCTGAGTGTAGGCTAACAATTTAGAGGAAGGAATTTGGCCAATAGTTGCGGCAAGCCTTTTATAATTGACCAATTGGTGTGTGAAAATTTGGGAAATACAGAGAGGGGTTAAAGCAATGCAAACATGCGCATACATGATGCAGTATTAGACCATAAGCACGTCATAATTAAATTAAAGCCGAATCCCAAATATTTTCTCGAATTTAGAAATCCTGACCGGACACTTTTTTAAGGTCTGAAAAAGAGGACATGGTCACCCTAAGAAAAGCGTTTCAGAGAACAATTTGTGTTCATTTCTAAAATTTATTTACACACGCACCAGGAGGTTGCTCACGTGAGCTACGACTGGCGAGAGAGAACCAGAACTATAAGCAACAAGCAGCTGTCTATATTGTGTTATGTCAAAAGATTTCTTTGGTTTTAAATGAAAAAAATTGTAATCCTGATAGTATTCTCTTTTTTAATTTTTTTATTTACTTATTTATTTATTTATTTTTACAAAATATACCTGTAATCTGATTGCTTTGTTTTTGACGTAACTGTAATGCAGTGGTTTTCAAAGTGGGGGCCGCAGCCCCCTTGGGGGCTGCCAGGGGGCGCCTGGGGGGCCTCAACAATTTGGTGTGAAAAATAAATAAATACATGATTTTCTCTTTCTCACTCTCAGACAAACACACACACACACAATCAATTCCTAATCTAATGTAATGTAAAGAAGCAAGATGTAATTATTAATAAAAAAAAAAAAATGGGGGTATATATTCAGAAGTCTGTATTTTTAATGTGTTTTAAAGACATCTTGTAAAAGGGGGGCCTCGGTCAAATGTTAATGCCATTTGTGGGGCCTTGTCCTGGAACAGTTTGGGAACCAGTGCTGTAATGAATTACAGCTACCAGTTTTTGTATCCTGATTACGTAACGCCGTTACCTGTATTGTGTTACTCCCCTAGCCTGGATAACAATAGTTTGTGATTAGGTTAGATATTTTTCCTTTCTTTCTGCTAGACAGGTGAGGAGACCAATCAGGCATATGCTAACATCGTGAACTACCTGGGCCGCATCAGGCACGCAGGTGAGTAAATGTGTGTTTGCTTGTAGGTATGTTATATATGACATTGTATAATGACTGGATTATTGACTTGTAGACCTAATTGGCACAGTAGTATTAGCTACTGTGGATGATAGACTACATTTAGAGTAAAAGGAGGTCATTGTTTACATAATATTTTTAATTATGTAACTGTTCCTTCAAAGTTGACTGATTTAATTGGTGGGTTCAGAAAAAAAATACTATGTTGAATTGTTTGATCTTCATAATCTGTGTCTTCTTGTAAACAATATTTGTATTCCTTTGAAGGTTTTCACACATTTAAATTTTGCTTCTTGTTTTACAAAACTGTCATGTACTGTGTCAAGAATGTCCTTCTATAAACTGCCATAGGAGTGAATGCAAACTCTCCCAATTTCTCCCAATTTGGTCATTTGCCCTAGGGTAAGTGAAAGCCTTCCATCCTGCTTCTCTACACATTGTTGTCAGCTCCTTCTACTTGTCCTATTTTCTCACAAAGGCTGCGTCCATTCCTTTTTCCCATGGGTTCTGCCATGATAACTGTCCTGGTAGAGGTGGACCAATGGATAATGTGACAGTGCGACAATGCAACAATCCCCAAGATTGCCCACCATGCTCATCGAGGTATAGCCTCAGAGATGTTACCATGAACATCATCCTTGGGTGGCACATAAACGAGTAGCAAGCAATAAACCAGAGAGAAAGTGGAGACTTACCCACGGGTCTATATTCTACAAACTGAGGGTAATGAGAGTACCAAAAGCTCGCGGTAGGCCAGTGAATGACAGGAGTGAAGATTACAAAAAATTAAAAGAATGAAAATTAAATTAACTATGTAATCCAGGGCGCGGATTCACGATGTTGACAGTATAACCCAGAAAGACAAGCAAATATCGCCAACAAAACAGGGTGTGAAGGAAGACTCAAGAGGCAGGCGGGCACTCATAGCCTTCACTCCGTCAGGTTCAAGTTCGCGCTTCTTGGCGTGTATGTGTGTATCCCAAGCGATCTCGCACGTTTCCCTCTCTCTCATGGGTTACGGAAGAAACGGAAGGTACAAAAAGACCCACATAAGTAAATTTGGCCTAATAAGACTCAGGTGAGAATCATCATGCATCACCTGCCAGTTCAACCTGCCTCCTCTCCATCCACACTGATGCTTGACCATTCCCCCACCACCACATGGACATTTTAGCATTTTCTGGATCTGACACACTGAAAGAAAAGGTCTGTTGGAACGGTATGAACAGTCAAGAACACAAAATGGGGGGGGGGAACATAGAAATAAGCACACAGGATTGGGACTCAATACCTGAAGTCACCACTGTTGATCTGTTGACGAGTGTTTGTTCTTGGTATGATCCTTAGGTCAGCGCGTGCTCATTCCGGCATTTGACGTAGGGACCCTGCTCCCCGGAGACCTGAGCCATTATTTCCGCTACAGTGGCTCACTCACTACACCTCCATGCCACCAGAGTGTGCTGTGGACTATCTTCTTTGAGAAGGTCAAGATTTCTCACTCCCAGGTACTCATTAAATCTCTTGCCACTACCACACCTGATGTTCCCTGCAGATAAACCAGTTGAACCAAGAGACCACAATGCCTTGTCTATCAGATGCCCTGCCAATGCAGTCCCAGTTTGAGATGCGTTTGGAAAGTAGCAATATATCATTTTGACAAGATTCCTACATACAGTATAATACAGTTGGCAAGCCCCAAAAGTTCTACATTAAATAATACAATTACATAAGCACTGGAAATGCATGTTTAGAGCTTTCATAGGTATATGTATATGTATATATACACACACACACAAATTAAATGCTGCATTGGAATGGAATTGACAAGCTACTTATGAGTGAAATAAATAATCTTGTACTTATTTATTGATTTTTAATTGTTTTTAATTATTTATTTTTTTGTGAAAAATTATACTAATAATATACCATATTGCATATGGCATATACAGTATATGCCATCCTGTCCCATCATCTATTATTTTTCCCTTCCCTCTCTCTCTTCTTCTATAATTATTATTATTATTATTATTATTATTATTATTATTATTAATAATAATAATAATAATAATAATAATAATAATAATAATAATAATAATAAAGCACTCAAGGTAATAAAAGATCAAAGATAAATAAAACAAAAGTTTATTTTAAACAAAAGTTAACATTATAATGTTACTTTAAAATTTGAAAACCTAAAGCAATGCAGAGAATGACAGTGAAGATAAATGGTATTAGATATTGGTACTACAGTTAACACCATTAAAATAGCACCATTAAAATAACAAACCCACAATTAGTCAAATAATTGACGTGTTAAAAACTCAACAGATTTGTCACAGAGACAAATAACTGGATTTAAAGATATTTATAGAGCCTGTTTTCCTAATATTCCCTGGTACACTATTCGAGAGTTTAGTAAGAAAAACATCCATCCATCCATTTTCTATACCGCTTATCTTACAAGGTCGCAGGGAACCTAGAGCCTATCCCAGGGAGCATGGCGGGGTACACCCTGGACGGGGTGCCAATCCATCTCAGGGCACAATCATATACACCTTCACACACTCATTCATACACTACGGACACTTCGGACATGCCAATCAACCTACTTAAGCATGTCTTTGGACTGGTGGAGGAAACCAAAGTACCCGGAGGAGAACATGCAAACTCCGCACTCACAGGGCTGTAGCAGGAATCGAACCCCTAACCCTGGATGTGTGAGGTGAACTTGCTAACCACTAATCCTAAGCAATTAATAATACCTGAGCTAAACAAATTGATCAAGATGGGGTTGAAACTTTACAGAAGATCAGCTAGATATGCCAGAGCTAAACCATTGAGAACTTTTTTATGTCATTCAAAAAAAACTTCAATACAATACAAACCAAAACAAGCTTATTTAAAGAGAAAGCATGTGCTAGCTTCTCAGCATAGCTTCTTCTCATGTATTAGCTTTTCTTCTTCTGTCCTACCTGTCCTGTCCCATCCCATCTTCTCCTTATCTCCTCCCACCTGTCTTCTCCCTGCTTAATTGTATCTTCTACTTTATTTATTCTTTCTTTCATGTTTTCTCTTCTCTTTTCTTCTCTCTCTCTCTTTGCAGTTGCTGAAGTTGGAGACAGTGCTGTACTCCAGCAGACCTGGCTCTGCCAACCCCAAGCCTCTACAAGACAACTATCGCACCACACAACCACTCAACAACCGGACAGTGCTCTCTTCCTTTATCCCCGGTGAGAGAGGGGCAGGCAGAGAGAAAGATATACTCTAATGCATATACCCACAGCTTTTAAAAAAAAAGTAATAAAATAATAAATATTAACATGATCACTTATTATAAGAAAATAACTTGATCACATAAGTAGCTTTCTTCTAATGACATACATATTTATGTAATCATTGTGGTATTTTTTGCCCAAAGAAAACATAGTGAACAGAGTAGACAACAGACACACGACAGTGCTCTGTTTAAACTAAACAAGATAATGACTAACACAATGCAATATCATGTAAAAAAAAAAAAAATATATATATATATATATATATATATATATATATATATATATATATATATATATATATATATATATATATATATATTGCTTATATATGCAAGCTTGTGTGGTATGTGTTATATATGGCAGGTTAGAGTTAAATGAAATGTGACTAGGGGTTAATTCTGTGAATGCACTCAGAAGTGCCGTTTTTTAAATTATTATTATTTGGAAATGTGCCTGTTTTTGGGACAGTTAAAATTTTTAATAATACCTAGGCTGCTCTGGCTTGTAGCTGAACTTGATCTTTTACTTCTGAGTCGTCCGTCACATCACTCCTTCCTTCTCCTGAGCTGAGGACGAACGCATAAGTGTGCTAAATGCATTTCCACTCAAATGGGTTCTTGGCTGCTTCGGTAATGAAATCACTAAGTGCGACAGCAATTGAAAGCAAATTGGTGTAAACTCTCCATGATTTGATGTCATCTTCATGATGTCATCATTTCTATTGATCGTTAACATTAATCTTAACAGTACAGTAGTATCAGATTTTTATACTATATCTGTAATTCTGATGTTCTTGCTTTTTACTCTTTCTAGTTTCTGCAAAGATCTACACAGCTGGTAAGCAAGACGAAGCCTTATCACAACATTCACATATGAGTATTATTTCTATTTAAGTACATATTAATTGGAGAACTCTTTTTCTCGGTTTGAGCTGCATTTATCGCCATCTGTAATATGTAACCTAATGTATATGTGCGTGTGTGTTTGTCAGGTGAAATCTCAGCCATTGTAGTGGGCTGTCTGTGTGGCTGTGTAGGCCTGGCCGTGACGGTACACTTTATCATAAAGACAATTCGGTAAGAAACTCTACTAGGGCTTATTAGTGGCCCCTTTCCTCACTCTCTGTCTCACAGTGAAGGGGAAAAAACAACCTTTCGACACTCAGTACTGCAGGGACTTGTTTTAATCTTACACAAATACAATTGAATTGAATGAAATTACACTGAAGTAGAGACAGGGAGAAGGGAATATAGGACTCCAGGAAACACAGGACCGTTGTAATATACATATGGCTCTGGCACCGTATGATCCTAGGGAATATAGGACCATAGAAAACATATAAGACCTTGATATTAAAGGACTATGAAAGCACTGGGAGTACAGGACCATTGAGACATAGGGTCATGGGAATATAGAGCCCTGAAAACATAGGTCCATGGAAATAAAGGGCCCTGTTAATGTAACACCCTGGGGTTATTAGACTCTTGATATATTAGGATAGAGCAACATATAGCCCTGAGAACAAAGGGCTCTAGGAACATAGGCCAGGGAAACATAGGACCCTGGGAGCATAGGGCTGACCCCATTCAACAGATATCACTCAGTGGTATCACTCATTGGTGTGGCATAACACTAATTACATAGCGATTGATCGATTCATTGATCATATGATGATTGTCATATATGTTTAGAACATCAAAACGTTTGATTATTAACCAATCATATATGTTCGATGCGAATGTTGTCATGTTTGATTACCTTGATCAGATATGTAGAATAACCTTTTATCGATTCATTTTTGGTCATGTGATTATGTCTCTCGGTGCCTCGGCAGCTCGATGTCAAGCTGGGACGTCCTGTCGAGCGTACGATCGCCTCCCGACCACAGGTCACAGTTAACCTTTGACCTTTTCTTTTCATCACCACTTACACCAAACATTTTTCTCCTTTTATGTCTTATATCACTATATACCACTTTCTAGTCCTGCCCCCTGCATTCGTTCTTGTAAAATTAGATAAGCATGTGTTTAACAACAATAACAGCTAAAATGTCTTATTGTGAGTCTCAAATGCACCTCCCATACTCATTATATATTATTATTCACAATATACATCACATAGCCACACCGATCAATAGCATATGACAACTGATGCCTAACATGCTCGGAAGCTATACTTTGAATACGTTTGCAACTGAATTTTTTTTTACAAATTATTCATCAGGGTTTCTTCCAAAGATGGAAAATCAAAAACGTTCTTGATTTTGAAGTGACCAATGCAACGTTCACTAGCCCTTATATTCCTCGCTATATAATCCAGTGAGTTTATAATGATGGGTGAGGAGAGCCACTGCGAAAACAAGAACGCACGTTGGTTTACTCTAAATTACGAAGAGGGTTTCACAACTGAAGAAGGTTTTTTTTTTAATTAGGTAAGCTGACTCAGGTGTATAGTCTTTATCGGTTTGCAGTGTCCCAAGTGCAGGATTGGGAGGGGTTACTTTAAAAATGTATTCCGTTACAGTTACAAATTACTTCATAAAATAATGACATCAGTAACGTAATCCAAGTATCACACTATGAAAGTCGTGTAATCTGAATATTTCTGGATTACAGAAATACATCATTCCTTACAGTGTATTTGGTGTATTTCAAATAATTTGGAGATCTTTTTAAATCCCTTGCCAGACTCATAGGCATCCACAAACTTTTTTTCTGAAGGCCTTACAGAACTCTTTAGATCTCGGCATGATGACACCACACTCTTCAATAGCAAAGGGAACACCAGACGCTAGATATGAGAGGGATAGAGCTCTAGTTCTAATGATATGTTCTAATTATTATGAAAAAATTCAGTTAATGAATGAACGACATGCATTTCGTCGCTATGCAGCAAGAAATTACTGAAATCAGGTGGTTGGGAACGTCAAATTTTTTTCACATTTTTCTTGTTTGCCGCACTTTAGCAAGGATCCCTAATGATTCAGCAATGCAGTTACTCAGAGGGAGAAAATGTTTCAGTTTGAATCAGGAGTTCCCTACAGAAGTCTAGAAAGGCCATAAGTTATTTCTAAATTTCTGTGCTGTAATCTTGATATTAGGACCTATTTTTTGTGATCTCAAGTTAATTTCTTAAGATAACATATTTCCGTCCCTCCGGGATTTTGCGAATTTGCGAGAGCAGAAATCAAGGAAACGTCACAATATTCACAGGAGCTTGCCATTTTTCGAAATGAACCCATTGTCTCTGTCGTGTGTCAAGCCTTTCTTTGAATGAATCAGAAAGGTCTTGCTGTTTGAATTTTGTGTGTCTGTGTGTCATTTGTCAAACTCTCCCAAGGCCTTGGTGAGGGCGCCTTGTTCCTTGTGCACGTTCTCTTTCTCTCTTCCTAACATCACAACCCTCTATTCACAAATCCTTACGGGTTTCTGGGGGCTCGTCCGGGATATCGCTTCACAATTCCTAACAGCTAGCTAATATCAAAAGCCCACATGACTGCAATCCCTCCCCTTGTCAAAACTTAAACACAATGCCGTGATGGGTTTGACGTATCTATAGCTTAGATGCAGGGCAATGGATTCAACCAAGGAGAAACTGGAAGGAAAAGTCACCAACCTATAAATAGATCTGGAATGAAGCCTAGAGCTTTAAACACTTATTTAGCTTGTAATACTTTTAAGCTATGTTTAAGCTATGTTTCACCTGATAAGCAAGGTATTTTAATACTATACTTTTGATTACTTTCTCTCTTATAGAACTAAGGACACAGCAAGGGACATGGCATTAAGGACGACCTCTGACCCTGGGAAAAATGAAGAGCCCACCCTGCAGTCTAACCCTTGACCTTTTACTTTCCTCTGAACATTCCCAGTCTGCCCCATTTGTCCAGACTCTAAATAGACCTCAATTGAAAACGATCTGCTGAAACACAATATTTGGCAATATTTGGCCCCTTGGCAATGCTTGAGGACCTCGGCCTCTTTCTCAGGCACCCTAGATCGCTGGGGTGTAAATTGAAAGCTACCGAAGAGCTCTTTTTAACGGTTTAAAAAATGGCACGTGTCGGCCGTTGCTGTTGGTCATGTCACAAGTGAAGACAGTTCCCATTTTGATAGTGACACAAGCTCTCCACATGTATATGTTACCATGATATAGCTAACTTGATTGATTATATCATGCAGTTAGCGTTTAGTAGCTAACGTCAGCGAATATTAGCTACAAGATAGCTATAGAAGTGTTTCCCTCCAGTGTTTTTCCTGCTTTGCTCTATTTCTGACCTTAAAAGAAAATAATTGGAACTCTGTCCATCTGTGCTATTGTACGTAAAACTCTTACAATATGTTTAAAAAAAAAAGTAGGTTATTTTGGTTGTTTATTTCAGCTGTAGACCTGACCGATCTTTTCCCCTCACATGGCGTAGGAGCCTGCCATTGTGTGAAGGACGTACTAACTGCAATGCACTGGGTGCAGAACTTTTAAAAAGGTATTGTGTGGAGCTTTACTCAACTTACTGTACTGCAGATGAGTGAGGAGAATCATCAGCACACGCTTAAGGACGTCCTGAAGGTCTTGAGAGTATGATTTGATCAGGTCCGATCAAAAGTTCAAATAATCAGTGATGATAAATGTTTTCAGACAATTTTAAATCAGCATTTCAACATGATTATGTTGTAACAGTACATGGAATATTTTATTAATCAGAAAATAATAAGAGACTAGGACAAATTCTTGTGGGAATTCACTGCGCGCACATTTCTCATTCGCAGTTTGCATCTTTTTCTTCCTAGCTCGCTAATTTGTCGTCGTCATGTCTTAATGTGTATCCACTATCCAAGCTTTATGAGTGGTCCATTTTTCAAACTGCATATGTTAGATCAATACAGAACGTCGTGTGCAAAGGCCTGTGTGCGCAAATGTGCAAGTACTGATGAGGCCACCTGTGTTGCACCAACGTTCAAGGATGTGTGTGTGTGTGTGTGTGTGTGTGTGTGTGTGTGTTAGTATGGTAGGTTTTTAAAAGCAACTTGCAAGAAATCAATTGGGTATATGTTAAGAACTCAAAATGCGACCTAATCATGTATGAGATATTAGAAAAGAATCAGAATATTACTTAGAGAAACTAAAATCAAAGTTGGTCAAGCTGGTGTGATTGGCGTGTGAAATTAACGTGCGAGTGCGCATTCCTCCATTGGAACGTTTCTACTGTAGGTTTGGTGTCATTTCTCAGAGCAATCTCACTCTGCACCTGCTTCGAGATTTCGAGTCTGTACGCAAATCAGTATAATAGAAACTTTCTTTAAAAAAATAAATAAATAAATTAAGCTAGCTGAACTTGCGCATCGGTTATAGATACGATACGAAGAAAGAAATATAATCGTGTCGAGACGACAGAAATGTGATTAAAGAAAGAAGGGGAAATCCCACCTAATGAGATCAATGTTTTAGTACTGTGTAAAAGCATGAGCATCGATCGTATTTGTCAAATGATCTTCAGACATCTCGGCTTTTGGGATCTTTCAATAAAAGTCTCAATTTTGACCGTGAAATCCTTGACTCGGCGAGGTTTTATTTTTTGCAAAGTTGATTTTCCACGACAAGACCAAGGACCATGTTGTGTACTCGCCAAAAAAACTATGCAGCACTTGTCTGAAAATGTAACTGCTTTAGTCCAACATAAATCTTTTACGTGGACGTGCGTTCTTCTAGTGCTAAACAGTCCCTTTTATTGTTTGTCTCTGAATTCAACAAGCATACGGGCATATCACTCAATGTTTGGACAAAGAAGGTCATATGATCGGATTGTATGTTCCTAAAGTGCTTATAATGAGAGGCAGACATCTCTAGAGCAGCTAACTCTGTCAGGTAGCGTTCAAAGTTTTGACAGTAAGCTGTTTCTCTGTTATCTGAACATAAGTTAGGAATCCTCAGGAATCGTCAAGAATCCTGATGTGCTTTTGGACGGATGAAAATTTCCTCCCTCATTTATACATGCTGATGGGCTTTTGGAAAGCAGTGATTGAAGCGATTCTAAACTATAGCCAATGAATAACATTATTGTCATATATAAGAAAAGTATGATTAAACATTATTATTTACATGATTATTGTTGTTGTTGTTGTTAAATAAAAAAAAATCTTTGCTGGATGTATGAACAGTGAGTAGAGAAACATTTAGCTATAGGGTTTAAAATAATTGACTAATACTGTCAAGATTAAGATCATTACACAGTCTTTACATTGATGTTGGCGTATATACATTTGTGTACTATTATTGATCATTTTATCATTGTTGATCTGCTTGATCTTTGCTGTTGTTGTTTTTTTAATGGGTCCTTCTGTGTAATGGTTTCCTGGTTAAAAAGGTACTGTTAAACAAAACCCAGATGATGCTCACATACAGCCCATGCAGGACCCTAGAAGTATCCATGTTGCTGGTCCATAATAACCCACATTCAGCCCATGAGGTGCCACTCTGTTTGGCTACAAGGGCCTGTATGGGCCCTATCATTCGCTAACATGTGTGACCACTGTGGAAGCTGTGGACAAATGTTGGTGGGACCTAACTAGGCTGTCCACATGGGTACTAGTTTCAAGCCCATTTGGGACCTACGTGGAAATGCTGGCTGGTCTGGTAAATCTTGAGTTTTCTGCCAACAGCCTGAATTCACGGACCCAGGCTGCCTTGTGTCAACAGTTCAGGCTGCTGGTGGTGTAATGGTGTGGGGAATGTTTCCTGGGCACACATTGGAACCCTTAATACCAACCCAAACATCATTTGAATGCCAATCTGTATTCAGTTTATATATACACACATATTTATGTATTCCTAAATAGCCTACATATATAGGCAACATGAACAAAATTAGACAGATTAACTTGATTGGACTTAAGTAAGTGTCCAATAAGTTTCCAAGAATAATGTTTTTTTTTTTTTTTTTTGTCCGATGGCTTAAAAAAATAAATAAATAAAATAAAGATTTATTTAACTTTTCTTGATAACCAAAGGAAAGCCAGAAGCACATGACAGGGAGCCGCTGTGAATGTTTGCGCATGCGCACTGCACAGACCGTGAATGCGCTTCAAGTGCTCAAATTTCCTCTTTATTATTATTATTATTATTATTATTATTATTATTATTATTATTATTATTATTTTATCATTTAGCTTTTTTGATTTGAGTACAAACAAAATTCCCGGATAAGGCCATGTCTGATTTGTCCCCGCGTTAAAACTCGACAAAAACAAATAAAACTCACATTTTTATTTTTTTTTACCAGTTAAAATTATTTAAACTTAAATTTACTACAAATTGTCACAATTTAATTAAACTTTCAATTTATCAGAACATGAACCTGAAATACGAGGCTATTAAAACATCCGGGTTTACAGCCGGGCTTCTTCCTGGATTTTACGCGGGAGGTCAAAGGTTACGAACAAAATGGCTGCCATCGGCTTGTGGACGGTCAGTGCTGGCTGAGCCGTCCGAAGAGACTGTGTCTTCTAAAATGCACAATAGAAACACGGAGGATGACAATACCTACAGTCCTTTCTCGGAGGGATTATACTGTAATCTGATAGTTTTAAAAAGCTTGGCGGCGTCTTGCAGTGCAAGTTAGCCAGGCAGCTATAACATCCCGTTGTTTTATTCTGCCAGAAAAGCATTCGGTTTTTGCTCTCAGGACTCATTTCCGTCTGAGATCTGCTGGACTGGCTCCGGAAATGAACCGCAAGAAGGACAAGGGCTTCGAGAGTCCGCGACCTTATAAATTATAAGTATCCCAGCAGTCTTCTTTTCACGTGTTTTACTCATTTCCAGTCTTGCATGGTTTGCACCGGTGTGTGATTTTAACAGGTTCTGTGTGCCCCCCTTATACAACCCACCAGGTGGTGTGCATAAACAACATCAACTTCCAGAGGAAGTCAGTCATTGTGAGTAGAATATTTCAGTGTGTTTGTACTCCTGCTTCAATGATTAAAGTGAATAAGGAATGTGGATACACAACACATGTGTGTTTGTTGTTGTTATTTGTTCTAGTAGTAGTGATTACACTGGAAATCAGAAATCTCCATATTTATGTTTTGCATGATCATTGGAATGCTTCTGGATTAAATATGCTGCCATGTCTCCTCTAGATCCTGCCACCTTATTCAGAATCTGCTATTATACAAGTCAGGAAGACCGACATAATGACAGTCGGACCTATTCACTAGCATTTTCACCCCTGTTAGTCTTCTCGACAAGTCTAAATCAATACTTTTGGTTCGTTCGGTTTGGTGTCCGGCTTAAGAGGCTCGATCCCTGACATTACCGACTATTTCAAACATGCTCGAACTGTTCGTTCTAGATTTCCCCTCTCCAGAAAACATCCTGTTGAGACACGGTTCACGGACATTTCGAACTCGCTGGTGTACTGGAGAACGTGTTGTTCCATCAACGCTGGCAACCCGTCCCGTCCCGGCCTGTCCCGGACGCATGACCAATAAATGAATAAATGACCAAGTGTAATAATTTAGTCTCATTTGTTTAATCAGGTTCTCTTCATCTGCTTCTCGGATTTGTGTGAAAATCTGATGATGTTTTAGGCCATATTTGTGCGCATATCTAGAACGTTCTAAAGGGCTCACAAGCTTTCAAGCGCCACTGTAGCTGATGGATTGCTGGACCGGATAATAGACCGACTGACGGACGGACTGTTTGAATGACTGGTGAACTGGCTGACTTGCATTACGTCTGAATTAGGAAACGTTGTATTAACCGTGTTTGAATTCAGGGCTATGTGGAGTTGACCATCTTCCCCAGCGTGGTGAACCTGAACCGCATCAAGCTGAACAGCAAGCAGTGCCGCATCTACAGGGTGCGCGTGAACGAGCTGGAAGCGCCGTTCCTTTACAACGACCCCACGCTGGAGGTCTGCCACCACGAGTCCAAGCAGTGAGCGTTGCACGTCATGACCTTTTATACGCCGGTGTTTGCAGATACTGTAGATATGAGCTCCAACACACACTTGTGTAAGATCACGTTTAGGGCAACGTTTATTTGTTGTGTCCCGCAGGCGGAATCTGAACTATTTCTCCAGTGCCTATGCTGCAGCAGTGAGCGCTGTGGATCCTGATGCTGGAAATGGAGAGCTCTCTATTAAAGTGCCCGCTGAGCTGTGGAAGCAGGGAGACGGTGAGTCCGCGGCCGCTCGTGGGAAAACCAGTCCCCAGAGCGCAACGTTTCAGTGATTCGGATCAGCTCATAAACGTGAATATCGTGTTTGGTGTCTACAGTTTGCTTCTTTGTGCTGAAATTTCGAACGGGACAGATATAGAGACAGAATAAGTCAGTTATTTATTTACGTTCACATAGCAGCCCGTGTCAAGACTCGCGTTGTTTTTGTTGTTGTTGTTGTTAATGATGAATGAAATTTTGGATTGGGATTGTAAATCTTTAGAGAGTTTATTCGTGACGAGGGGGCCGTCGTTAGGGGCCAAGCACGCGCCTATTGCGTATTTAGTGTTGTTATTATTCTACTCTAAAGTCTGTGGCTGCCTGTGGATCTGTATGAAGTAAAAAGTTAATCGGACATAGTGCCAACAGCGCCACCGTTGGTTCCGTGTACATTTGTGTCTAACTTTTGCTCCATTTGATGTCGGAATGAAATGAATCGATCATGCACAGTTCGTTACAGCACAGTGTAGTGCTTTACAGTTTTTCCTCGCATAGCCCGGTGTATTAGGAAGTTGGGGTCTGCCAGAGCCATATCACTGTGCAGCACTCTCCTGGTTTCCCACTGAAGCTAAGCAGGGTTGAGCCTGGACAGTACTTGGATGGGAGACCTCTTGGGGAAAACTAAGGTTGCTGCTGGAAGTGGTATTAGGGAGGCCAGCAGGGGGTGCTCACCTGGTTGGTGTGGGGCCTAATGCCCCTGGTGTAGTGATGGCTTTTGGATGAGATGCTAAACCGATGTTAAATCCTGACTCTCTTTGGCCATAAAAATTTTTTTATTTATATCGTGTGTCAGCCGAAAAGACTTGCTTTTAATTAAGGAGCAATTCAGAGATATTTAGCTTCTCTCTCTCTCTCACACTCTTTGTGTCTGTGGTGTTTCTATCAGAGATGAAGGTGCTGAAGGTGTACATCGAGTTCTCGCTGGACCAGCCGAAGGGCGGGCTGCACTTCGTTGTGCCTGACACGGAGGGCAGCATGGCCGAGAGGGGAGCTCACGTCTTCTCCTGCGGATACCAGAATTCCACACGGTAAACGAATCATTTCCCGCGCTAGGTCTCGGCGTATTTTCCGCGAAAGGCCTAATATAAACGCGTCCAATGTTCAGTAGTGGTGTTCCATATTTCTTAAAGGACTTAGATATCGTGTCAGGAAAAAACGCTACTCGTTTAACCTCGGACGACGTTGACGTGCGTCACGTGCAGGTTCTGGTTCCCCTGCGTGGACTCGTACTCGGAGCTGTGCACGTGGAAGCTGGAGTTCACCGTGGACGCCTCCATGGTGGCCGTGTCGTGTGGTGACCTCATGGAGACTGTCTACACTCACGACATGCGCAAGAAGACTTTTCATTACGTGCTGCCCATCCCGACCGCCGCGCCCAACATCTCGCTGGCAGTGGGGCCGTTCGAGATCCTCGTGGACCCCTACATGCATGAGGTGGGACTTTGATCGTAATCCGAGACATCTATATATATATATATATATATATATATATATATATATATATATATATATATATATATATATATATATATATTATATACATACATACATACATAGATACATGTCCACTTTTGACCACTGGATGGCGATGTAAAGCTAATGTCGAACGTATTGCTGTACAGTCAGTTTCAGAACTATTGGCGCCCTTCATGAGAATGAATTAAAAATATATATATTTTTTAAAATAGGGTAACTGTGCCTGTAGCAAATCTCTCCATAGTGCAAACGTTCCCATTACTTCAGGGAAAAGGAGAAGAAAAAAAAGAGTTGTGCATGTGAACAGGACAGGATGAGGGTTTCTCAATCAACTCCTGATGTTTGTTGGTTGAGATGTAACGTGTGTGTGCGTGTGTGTATATATATCATTTTATTTTAGGTGACTCATTTCTGCCTGCCTCAGCTGCTGCCGCTGCTTAAACACACCATGTCCTACCTACACGAGGTGTTCGAGTTCTATGAGGAAATCCTGACCTGCCGTTACCCGTACTCCTGCTTCAAGACCGTGTTTGTGGACGAGGCCTACACGCAGGTCTCCTCCTATGCCTCCATGAGCATTTTCAGGTGAGGTTGGGGCTGAAAAGGTGCATCAAGGAGATCTGACGTTCTTGTATCTGTAACGTTACACTATTCTGGTGGAGATAACGGACGGGTAGATGGACAGTGGCGGTTAAGGCTCTGGGTTACTGATCAGAAGGTCGGGGGTTCAAGCCCCAGCACTGCCAAGCTGCCACTGTTGGGCCCTTAGCAAGCAAGGCCCTTAACCCTGTGCTCTGACCCCAGCTTCCTGACATGCTGGGGTATGCGAAGAAAAGAATTTCAATGTGCTGTAATGTATATGTGATTAATAAAGACTCATTATGGATGGGTGGGTGGCTGGGTAAACTGTCAGACAGACTAACGGAGAGATAGACGGGTCGACGGCTTTCCGTAATCGAGTATGTATTCTTCAAATAATTGTGTGGCATTTTGAATAATTGTTTATTTGCCCCTCCCCCTTTTACAGTACAAACCTGCTGCACAGCGGAATGATTATAGACCAGACGCCAGTAACGCGCCGCTGTCTGGCACAGGGCCTGGCGCAACAGTTCTTCGGCTGCTTCATCTCACGCATGTCATGGTGAGCGCGCACGCCATCAGGTTTGGACGATGACTCATTTATTACAGTCGCTCGTTATCCGCCGAACGCCCGAAGACGCCGCCATTCCCACCGGAAACTTTGGAAGTACCGTGAAACAAGTAGTAGGTTTTCATTTGAAACGCACGTGACGTGTGCGTTTAAAACATCAGATACAACGCGCTGTGGGTTTTGTGCCTGTTGCGACATAAAACCCAAACCTCCTAGCTCAAAGATGTGGAAATTCGACTAGGTACGCGAAACTCGGACACAATGCACCCCGTTGTTCTAAAACCCGAATCAGATGTTCAGGCTGCGGTTCCGCTTTTTTTATTTGGACTCGCCCGAGCCCAGTTGCGTAACCAGACGTGCTCGGTGATTGAGAACAGTCGCCTGAGTGGAGTCCGTCGTGTGGTTTAATGTTGTTCAGGGCTGTAATTGGAGACAGGCGACCGAGAAACTTGGCTATCGTTCCAGATTTCCTCCTCCTCCTCCTCCTTTTCTCTTCATTTCCCCCGCCTCAGCATCTGAGCTTCACGTTGCTTTTCCAAGCGACTTTTACCATATGGAAAGCTGACCAGATGGGTGCTCGGAGCGTCTATTCTCATTCTGAAAGCATTATGCAAATGTTTTCCTTTAAAATATCTCACAATGACATCATTCTCGCCAAAAGTGCGTGCTAATCGTTTAAAACTAAACTGTCGCCTCACCTCCCTTTCGAACCTACGGTTTAAACCAGCTGGAACGTTTCTCCCGTTTAAGCGCGATTCGATCGGACGCTGGTTTTCGTTCCTACTCCGAAGACCGGGACAGTATGTCCACCCGGCGTGTTAAGAAATGGTCCACGAGGGCGCGGTCTGCCGAAACGCGTCACCGTTAGACGTGTGCCAACAATCACTTGTATCACACACCGAGTTCCACACGTGATACTGTGGATTAGTTTAGGGATCAAAAACGAGTTTAAAAACCCCTCGTATTCGGCCTGCAGGTCTGATGAATGGGTGTTGAAGGGCATCTCGGGCTACATCTACGGCCTGTACCTGAAGAAGACGTTCGGCGTCAACGAGTATCGCCACTGGATCAGGGAGGTGAGGATGGGACACGATGGATTTTTGAGGACTAGCTTGAATTGAGTTTCTTTGGAATTTATATATAGACAGATATATATATATATATATATATATATATATATATATATATATATATATATATATATATATATATATATATATATATAAATAAATTGCTGAGGGGGGTTTTTTGTTGTTTTTTCCCCGGACAGGAACTGGACAGGATTGTGGAATATGAGCTGAAAACAGGAGGCGTCCTGCTGCACCCCACGTTCGCCGTAGGAAAAGAAAAAGACGGGTAACGCCCATCGTGTGCTCGAACTGCCACGTCCTGGCCAATCAAGCACACAAATGAACAGATATAATGCATTCCATATGAAAATTATACCACATACTACCACAATTGTTTGTCCATATCCTGCTGGCTGTGGCGTTATTATTTTAAATGACTTCGACACCGATCCAGAACGAGCGGAACACGTGACGTATGTAAACCACACACGTTTGTTTGTTACAGCCCTACTCCGCACTTGCATTTCTCCATCAAACACCCGCACACGCTGTCCTGGGAGTACTACAGAATGTTCCAGTGCAAGGCACACCTGGTCATGAGGCTGATCGAGAACCGGATCAGTATGGAGTTCATGCTGCAGGTAACAAAAGTCTGCGCACCCACACACACCCTTTTTAAGTTCTAGTTATCGAGTTTACCCGCCGCACGTTAGCACTAGTGCTAGTGCGGCTGGTCCTACATGGATACCCTAAAGATGCCTTCAGTGTGTAAACTCACATCGATGATGCTTTTTGGTTTGACGTAAAACCAAATCGCAAAGGACCGATTTGGCTCCGACGCGGACCTACGGGTGTGCAAACGCGCTCGGATTTTCAGTACTGGTTTATGACGGGTATAACGGGTCGTTAGAGCGTTCCTTTTATACGTTTTAAAGCTTACAGATTCATTCCTCAGGTGTTCAACAAGTTGTTAAGCCTGGCCAGCACGGCGTCGTCGCAGAAGTACCAGTCGCACATGTGGAGCCAGATGCTTCTGTCCACGTCTTGGTTTCTCAAGTCCATTTCCAACGTGTCCGGGAAGGACATTGGGCCCTTGATCAAGCAGTGGGTGTATCCTTTCCATGGCACCAGCAGGGTTTCGGGCGAATTTGATCGATCGTCTGTACAGGACGAGTACATGGCAAAGTGATAGCATGTGACCTAAGTGCGAATGCTGTCACACGGTATCGGATCTTGATATCCGATCTTTTTTTTTTTTTACGATATTAATGTTTATGCGTCCGTTTTCCTTCCTCGTTATGTCGCTTCCTGAGCTCTTTGCTGTCAGAGACCAGAGTGGGGTGGTTAAGTTCTTTGGGAGCTTTGCCTTCAACAGGAAAAGGAACGTGCTGGAGCTGGAGATCCGTCAGGATTACATGTCCTCCGGCACTCAGAAATACGTGGTAAGTCCGAGCGCGTGAAAAATTCCAGAAATAACTTTTTCTTTCTTTCTTTTTTTTTTTTTTTCCCGGAACTACTCAAATTCATTCAATGAAACGCACGGTCCAGCACACTTTTTTTTTTCTAACGCGTAGAATGAAAGCGTAGTATATTTCACGGCACATTTATCGTAGCTATCATCGCAGTTAACATCCGATAACATTGGTGTTAGTTACCACCGAAATTATTTACATCTTCTGTTTTCATTTGCCTGGACCTTCCAGTGTAACCAGGACTGATGCTGAGCTAACAGACTTTATGGCAGGTTGTAGGGTGGGTGTCTGTACCTTTTAATATGACGTTTTTAAAAGTGGAAAATCTTGTTTAGGAATAATTTAAGCTTTTGAAAGCATAATATCTTGCATTTTTAGGACCATGAAGGATATCTTGACTGACTTATAAACATTCGATATGATCGTACTGTTCTCTTAGTAGGCTTAGAAAGTCTTTCCCTGCTGAGTTTATACCATTCATCAGATATTGATTGGGGTTTATGGGTTGTTTATTGAGAACCAGACATCCAAAAATCCATTCATGGATTCATTTTGCTTGTATTTCTTATGATCCATCTGCGCAGGGCCCCATCAAAGTGACTGTCCAGGAGCTGGACGGATCCTTCAACCACACGCTGCAGATTGAAGAGAACAGCCTCAAGCATGACATCCCCTGTCATTCCAAAAGCAGGAGGTTCATCTTTCACAACAGTGGCTCCACTAGATGCTTTCTTAAAATTCCCATCTCTTCAAACCTTAAGTGAAAATTCAACATAATTTGTAAACACGAAACTTCTTAAGACATACTGTAACCTCAGCACATAGTTGTGATCTTGTCACGGAGTGGATTAAAAAAAATAATAATAATATATTTTTTTTTTTTTAGGATTCTTATTGCTCTTCGTATTGTTATTCTCCTAATCTCCATAAAGTGCCCAATAAATCAAGATCTGTATGGTAAAACGTTTTGAAATTTGGCACATTGATAGTACAGGCCGCGAGTAACTCTCACACCAAAAATGGCCCACGCGAGCCCATAGGTGGTGCTATAGGCCACGCCCAAATATCTACGTGATTTTTGTCTGAAAATTGGCGTACATGCCTTATTTCTCAGGGTGCACAAAAAACCCATTTTGGACCCATAAAGTCTGCCATGATAGACTTTCCAGTACATTTTGAAAAAACTTGTCCTCATGAACCGTAGGTCCGATTGACTTTGTGGAATAGACGTCTTTCTACAGGCAGTAAGGAATAAAAATTGTCCGGACTGTTTCCATATCCGTGAATTGACAACTGTTGCACGTATTTCTTGCATGTGTCCATAAATCAATGGAACATTAACAGTATGTTACCACGTGCGAAAAACAACGACATTTAGAAGGAATGTTAGCTTGGATAATACCTGCTTATATTGTGTTTAACGATATATTTATTCTAGATGCTAGATGGCGCTGTTTGTCTTGAATCGAGCCAAAGTACACTTCATTCAGATCAATGTTAGAGCAGCATTAATGAATTAGAAACAATGTTAAGTTGGCGTTGTGTCTGCGTGACGTAACTCTCCAAAATTCCCACTGACTCCTGATTTTTTTTCCCCTCTACAATGATCATTTGTGGAACCCCCCCGCCCCCCCTTATAAACATTTCCGTGTTTTTTAAGGAACAAGAAGAAGAAAATCCCTCTGATGAATGGAGAAGAGGTGGACATGGACCTGTCTGCGATGGAGTAAGACTTTTTTTTTTCTTTTTTTAAACATCTCTGCTGCGGTATTTAGATTTCAGGATAAAGAATGCAGGGGGTCTAGGGAGAAACGCGATGTCTCACACCGTCCTAAACCACATCGGTGGTTTAAGTCTGTGCGAATTCGCCGAAGAGCTAGACGTGGTTTGAGGTGGAAAACATTTTCGTGCGAGACAGACCTCCGTTATACATTAGTGACTTTAGTCTTAAAGCTTCAGAGCAGCCGCTCTGCCCAACTAGCTTTTCATGAATCGGTTAACAACAGTCCCTGTGTTTTGGTTGCCTGGAAACCTGATTGACTAGCGTAAATGTAAAGATTTACTCTCAACTGAGAAACGTAATCGAGTCAGAAGCCAGACACAACAGGAAGTTGTGGCGTTTTCAGTCTGTTAGGTTAAATTATGAACCGCGTTGAGGCCGGTACTTATTTCCAGCGCCTTGCAAAACCGAAGGCTATACCGACGATACGTTAATGATAAGACCGCGTGTACTTCCGATGCGTTTCAGTGCGGACTCGCCGCTGCTGTGGATCCGGATCGACCCCGACATGGCAGTGCTAAGGAAGGTGGAGCTGGCGCAGGCCGACTTCATGTGGCAGTACCAGCTGCGCTACGAGCGAGACGTGGTGGCACAGGAGGAGGCGATTGTGGCGCTGGAGAAATTCCCCACGGCCGCCTCTCGCCTCGCCCTCACCGACATCCTCGAGCACGAGCAGTGCTTCTACAAAGTGCGCATGCAGGCATGCTTCTGCCTGGCCAAGGTAAGGACGCGAGCGTCGTCTTTCAAGGTCTCATCATGCCGTGAGCAGAACCAAATCATTCACGCTCTCCGTGAATTCTGCGAATTTTCAGATTGCCAACTCCATGGTGAGCACCTGGCAAGGCCCTCCAGCCATGAAGTCCCTCTTCACGCGCATGTTCTGCTGCAAGAGCTGCCCCAACATTGTCAAGACCAACAACTTCATTAACTTCCAGAGCTACTTCCTGCAGAAGGTACCAGGCGACGTCGTTCGGTGTTCTCTTACGACACGTCACGACCATAAGCTGCGCGTTTAAATCTTATTTCTCGTGGTTTTACTATTATTTATTTTTTTATTATTATTATTATTAGACCATGCCGGTGGCTATGGCTTTGCTCAGGGACGTGCAGAATCTCTGTCCCAAGGAGGTGCTCAACTTCATTCTGGACCTCATCAAGTACAACGATAACGGGAAGAATAAGGTGAGGCGTCGAGCTTCGCCGCAAACAAACCGCGTCTCGTTATTGTTGGTACTAGACCTCCTCGCATTTGTACTTGTCGAGCGTCTTATATCGTGCATTCAGACGCCGCGTCCTCCTCCCGATCTTCCAGTTTTCAGATAATTACTACCGCGCCGACCTGATCGAAGCCCTGACCAACTCCTTAACGCCGGCCATCAGCATCAATAACGAGGTGCGCACGGTGGACAGTCTGAACGCCGACGTCAAGCTCATCCTGGAGGAAGTGACGCGCTTCCTCAACATGGAGAAACTGCTGCCTAGCTACCGGAACGCCATCACCGTCAGGTACGGAGAGAGACGGGTTGGAATTTCAGCCCTGTAAGATGGGAAAATAGGAACGAATGATTTGTACGAGTCCATTAAAACTGTTTACATACGTGCGGATCGGACGTGACGCATCTCCGTAATATGAAGTGTAAGTAAACGTATCCAAAACTTATTATGACCGAACTATTGAAAATATCCGTATTGTTTGGGTACGACGGGCGCTTTGCTGATGGTTCTCTTGATATTGCGACGCATCGTCCTGAGAGTACCGTGCGAACACTAACAAACGTTCTGTGTCGTAGCTGCCTACGGGCCATCAGGATGCTGCAGAAGAACGGACACATCCCCAGCGACCCGAGCCTGTTTAAAGCCTACGCGGAGTACGGCCATTTTGTGGACGTGAGAGTTGCTGCGCTCGAGGCTGTGGTCGACTATACGAGAGGTTTACCTTTTCATTTCCAACCGTTGTCTGTTCAGTCTAAGCATGCTAATGTACGAATCGTTGCATCAAATTAGCCTGGTCCTTAAAGTGCATCATCCCGTAGAAGCAAAACATCAATAACCATCAACCAAATGAAAATACGCATCAAATATAACAATATGCAACCAAATGAAAACAATTCAGGCGAAGGCAGAAACGGCAATAACGGTGGTTATAGGAGGAGAGACTCGGACAGATCACCCAATAGAGCGGTGGCGCAGGGACGACGCCATTTTGTACCGGAACCCAATACCCAATAGGGTTTTCACATATTGGATTGTATCTCTGTGATCAACAAAAGTTTACAACACTAACACGTTTCATCCATCGAGATCATTTTCACAAATGAACGCAACTTTTATGAAGTTTGAAGCCTAAATACAATCTCCAGAGATAAACAGCTAACCGTACGCTGTCAACGATCTACACCACGGCCGCTCGACTTCAACGTCACCATCACCACGCTTCCGACAACTTTCCCAAACTTGATTTTCCATAATACGGATTTGCTCTGTGGAGGAATCTCCATCCAGGTTTTTTTTTTTTGTTTGTTTTTTTTTTTTCCGGAATTGTGCACAGCACACCCGAACCAGTTTATCTACAACGTTTATTCCTGTTCGGCGCGATGACGTTTAACGTCCCCGACAACGTCCGTAGTCCCGTTTAGCAACATGTCAGCGTTATGATTTCAAGCTCGACGCGAAGCTGGTAGCTCGAGCGCTAAAACGCTAACCCGTTTCCGGGTTTCGCCGTTACAAAATGACGTCGTCCCCGCGCCGCTCTATGGTGATTGGCTGTAAGTTTAGGAAGCGCTTGATTTGATCTGCAGCGGAGAAAAACTTTAAACGACATCATCGCAGTCGATCTTGTTCATGTAATCGTGGGCAGTGAAAATCGTAATCGCGATCGAGCTTGGATTAATTGTGCAGCGTGACGTGACGTGCGTGCTGTTGCGTTTTTATTGCCAGTCGACAGGAGCGCCGAGGAGTTTCAGTGGCTGTTGGACATGGTCCAGAACGATCCCGTGCACTACGTCAGGTCAGTGATTATTGTTTGTTGAATGCACAATGAAATCCAAACAGTTGGATCCCTCCATTTTGGATTTTCTGATACGGGATTTTAGCTTTCTTTTCTCCTTTGCGTTAACGGCTTTTTGCAGACACAAGATTCTCAGCATGCTGTCGAGGAATCCCCCCTTCACCAAAGCCGCGGAGTCTCCTCTGTGCACCGAGGCTCTCGTGGACCAACTGTGGAAACTGATGAACTCTGGTAAGACCGACTGGGAATCGTTATAATAACTCGTAGGCCACGCCCGGTCTGTACCGATTCTGGGCTGGTTTTGGGGCGGGGCTTATAATCTCAGGTGTGCCTTCCTTCCGGACTGTGGATTGACGATCGTGCGCCGATCTTTCCGAGTTTATTCCGCCATCCCAGCGTACATGCCGTGTTTCCGCTTAATTAATTCGCTACGCCCCGCGACATGGAAGATCTCATAAAGCGCAGTTTAATGCGCAACACAAAGGCCCGCCCGTATCCCTCTCGGGACGGCCGGCTGCGCTCCTTACGGATTTGGCGCTTTTGCAACTCCTGGCTGTGATTTTAAACCGGTCCCGCTCGTTCCGTCGTCGGTTTTAGTCTCCGAAGGCCTCACTCCTGAATTTCGAAGCTCGCGTGCCAAGAAAAGCGAAACCTGGCAGCTTTTCTCTTTCAGGTTTTGAAGTTAAAAAAGCATACGCAGCGTTGTTCCAGTTGTTTTTCCAGCTTCGGTGTGCGATTATTGAGCGGGAGTGAGAGGCCATACCCCCTTTTCTTTCAGTGGGACTGACGAGCACTGCCATCTGATTTTCATCTTTTTAAACCAACACAAAATGTCAGACAAAGCCGTTTATTAAGTAAAACATCTACTTCAGATATTTATATCCCACTGCACATCCCACTTCAGGAACGTATATTTTATATATATATATATATATATATATATATATATATATATATATATACACACACACACGTATGTATGTATGCCATGAAGAAAAGTAAGGAAAGCCGGATTAGTGACGCGTGTTGCGTATTTTTTGTCTTTTCCCCAGGTACCTGCCATGACTGGCGTTTGCGCTGTGACGCTGTAAACCTGTACCACACGCTGTTTGGTCTGACCAGGCCCTCGTGTCTGCCGCTGCCAGAACTCGGCCTCGTCCTCAACCTGAAGGAGAAGAAGGCCGTCCTGAACCCCACCATCAAATCAGATCAGGAAGGTCCTGACCTCACACCCGAGATAATCTTCGTCGGCAGTGTGAGTTGCGCCAGTGTTCATGCCGAGAAAGTTCCACCTTTCCCAGAGAGGGTTTATGAACGCAGTGTTTGATTTTTCTGTTCAGATTTTGAAAATTGACCTGCTTGAGGTTGCCAGATTTTTCTCGAGTCGATGCATTTGGAATTATTATTATTATTATTATATATTTTTTTTGCTACTGGAAAAGCGTAACGATCGGAAAAACGTTGCGTGGCCCGATTTAACGGCGGCTTCCGCTGCCATGTTCCGACGGTAGGGTCGGAATTTGGCATCGGAGCCACAGAGTATCAACCATAATCATGTTTTTCTTGCCACAGTTGGCGTTCCATATCAAGCGGCTTCTGTGTGTTTGATGCAACATAAAAACGCAAGACTTTATAAATGAAAACAAAAAAGACCATTACGTTGACGATTGAGCGAGAAGATAGCAAGCACTGAAATAATCGTCTAATAGCGGTCTAGTTTATCCGACGAACCAATGGAAATTCGGTTTAATTGAACAGAACGGCTTCCACGCTCGTTGTTCACCGGCCTACGGAGTAGCACTCGACCCAGCACGTCACGTTCCTGCAAAATATGCATTGCATATACTTTTACTATTGCGCGCTAACAGTTCCGTGCTCGACGTGGCCGCGAGGTACTAGATGGACCCCGTGAAATCGGGACGCGTGCGTGGGATTTTGTCACGCTTTTAATCCACTGTTTTTAAGTTGTTGAAAATTCCTCAAATGAATGCCACTGTTTTGTCACTGTTAAAATCCGTGTACTCTCGCAGTTGGGGGAAGAAAAAAAATTACAGCCAGATGGTGGATTTTTAAGCGAGTGTGCAGTTAGATACAAAATAGTGTTTTGATGTAATCCTTTTGTTTATTTTTAATTTTTATTTATTTATTTATTTATTATTCCAGGTTAAGGAGGAGCATGTCGTCATGGAGCCGGTTTTGGGCGGCATAGCCCTCACCCCACAGGGCCTGAAGAGGAAGGCGGAGACTCCTTTGGCTTCGCCCCCCGAACCTGGGCAGGTGCTGCAGGACGAGCCGCCAGGAAAAATAGTCGCCAAGGGCCGGGTGAGTTCCATAGAGCAATGGTTCTCCACCAGGGGGCGCTCTGGAGAGAGGAGAGATCGGAAGGGGGGTGCAGATTGTTTTGAAGACAAGAAAAAAACACAGACAGGGGGTCATTTGGGTACCCTAGTAGAATGCGTTAGCCGATCCTCGCTGAACGTTTATTAATACATCGTTGACCGTGTATATTTGCGTAAACGTTACGCGGTTCGTTCTCGTTCTCAGTTTCCAATGCAAGAGGACGAGGATATCGACATGGACACGGTTCACGACAGCCGAGCGTTCATCTACCACCACCTGAACATCCTGGATAGGCCGTCAACACCAGGCAAGCTGCGCGACATACCATAATAATCAGTGTTCAAATGTTTTATCAACAGGTTTTAACCCTGCTGCGAATTCATGAAAATGTCATTCGTATATTTCATGGGAAAAAAATATGCGTTCGATTCCGTCCACAGGTCGAGAGCCTCCTGTCGTGGAGCAGGTCGTTATGCCCATGCCATCCACGCCTGTCCAGACCTTCGCTAAGGAGGCCGCGTCGTCCTCTTCCTCCTCCAAGCACCACCACCATCACCACCACCACCACCATGAGCACAAGAAAAAGAAGAAGAAGCACAAACACAAGCACAAGCACAAACACAAGCATGAAAGCAAGGACAAGGACAAAGAAAAGGAGCGCGACATCCACAGCTTCGGTAACAGCCCTGCGAGCGGCCGCTCGCTCTCGCTGTCCGACTGACACACGCTTTCTAACCGAAGGGTCATTAGAAGAAACGCCGTCACGTCTAGAATCTCAAAATGTTGTGGGACCGCTTGTAGGAGTTCCAAATCACCCCACCTCCCCCCTCCCTCTCACGCAAAGCTCATCTCAATGCAAAAAAAAAAAGAAAGTGTCACAAATGGTCCTAACTGTATTTGCGTCCCAACCGTATCAATCGAATGCAGTGGTTCTAGAACATTCGCTAATTTTATTGCTTCCCAGTTAAAAGGAGCAGTATTGCCAGCCATGTTGTGCATTAGCTGAGCATTACGAATAGCAATGCTAATGTTAGCATTTCCTCAGGTAGACCGGTGAAATTCTCATACGTTTAACGACTTCCATTAGTTTGAAGTAACTAGCGTAGGTAGCACATGCTAGCACAAACGGAAAGTTCTCCAAAAAGTTCAACAACCCCATGTTTCGTCGTGATTCGTTTTCTAATAACATGCTCGTTGCCTCGTGGTACGCCGTTTTTTTGTTTGTTTGTTTTTCTTTGTGTCGAACGTTTAAATAACGACCTGTGTCTTGTGTCTCGAGTCATTTTATCGTGAAAACGCACGAACGCGCACCACCGGGATCGCGCAATGTTGAACTTTTTCTTTTTAAAGAACTGACTTCGCTAGTAACACGGCTAGTTCACGCTAACTCCTAAACTATGTCAAATCCTCCCTCTGTTTTTTTAATTTTTTTTTAATTTTTTTACACACACGATCCGACGGCATCGAGGTCCGGCAGCCGCCCCACACACGACGTCCCGTGATGGGCGGAGCTTCAGCCACCGCTTGGGTGGGATCTGATGGAGGAAGCGGGTGGGGTTTTATAACATAACTTTTATAATCTTTTCTGAAATGAATAAATCTGATCCCTTTTATAAAAGAGTTGTCATTCTCATTTCCTTTTTAAACGGATTAGTAAACTACTACAAAACTACCGATGCCGGTTAGCTAGCTAACGACGGATGCTTGAGCGAGCGGTTAGCGGTGTAAATCCAACGATAACCACGTGAACTAGCAGGTAATGATAGTTAGCTAGCTGAAGTTAGTTAATGTCTAACCGAAACGCCAACGTGTAGGTAGTTGAGTTGGCTAGAATGCTAGCGTTGGCATCGTGGTGGTGTGTTCTAGGGTAATGTTGAGAGACCAAGATTTCACAAAACTGAGGTAAGTAAGGCCAAAGTAATAAACAAAACCCAACACGTACTCTCGTAATGAACTTCTCTAATGTAAACACTTTTCTTTCTTTCTTTTCGAACGCCCACCGACCTAAACCTTCCGTATTCAAACCGTTTCCTGGCCCTCACACACTAGTCGAACAAGACGCGTTAGTCTCGGGACGTGTTTTAATTGAACTTCAACTTTAAAATAAACATTTTCTTGCGTTTCAGACAGCTGATGTTTAGCTTAGTCTAGGCAACCTCCAACAATTTCTCCCAACTTCTTCGGTGTCTAGCGAACCGGCGTTAACTTGAGCCCCAAACCGCAGTCGGGTTTTTAGGCAAGAAACGATTCGAGACTGCGCTAATGCTAGGCACGTTATGAACGTAGTTGAATCCTTCCCATATTTTCGCCGTTCGCGTTGATACCTTCGCACTTCAAGGCTCGGCGTTATTCTGGGAAGACGATCTGCTAAGTAAGACTCCGACAAGCGTCCGCGGTGTCTGAAATGGAGTAACGAGTCCCTGAACGAAGCGGGGGGTCGATATCTGCTTTAAGTACTACAGAGCATCTCATCCTCATGGACTGGTCAGTTCTCGCTGTGAGATGTTCCACCACTCGATCTCTCGAGTGCGTGGGGACACACGCTGACATGTAATTTCCCTCTTCAAGGACGATCAGTTGTCCTTCCTGTCTCCCTGTAGCACCGTCTCAGGCGTCTTACGTTACAGACATTGCAGTTTATTGCTCTATGGCATGTTCACGCAGGTGAGCAGGAACCCTAGACGTCTTTCTTCTGGTGTTTTTCACAGTCGGTAGAAAGGTCTCTTTAGTGTCTGAAGTAACTGTAACCATGACCTTTAATTATCGCCTCCGGCCTGTGAACTGTTCGCGTCTTAAGGACTGTCCCACAGGTGCATGCGCGATGATTGTTTACGGTTCATCGAACAAGCGTGGGAGAATGTCATTTAAACCCTTTTCCGATAAAGATCTGCAAAGCCTATTTGGATCTTTAAAATCATCCGTCTCCTGAAAAAGGGTCGTTTTATTTATTTATTTATTTATTTATTTATTTATTTATCTATCCGAGTTTATATGCGGCATCCAAAAACAGCGTTGTATTTATGAATTGATGTTTAATGTTTACTAAGACAAAATATTAGATTGTAATGTACACCGATGTCCTGATTATCGGACTGCATCGTTCGCACAAGATGGACCTGCTTCTATCAGCAATGATGCAATCAATATATTTTAATCATAAGTATGTTGTCCGGATGATTTGTGAGAATGAAACACAATGGGTCATCATTCATTCGATTATTCGGTCAGAGCCTGGAGCCTGTCGCAGGGAACATCCTGGACAGGGTGCGAACGCATCTCAGGGTACAAGCGCGCATACATTCTCACCATTTAGAAATGCCAATCAGCCTACAGCGCATATCTTTGGATTCAGGGAGGAAACCCAGAACTATAATGTGGTGTGACATCCTATCTACAGGGTGTGCAGTGGCTTAGTGGTTTGCCTTACGTCTCCAGGGTCGGGGGTTTGATTCCCGCCGTTGCCCTGTGTGCGTGCGTGGAGTCTGCATGTTCTCCAGGTTTCCTCCGGGTACTCCGGTTTCCTCCCCCAGTCCAAAGACATGCACGGTAGGCTGATTGGCGTGTCTAAAGTGTCCGTAGTGTATGAATGGGTGTGTTTGTACCCTGCGATGGACTGGCACCCCGTCCAGGGTGTACCCCGCCTTGTACCCAATGCTCCCTGGCATAGGCTCCAGGTTCTCCTCGATCCTGAAGGATAAGCGGTATAGAAGATGGATGGATGGACAGACCCTACTTACAAGATGTGACATATTGAACAGTAATAATGCTGTCGTAGAAAAAGAGGTGGGGTTTTTTTTTTCTTTCCTATTTTGGATTCAAAGGTGAAAAATTATACAGTGTAACAAACAAGTAAAGAAAATTCTGAATAAACAGAAAAGAAGCTACAGAGAGTTTAATAATTAAGTAAATAATTCAACTGTTCTGTTTAGAAGGGATGTCACAGTTATTCCGGGGGAAACCGGATGTAACATTCCTGCAGGATTAGCATCCCAATTCATTTAAAGGGTTTCATTTTCTATGAAACATGTCTCTACACGTTATTTTTTATTTGATCTCATTTATGCACTCTGCTCCACCCCTTTGCTGTGACGCAGCGCGTGCGTTACTTTTTTCCGCGTCCCTATTGGCTAGATTCAGGCCTCGTTCCAATCGGATTTCCTTCCTGCGCGGTGAAAGCAGTCGGTAGGCTGCGTGCTGCAGCGGTGGAGGTCCGGCGTAGGACTGTAGGTGTGCAGTAGAGAGGCGTGTGGGGCAGAGTGGGGCTGTGTGGGGCAGAGTAGGGCAGAGTGGGGCTGTGTGGGGCAGAGTAGGGCAGAGTGGGGCTGTGTGGGGCAGAGCGGGGCTGTGTGGGGCAGAGCGGAGTGGAGTGGGACAGAGTGAGACACGGCGCAGTGTGGGGCAGAGCGGAGCGGGACAGAGTGGGACAGTGTGAGACAGTGTGAGACGGAGCGGGACAGAGTGAGAGTGTGAGACAGAGTGAGACGGAGTGGGACAGAGTGAGACAGAGCGGGACAGAGTGAGAGTGTGAGACAGAGTGAGACGGAGTGGGACAGAGCGGGACAGAGTGAGAGTGTGAGACAGAGTGAGACGGTGTGAGACGGAGCGGGACAGAGTGAGACAGAGTGAGACGGTGTGAGACAGTGTGAGACGGAGCGGGACAGAGTGAGACGGTGTGAGACGGAGCGGGACAGAGCGGAGCGGAGATCTGCACTGGGACGTCGCACGAGCAGCGGGATCTGCGCACTGGGCAGCATGCAGTCACTCAAACTGGTACGGGAAGATCCGGGTTCATCACTGTGCATTTATTTCATGCTCATGTTTGCAGTAGAGACGGTCAGAGGGGTCTTTATTTATTTTCTCTCTCTTCAGCATGTTAGATATTTTTTTAACGCTTTCTTATACTTATGAGCACTTGCGTGTTCTGGTGTCTGTCTGTCTATCTATCTATCTATCTGTCTATCTGTCTGTCTGTCGGTTTATTTATCTGTCTGTCTGTCTGTCTATCTGTCTGTCTGTCGGTTTATTTATCTGTCTGTCTGTCTATCTATCTGTCTATCTGTCTGTCTATCTGCCTGTCTGTCGGTTTATTTATCTGTCTGTCTGTCTGTCTGTCTGTTTATTTGTCTGTCTGTCGGTTTATTTATCTGTCTGTCTGTCTATCTATCTGTCTATCTGTCTGTCAGTTTATTTATCTGTCTGTCTGTCTGTCAGTTTATTTATCTGTCTGTCTGTTTATTTATCTGTCTCTCTCTGTCTATCTATCTGTCTGTCTGTTTATTTGTCTGTCTGTCTATCTATCTATCTGTCTGTCTGTTTATTTATCTGTCTGTCTGTCTGTCTGTTTATTTATCTGTCTGTCTTTCTGTCTATCTATCTGTCTATCTGTCTGTCTGTCTGTTTATTTATCTGTCTATCTGTCTGTCTATCTATCCATCTATGGGTCCTATCTATCGATCTCTTATCTGTCTATCTGTCTGTCTGTCTGTCTGTCTGATTATCTATCTATCTGTCTGTCTATATCTGATTTGCTATGGAGTTTATGTCCCTGCTGGGGGAAAAATAAAGCAATAGAAATTTGCAGTGGTTTTACTGGAAGCTGTAATGTCCCCTGTGGGTCTCTACTGGTAATCCGTTGCCTTCTATTAGTGGCATGATCTGTCTAGTGGACACCATTAAGTACCAGTAACGGTTATAAATAGTTCATGGCTTGTGATGGTGTTTGTAGTGGAAAGTTTCTTTGAGCTTTTCTGATTTTAATGTTGTTTACAGTTGTGTGTAACTTGAATTCTATTCCTTTGTATGTACTGTAGTAGTCTGTGGTTAGGTTATGTATGAACTAAACGTCGGTGTTATATACCGGACCTGTATCTCTGACTCAGTTTACAACAAAACAATACGTGCACTTGTCCGCCACTGGAATGAGAAAATATGTCCGGAACCCACGTTTCACTGGTTCTAAATGTCTTCTAGGTGCTCTGTGCTGTCTCTCTCCTGTGTGGATCGAGAATCTGCCCGGCGTTCGTCATCCAACGCTCGGGAAAACCAGACGCGCCCCGTCAGCGATGTGAGCCCCTTTCTGTTTACTTCTTTTTACCGCCGCGGCCTGACTTCTAAAAGGATCGGAACTCGTGCTTTAATTCATTCATTCGTTCGTCATTCCGTAAAGTATATCTTCCGAGTGGGGTTCTGTCGCGTAAATAACCCTCGTCTTGAATTCCCCAAGCTATGACACTCGCATGGACTGCGTATACAGTGACAAAAGGTTATTGCATATGAAGCACTAAGAAACCTCACTTTATAATGACTAGAGGTCAGAGAAAATCATATTGTGATACTTGAAGGCATTTTTTAAATATATATATATATATATATATATAGAAACTCTATTAATTGTTTTGCTATTGAGGAAAAAATATTCATGAAACATCTGGTTCCAAGAAAACCCCAATCAGCTCCTTCCTGTGAGGTATCTCGCGTTAGAAAAGGATCGAAAACACCGGCAGAAATGCGGGAATGGAGCTCAGACGGTTTCTACGGGTTTACAGAGCGTCCTCACTCTCGCTGTGAACGAGGTCTACCGCCGTTTCTTTTTACGTTCGGGTCGTACATATTCACATCCATGCTGCTGGGGAAGATTCACACGGCGTCGTAATTGTTGTAAGCGACTCACGACGTCTGTGGAAGGAAACGTTATTACAAGCTTGAAATGCCTCGTTACATTTACGCATCGTAGGAGACGCTCTTACATGGCATACAGCTGAGCAGATGCGGGTTAAGGGCCTCGCTCAAGGGCCCCAACAGCTTGGGGCTTGAACTCCGGACCTTTAACCACCGAGCAAAGAGTCCTGCTGGGATTTGAACCCAGGATCTCCTGTTTACAATGCAGTCTTCCTGTCCAGGCGGCTGCGTTTTTGTAGCGTCAAGCGGAGCGGCAAAAAGTACTAGACTCTCCGTTCGGTTAAAAAAAAAAAAAAAAAAGGCGGAGTCGGGGGGACGTTCGACCGTGTTTACGTTCGTTCGCGCCACCGAAAGCGGGAACAATACGGACTCTGATTCCCAGTTTCCAAAGAGCGTGTCTTGGAAGGATGCTGCGTTTTGGAGCTCGGGACCGTTCCATCCACGCACCATGTGGAAAAAGGTGTTTCTGCAAAAATAAATAAATAAATAAATAAAATAATAATGTTTGTATGTTTGAGCTAAGTGGAGGAGATGTGGAGGGGGGACGAAAAAAAGACGTTCTTGTTCCTACATTTTGACCATTAAAAAAAAAAAAAAAGTAGGGGAGGGGGGGAGGGAGGTTGCAAAATTGGATACATGTGTCTGGCAGACAGTTTTTGATTTGGTTCGTTGCGTATGACGGTGAAACGCTCAGCCCGTGCAGCCGGACAGAGCAGATGTTTCAGCTCCTTCGCAATACTTGATCTGGTAATGTGTTACTTTTCCGTCCTCATCAGTGTAGAGTGCGCATTTGCATGCACCGTGTGTGTGTGTGTGTGTGTATGTGCCAGCTCTAACCCCCAACGAACATTCAAATGAACAACACCCCTCCGCCGTTCCTCCGTTGGCCTTATGTCAATATTGAGATGTGCAAGAGTGAGCGCCAGCCAGATTTACCCCAAATTCCATGACCTCTAGTTTAAAACGAAAAAAAAAAAAATGATATTCGAATTCTGCTGTGTGTGTGAGAGCGTGTGAGTGTTGCTATGGCGCTTGATATTTTTTTCACCGACTTCCCATCGCGATTCGCACGATTGATCTCTTCTAGGAACCTGTTTCTGTTCTTGACGTCGTCGCATGTTAGATGTTTGTTTTGTTTTTTTTTAAACGTTATACAAAAGTGAAGTCGAAATGACGGATAGGGGTTCGTTAAGGGGCTTCCTCGAGAGACCGAGAAAGACTCTCCTGGCAAAAATACGTTACGTTTACGGGATTTTCGCAGACGCCGTTATCCAGAGCGACTTACATTTATATCTCATTTATATAACTGAGCAGTTGAGGGTTAAGGGCCTTGCTCAAGGGCCCCAACAGTGCTGGGGTTTGAACCCCTGACCTTCTGATCATTCACCCAGAGCGTTCAACCACTGCGCCGCCACGTTTCTCACTCAGCTCTCCGGTGGAGATATATCAACTCGCGAACTCGTGAAGCCGATGTTAGCGCCTCTTTAACCTTCTCTTTCACGTCTCAGACCAGGCCAACACCAACACCGCATACGACAGCACCTCGGGATCGTGCAGGAACCGCTGCTTTGAGCTGCAGGAGGTCCAGGCGCCGAGCTGCCGCTGCGACAACCTTTGCAAGACCTACAACAGCTGCTGCTCGGACTTTGAGGAGCACTGCTTAAAGACAGGTGCGTTCCCGACGTTCCTCTGTTAAGTTCGAGAGCGCAGCGTTCATCCGTGGGGGTTTGTTTTTGTTTGTTTTTTTAAATCTGAGGACTACAAGAAACCTCGGCTAGAACGTTGCCCCGAGACGACGGAGATGAGATAAACGCTGACGTGGCGAGACGCATCGCGATCATTCAACAGTAGTCGATTGAAACACAACGATCTGAATTGTATTTTCTCCTCTTTTTTTTTTTTCCTTAATATTTGGAAATCCGAATTCTAACAAAATTAGAAGCAAAAAAAAAAAAAAAAAAACACGTCCGGATGGAAACGGAGTCCGTGTCCAGACGCCTGGAACGTAACAGACGGGCTGTCTTTCTCCTGAGAATGAAGCGTGTGTTTGCGGACTCGATTTCGTCTTCCGCACGAAATCTAGCCGGGGTTTTATTTACCGTGGTAATTAGACATGGCGGCCGCCCAATAAGCACGGGTGTTGGGAATGATTCTGTGTCTATCAGAGGGAGGCTTTGAGTGCAGTAAGGAGCGATGCGGAGAACCGCGAAACGAGCAGCACGCCTGCCACTGCTCGGATGACTGCCTGGCCAAAGGAGACTGCTGTACGAACTACAGGACACTCTGCAAAGGTAGGAACGTCGCACCCTAGATCGAGTAGACCATGCGTAATGTGTATTACACGTCCTAGTTGGTTTTTACGTCATCGGTTATAGACTAAGTTCTTCACAAAGCCCGCTTTCACTCTAGGCCTTCGACGTAATATCCACTTCAAGCGGTGAGTTCGTCCGCATTGTAGTTGCGCTTACAGAGACCGGAGCTCACGTGGTTTCTGAACGCAGCACCGCCGTCGGTTGTCGGATTGAGCGCTCTAGATTCCCGCATGAAAACATCGTCAGATTTGCACACAAACGCGAACCCGGTGAGACAATCAGGGCGTCATACGTGGCCTTTTGTTGACTTTATTGAGGAAAACGACCCGGTGTTGCGTATCTGCGAGCGGCATGGGTGTACGGACGTTTGCTTCCGGTGTGGAGGTGTTTTCGGCCCGTTCCTCAGTACAGAACGGCTTCGACTCCGGGACGTTGGTGGGTTTCCTCACGCGAACCCGCTTGCTCCGGGGACGGGACGTTGACTCGGCCGTTCCAAAACATCACCTTCGTGTTTCTTTAAGCGTTCTTTGCTCGATCGACTTGTGTGCTCGGGGTCGTCGTCGTCGTCGTCTTACCGCATGACCCACTTCCTCTTCAGATTCAGTTTATTCACACGTCCTTTCGAATTCGCCGGAGTATTCAAGAATTCATTGTTCCTTCAATGGTGCACCAAAACAGGCCCGAACTGTGATACTACCACCAGCATGTTTCACCGACGGGATAAAGTTCTTTTTCCTTTCTCCAAACATAATCGCTTCTCATTTCAACTAGTGTGGTCTCATCCGCCCAGAAAACATTTTCCCAACAGGCTTGTCTACGTGATCTTTAGCAAACTTTTTTTTTTTTTTTTTTGCTAATATGTAATATCTGATCATATTTCCTCAATAAACAAAGGTCCAAGTATAATATTTCGGTCTCATTTGTTTAACCGGGTCCTCTCACGTCGTAGGTCGGATTTATGCCGTGACCAAGCAGACACGTATAACGACTTGGCGCCGGGATATTCAAATAGATTTAAATCAGCACGCGGCTGTGTAATCGAGCTCCCGTTTTGACCTAGTTGACGAGAACCGACTGAGCAAAAACATCTGGATTTCGATTTTTATAAAAAAATCTTTAGTTTTTTTTAATTGATATATTATTAGGAAGATGTAAGTGTTTACTTAACGACTCCCCCAGCAGATGACAGTATCCACCTCTATTCTAGGTGATACTCCATGGTTGGAAGAAGAATGCGAGGAGATAAAAAGCCACGAGTGTCCTGCCGGGTGAGTTAACGGCTTCGCACCTCCGCTCGTCGACTTTTATCGATCTAGGTTGTGACACTTGACCCAAGAAATGTTGACACTGAATAACGTCAAGGCCACTACTACTGATTTCTCTTTACAACAGTAGATCCTGTGGTGGGTCGGCTTCACACCGGCGCACCACCCCAGCCTCGTTTACATATCTGTAGAGCGCTAACGGCATGATCTGTTTGACCGCAACGCCTGCAAACGAGCTCCTTTGACCGTGTGGATTCAAGATGGTGTGAGGACTTCTCCGGCAATAAGACAGGAGCTCGACTAGCTGCAACGAACCCTTTCCCATTAGCGCATTTGGAAAACGCCGTTATCCAGAGCGACTTACATATACCTCATTTATACAACTGAGCAGTCGATGGTTCCGGCCCTTGCTCGGCTAAGGCTTGGTGGTGCGACGTCCAAAGTCTTACCACTGGAGCCACCACTGCCATGTTAATTAAAACGCATGCCGTATTTGAACCATATTCTTTTTTACTGTGGTGGGAAAAAAAAAACCTGTTCAAATATCTCCCATGGGGTTTTGTTTTCTGTTTTTTTTTTTTCTTTTCCCCAGGTTTGTTCGCCCGCCGCTCATCATGCTCTCTGTCGACGGCTTTAGAGCCTCTTACATGAAAAAGGGCAACACGGTGATCCCCAACATAGAAAAACTGAGTAAGACTAATCCTCTGTTGTATAATGGCACGTATATATACACTGTAACGTATGACCCAGTGTTGATTGGCTAGTTTTGAAGGTGTCTTTTTTTTTTTTTCTTTTTTCTCCCCTTTACTCGTAGGAACATGTGGCACACATGCACCGTACATGAGACCCATCTACCCCACCAAAACCTACCCGAATTTATATACAATTGCAACGGTATGCATCAGACCTCATCGTTCCTGCTTTGTTTTTAGTTTTTGTTTAGTCTCGGAAAGTAGGCACGAGACGATACAGCCGTGATACAAGACGCATCCCGATACAGGCTGTGGGCCTTAACGTGCCGTGTCGACTGTCATTAAGTAAGTAATGTTCCGTCTCGTGCCTAGCTGGAAGGACGTGTTGAATTGGCGTTGTGAGAATCACGTAACGCTGTAAATGTCACGCTGTTCACGTTGATAGGATCGTCTCATAACGGTGTAGGAATACCACGTTCTCTGATTTTACTGGTACGGCGAGGTCAGTGTGTTTTTCTTTGTTGCAGGGCCTTTACCCCGAGTCGCACGGCATCGTGGGTAATTCCATGTATGACCCGTCCTTCGATGCGGTCTTCACCCTGCGAGGGAAAGAGAAGCTTAACCATCGCTGGTGGGGAGGACAGCCCGTGAGTCCATACTCTAATACGAAATGGGTTATTGATTTATTTGTTTGTTTATCTCATAAAATCACACTACAATTAGGTCCGCATTCGGTTTATAACGGTCGCCGCCGGACGTTCCGAGGACGCCAGCGTTTCAGCGAAAGTCCCCGAAGCGTCCCGAATATCCGCCGGACGTCCTGTGGACTGTGAATGTGACCCTACATGGGGGCGTTCGTAGACGGAGCTCTTTTTGTGAGCTCTGTTCCGACCGCACGTGTGTCGACCATTGACGGATACGGTACGGTAAAATACAGTTCAGTAGACCCTCTTACTAGACGTCTAGAGGCGGATTGTTCCAGAAGGTTGTTATTTTGATAATCTGGATGAACCGGTCAGGATTTTCCCGCGTTGTGTCTCAAAAGCTACAAGCCAGCTAGCTACTTTGAGCGTCTTGACGTTTAAATGCATTAAACGTGGTCAAAAGGTTCTACCCCAGCATTTTCGAACTTCCCTGCGTTAACACAGCACTCGTATCCATCAGCCCTATGAATGCCTGCCCTGCGTATTTACCCCTCCGAAGACGGAAAGCCTGTATCTGGACGGCATTAGCTCGACGTTTGGGTCTGATCCGGGATTTTTCCCTTTTTGTTTAAGCGCAATAGCGCGACGGGACGCCAGCTATAAATGTGTAACACATGGAGTCTGTCGGGTTCTACGCTCTGCAGCCAAGTCCAGCTCTGGTCCTCATTAGCGTCACTCAGCTTTAGTAGCGACGTTTCCTTCGGCCTGTTTTGCGGCTTGAATAAAATGGGACGTATTGTTTTCAGCAGCAGCGGTGGGTGGTTTCCATTACCGTCACCCTGTGAGATTTAAAAGGCTCTTTATTGTAGGTTAATTGTATATCTACGGTGAAGCTCAGAGCACCTTTCATTCCCCGTCTTTAATTTGTAAGTAGCACTCAGCAAGCAGGCTGGTAGGTAGCTATTGAAAATAGCTCAATGGTGCAGGTATGATGTTCTTATTGATTTCAACACTTCTTCGGTCCCAAACCTAAAATGTCTTCTGGGTAATCTAGAGTAATCTAGATTTGTGTATTTGTTCTTTTAAAAAGCTCGAAATTCAAACCCCTTGGATTCCCTTTTTGTTTCCTCCAGATCTGGATAACCGCTGTGGAGCAGGGAGTGAAGGCTGGCACGTTCTTCTGGCCTGTGTAAGTTTGAACGGGCTCTTTCTTTTATCCCCTCCGTAACTTTATCCCAATCCCGGACGTATGCGCACCCTGCGGATATGTCCATCGCCGGTGTTCCCCTTTTGCGAGTTTCAAACGACGCAAACGAAAAAAAAGCTTTAACCGCAAAACAATTTTCAAAACAACATGCCAAACAAACCCCTCCCCCTCACATGTCTGCAAAACAGCGTCCTCCTCCTCGTTCGGACACACACACAGACGCCTGTTAAACCCGAGTCGTATTTCATCGCGCAATAAACACGGCCAGCTTGGGTTTATGCCCGAGCGAGAAAAGAGACCCGTCTAGTGTTTTGGTAGCAATTAGTGCGAACATTTCTTCTACGTTCTTTACTTTGAGGCCCGTGCGCTATTCTAAGCCTTCTTCCTGTGGCATGAGATCTGGCTGGAATTGAATTCAATCCTGCTTCGAGATGCGTGTTGAGTTTCCGGGTAGATCTGAATATCACGTGCTGTCATATCAAGCACCCGAACGTCCTCGGGAGACCTCGGGAACGAGAAAGCCGAGACTCGAGCGATCGTCCGTAACGTCCCGCGTCGCTTTGCGTCAACTAAACTCGGCTCGGACGGATGCTATGATGTCGTAAACAACCAGTAAAAGGACTCCTCGTGTAATACAGGACCGTTAGCGGTATCCGTCGTGCGATTCTCCCTTACAGTATATACGTTCATGTGTGAAGGGGTTCAGTAGGTTGAAGAATCCAAGCCGAATGCAAGTATCCAAAACACAGAAAATCTCCATTTCGGAGCCTGTTCCGTCCGTGTAACCTGAACCGAGCGTATGCGCATGCCAGGAGTGTCGTTTTTAATATACTAATAAATGATCATACTGTGGCAGTAAGAAGCTTCCGAGTCCAGTGATGAAAGTGGAACAAGTGCTTCATTTTAGCTGAGTGTGTGTTGGAAATATCAGTGGATTAATATCTTACTATTAATATTCTTCACATGGATGTAAATATATATATGAGTGTGTGTGTGTGTGTGTATTTTCAGGGGGATTCCACTGGAAAGGAGAGTGTTGACCATGCTCCAGTGGCTTCACCTCCCGGACGCCGAGAGGTCAGTGCTACAGTATGAACGCCTTAACCGACTACAAGCACTTTGCCTATTCAGCTGCAGGAGTCCAGCACGAGACACGAGTTTGTCGCTGTTCTGACCAGAGAAACATCCCTAACCGCGTCGAAATTACCATTACAGAAACCTACAAGCATTTCGCCACTGCAACAGCTCACGTCGATGTTTTGTTTTTTGTTTTTCTCTCCGAGTTGTCCGTATTTGGAAATGTTTGCGCTCTTCTCCAGGCTGTTTACCTTCTGGTATGGACTGAACGCTGACAGGGCGAATCGTTATGTGTTCACAGGCCCTACGTTTACGCCATGCACTCTGAGCAAACGGACGCCTACGGCCACAAACTCGGACCCAAGAGCCCCGAGGTGAGCGCAGCTAGCGAGAAGACGTACCCCTTTAACCCCCGCGTCGGAACCACCGGGACAAACAGCGAGCGTTTCTGCTATGCTCGGCTTTTTTTCATAGAGTCTCGATACATTTACGCTCTTGATTAACTAGTCTGCGTAGACCGGGTTTGTTGGAATTCTTGAGACATGATGAGCTTTTTAAAAAAAAAAGTATTATTATTATTATTATTATTATTTTACCATGTTTCTGTGTACAGTTTATGTGAGCTGTCCGTCTGTATTTCCAGATGAGCAACCCACTGAGGGAGGTTGATAAGGTGGCCGGGCAGCTGATGGATGGCCTGAAACAGATGAAACTCCATCGATGTGTCAATATCATTATGGTCGGAGATCATGGTACCTCTAATCACTCCTGTGATAATGTTATTTATTGTTATATTATATTCGTGGCTGTTGCAAATTCCAATCGAGTTATTAGACTTTTTACATTCATTATCGAATTTTCCATATAAATTATGTAGAAAAAGAAGAAGACTATGTTAACGATGAGTTTGATGCCAATTAAGGATGGAAAAGACTACAAGCATTTAGATAGCTAATTTTAAAAAAAAATTAAAAAAAAAAACAGACCAGCCATCATTAGCCTTCAATACTTTATCATAACAAAATGTATAGCTTGTATCAATGAGCTAGTAGAGCTAAGCCCCCAAATTAAAACAAAATCAGTATAAGTTAGAATTTTTGATGTCATACTTGTGGATAGCAAATGTTTGGTTTTTTTTAAATGAAAAACCAAGGGATTATTTTGTGTAACTGAGTGCAACAGCACCACCACTGGTCATAAGAAAAACACACAGGACGGTACGAAGCGACACAGTGGGCTAACTAACGAGCCCAGCACTGTACGATCGTACAGCCGCGGAGGGTGTGATACAACGCGACACACCCCCTAGATCCCATCTCTGTCCGGGATAATATTATATATAGCCCGTTTCCGTGATTCATCTGGTAAACGTGATTATGGACAAAGACGATTGTTCCCTTTGTCATCCTTTCTTTTCCTGCAAAAAAAAAAAAATGCATTTGGTAAGAACTAAAAGTATGTAAGGGAGGTTGTATGCTCTTCCCGTGCCTAGGGGGTTTCTTCCGGGTGCTCCGGTTTCCTCCTGTTGGAACTTATCTACCATTTCCCACGAATAATCCCCATCTCTGAATTGGCTACATCGCTCTCTTGTCTCCAGTAATAGCTGGTGTGTGGTGGGTGTTCTGGCGCACTATGGCCGCCGTCGCATCATCCAGGTGGATGCTGCACACTAGTGGTGGTTGAGGAGATCGCCTAACCCCCCCCCCTTTGCTTTGAGTGTCTAGAACTGATTTCCCCAGTCCAAAGACGTGCATTGTAGGCTGATTGACATTTCCATATTGTCCGTAGTGTATGAATAGGTGTGTGTGTGTGCGATGGGTTGGCACCCCGTCCAGGGTATCCCCCACCTCTCCCGAGCTCCCTGGGATAGGCTCCAGACTCCCCGCAGCCCTGTGTAATATAAGCGATATGGAAAATGGATGTGTTCTGTCTCAGGGATGGAGGACGCTCACTGTGACCGGACAGAGTTCCTCAGCTCTTACATGTCCAACGTCGATGAGATCACCCTGATCCCCGGCTCTCTTGGGAGAATCCGAGCCCGATATCGCAACAACTCGAAATGTAAGTAAGCCGAGAGGACTTTCTTAGTCCGGCAACGCGGTACAGTCGGTGTACACGCCATTCGGAACGTCGATCAACCGATGATCTTCTGGATCCTTTATTTTCTTTCTATAAGACGGTCCGGCGTTGAAACCTATCAACAAGTTGATTTTCTTTATTTCCAGATGACGCAAAAGCAGTAGTGGCAAACCTTACAGTGAGTACACGTGCTCATATCTGTACACACCCTCTCTCTTTTTGTTTTTTTTCCTAAGTGTAAACCAGGCTTTGTAACTCTGCTGGGTCTGACTCCTGTTGTAGTGTAAAAAGCCAGACCAGCACTTCAAGCCGTACCTGAAGCAGCATCTTCCCAAGCGCCTCCACTATGCCAACAATCGCCGCATTGAAGAGATTCACCTCCTGGTGGAAAGAAAATGGCATGTCGCAAGGTAAATAAATACACCGATAACAGTGAAATTGAGACGGGTCGATGGGTATAACTGTAACAGGAATGTGATGTGGACGTATAGTTCTGCTGGGTTAATACGTATCTGTTAATGATTACATTTATATTTATGGCATTTGGCAGACGCCCTTATACAGAGCGTCTTACATATATACATGTATAAATGTATATATATATATATATATGTTAAGGGCCTTGCTCAAGGGCCCAGAAGTGGTAGCTTGGAACCACCTTCTGGTCAGAAGTCCAATGTCTGAACCACTGCCCCACCGAGCCAGTGAAAGACTTGGCACAATGTCATTTTAACTGGATTTGAAGGTAAAATAGGATGCTCAGCTAAGACGCCTGGCAAGCGTTATTTAATTTGAGCTTCTTTTTCTTTTAAATAAAAAATAATAATAATCAAATTGAAAACCACAAATGGATGAAAGGCATTGTAATTGAGCAGCAAAAGTGCTAAGAGTGTTAGTTCGCTTACGTAATTCTTTTTTTTTTTTTTTTTTTTGGCTGAAATTTAAAAAAAAAAAAAAAATAAACAACAAATCTTCTGACAGAATGTTACCCCGTGGCGGTGTCGAATTTTTCACTACCTGTAAAACGATGCCAACATGATCAACATGGACTTCAGATTTTGTTTCATTTATTGTCAGCTATTGTCATTTTAATGAAATTTTAAAAAAAAATTTAAAAATCCAGCGATTGGTTTGTAGTTGGTTTTCGCTTTCTCCGTTCCAATTTCATCCAGCTCCGGTTTGCCCGGTTACCAGTGCTCTGGAAGTTTGTCTCATTAGCTTTTAGTTCTGCTGTTCAACCCTCAACCTTTGAAACCCACAAAACATTCATTGCCAGCCCACACTGGAAAGCCAACGATCCCTAAAGCAAACCCGTGAGGTCATTCCCAGCGACTAGAGGCATCCTCTGTAAACATTCCATAAAGAAGATGGAGATGAAGACTTGTGGCGGGGTCTCCCTATGCTGTTTGCCTTGGCACGCATTGGTGCCCAGCTGAAAGGCTTCTTTCACGCCGACCAGTTGAGATACAGATCTGTCTAATCCGTGGCACCAGAGCTGTGAAGCAACGGTTTCTTCCCAGGACAGTTTCTCCGCTGTTGGAGGCTGCAGCATGAAGGAGGGTTTTAAATCATCATGCTTGAATGAAATAAGGTGAAGGCAGAATACTTGTGTGTGTGTGTGTGTGTGTGTGTGTGTTAAAGCAGCCAGCTCTGGTCTGATTTACACTAAGGGGACCACGGTCTTTGCTGTAACGTTTAATGCGAGTCATTATCAGCAGCTTTGTTTCGTCTGGACAGTAGCTTCAGGTTCACGGGGATTCTACGTGTCTGGCGTATTTTAAGTAACGTGTCAGCGTGACCCACGGTGGAACAACGTTTCAAGGACTGTCGCAAGGTGTAACGAAGCAGTTAACTTTGTCTTCCACAGGAAGCCCCCTGAAGGGAAAAGGCATCCGGGCAAGTGCGGTTTCTCAGGTGACCACGGATACGATAACAAGATCAACAGCATGCAGGTACGCACACACGGTCCCTCGACTGGATTTGAACACTGAGCTGTGCTGCCTTTCTCACCCGCTTGATCCTCTCTTTTTAGACCATTTTCTTTGGATATGGACCAATGTTTAAATACAAGACCAAGATACCGCCATTTGAGAATATCGAGCTGTACAACGTCATGTGCGGTACGACGGCTGTTATTTCATCTTCGTGTTGTCTTCGAGGCGAACTGCGTGCCTCAGCAGACTCAACCCGAAGTCGTAGGCTGCTCGAAGCTAAGACAGACTGTTTTGTGTTTTGAGTCGATGGGATTACTTATTCGATGACGTATCTCAGATGTTCTGTAGAAACAATAGTGACGTGTTTTGAGAACTCTCTCTCACACACCTATCGTTTTTAGACCTCCTTGGCTTGAAGCCAGTCCCCAACAATGGGACCCATGGCAGCCTGAACCACCTGCTGAGAAATCCTGTCCACAAACCTAGCATGCCTGAAGAGGTGTCCAAACCGACCCCATCTGGGCCAGTCAACGCCATAACCGATGACCTGGGCTGCACCTGTGATGAGAAGGTCAGTAACAAAGCATATTCAGGGCACCATCATAGACTACCCACTGGCTAGAACTCCGAGGTCCCATCCGAGTCCGGCCTTAAAGTATTCCCAGCATCAACATGGCCCTAAAACGCACTTTCAAGTTGCCTCATTATTATGTAATTAGTCTCTGTTTTGGATTGTTATATTTGTTAGCGACATAGAAAGCAACTGGTAAACCATTGCATATATTTTCTCTGCTTTATTTTGGCCTTTTCCTGTATTTCTACAAGATGTTTACACTGCAGACCTGCCAGGTAAAATGATCAGTTAACCCTTGTGTTCTGTTTTACTCAAAACCAAACGTGCATTGTAATTGTAATGGACGTAAACTTATTATATTACCGAGACGATCGGGGTAAGTCGCCATCGGTATGATCTATATCGGGCGTAAAGGAGACGGAGAAGCTGGATCGGGGTGGAGGGGGGGGTTAAAATCGACTTTGCAGTTTTTATTAAGAGCTGGAACGAAGGCGGCATTGCCAAGTTAATAGTGAATAGAACACAGGGGTTAAAAGAAACGAGCGGAATAATGTTTTCTTCCTCCAAACAGTGCTCTTGTTTACACCGTCTTGCTAGAGATTTTCACCTTTAATCTTTTGCAGTTGCGTTCAAAAGGTAGGGGGCAGAGGGCTTTGAAAGTGGCCCTGGTAAGAGCCTATAACCTGGAGTCACTGTGGCTCTGTCTCTTACAGAACAAAGTGGAGGAACTCAATCAACGACTGAGACAAGTCACCGACGGTAATGCCCGCCCGCCTGTGTGTCGAACCGATTTGTGTCATAACGCAAAAAGCTAGAACTACGACCAGTGTTTCGTGTGACCAGAGATTCTTAAAATGGTTGCAGTCTGTGTAGTTTTTTTTTTTTCTTTCAGTATTTTCGTGTATCCTACCCTACGTATTTAAAATAAACGTGTTCGATTCGACTTGTACTCGAATCACATTAGCAACGATGAGCTTTTCCATGGATATTTCTCTGTGACATTTTGCAGACAGCAAGAATCTTCCTTACGGTCGGCCGGCCGTCATGTTCCACACCAAGTACGGCATCTTGCACCACACTGACTACATCAGCGGATATAGCGAAGCACTCGCCATGCCTCTATGGACCTCCTACACGGTCTCTAAACAGGTGCGTTTTTAAACAAAAGTACCGTGGGCGTAATTGCCGTGTTATTTCGAACAACAAGCGAATATACGCGGCGTGGCGTTAATGTGTTTATACTTTGTTGGATGTTTGAGCTAATAGCACTGGTGCTAGCAAGTGATGTCAAATATTTCAGCACTGAAGAGGCACACGGGTCGGTTTGTAAACCGCAACGCTAACGCTAAGTCCCACGAGTACTGTTAATTGTGGACTAATTTTGCCTACAGACAAATATCGACTTTGATCTCGGTCGTACGGTAGATTAGCCCGAGGAAATGATCATAACCACGCTGCGAGCCATGAGGTTAACATTAACTCTATTAATATCGTTCAAGACTTTTTTGGGTTGCTCAATCTGATTTATGGAGCTGAGAGGATTCTTGATCTACACATAGTCTTATCCGCTTTTGTAATCGTTACAAGCATTCAGTGCGTTTACACGGACGACAATAATCCGATATGAACGACACTCTGATTAAGAAGCTAGCATGTGAACAGAGATTATTGATGACCTTAATCTGATTAAAGTCACACTCGAAGTAAACACAGATGGAATTAAGACGTGTGGAGTATTCCCGTTTTAGTCGCGTCATCGACGTGCGTTACAGACATGTACACACCTTGATCACACTGTTAACGTGACGCGTTCACACACGGCAGCGCTCGACCGTTTGACGGCAAACAAGAGAGCACGGCTGCGTCCCAAACCGCGTACTTACCTGCTATATAGTAGGAGAGATGCATGTATTTCAGCTACTATACAGTAGGTAAGTACGCGGTTTGGGACGCAGCCCACGGCTTCAAGCGGTCGTCTATTAGCACGTACAGCACGACGAATAATTAACCGCACTCGAAGCGTTCGTAAAATTAAAAATAAAAACACTCAAAACTGTACACGGTCCCATAACGAAGACCAACTGTATGTCGATACGTGAAATTCCGGAGGGACGTCGGACGGCGTCGCGCGGGGACGTAACGACGTGTGCCGTTAATCGATCTACGTTCTATAACATGTAAAACGTGAACATGAAAGGAGTATTCTAAAAGCAACTCATGTAAACACCTTAATCACAATATTATACGTCTTATTCAGAATAAGGTCAATAATTAGATTACTGCTGCCCGGAATGACTTCAAGTGAATAACACTTAAAGTTCGGTTGCTTGTCCAGTAATTAATAGCTGCATCAAGCTGGTGAGCACTGACATCACCAAACTGTTGCATTTTTCTTTTGTGATGCTTTTCCAGGCTTCTTTACTGCAACTTCTGTCTGTTATTGTTTGTTTTGGAGGTGTTTCTAACCTTCAGTCACTTCTTCAGGAGGTGAAATGCTGCTCAGTTGGGTTTGGGTCTGGTTTGACTTGGCCAGTCTAAAACCTCCCCCTGATGAAGTCCTTTATTTTGTTGTTGTTGTTGTAGATTGGATGAATTTCTCTGTAAATTGGAAGATTGTTTCTGTAGACTGCTATCATCATGAGTTACGTCATCAATAAAGATTAGCGAGCCCGTTCCAGAAGCAGCCATGCAAGCCCAAGCCATGACGCTACATCCACCGTGCTTGACTGATGAGCTTCTATGTTTTGGATCATGAACAGATCCACATTTTGGCCTTTCCATCACTCTGGTAGAGGTTCAACTTTTGTGGATTCTCTATTTCTTTGCACATTTCAATCTGGCCTTCTGATTCTTACTGCTCATGAGTGCTTTGCATCATGTGGTATGGCCTCTACTGTATATTTCTGCTCTCGAAGTCTTCTTCGAACGGTGGATTGTGATACCTTCAACCCTCTCCTGTGGAGACTGTCAGTGATGTCACTGACTGTTGTTTTAGGGTTTTTTCCCACAGCTCTCTCAACGTTTCCGTCATCAACTGCTGTTCTTTTCCTTGGCCGACCTGTTTAATGTCTGGTTGTTAGTACACCAGTGGTTTCTTTCTTTCTCAGGACATTCCAAATTGTTGTACTGGCTATACCCAATGCTTATACAAAGGCTCTGATAGATCTCCCCTCTTTTCTAAGCTTCAAAATGGCTGGCTTTTCTCCCATCGACAGCTCTCTCATCTTCATGTTGGTTTATCCTTTTTAACGAATGCAGTCTTCCGAGGCAAAACCTAGGGCTCAAACCAAAAGTAGACATTCAGAGCTATTAATTCTTTAAACAGTCGATTTAACAGGGCACACCTGGGCAGCAAGAAACACCAATCGGGCACACGTTCCAATATTTTTGATCACTTAAAAATCAAATCAAATGGGTGGGCTCAAACAAAAGGTGCCATTTTCTAAGGTGTTTAACACATCTAGATGTAAATATGAGGAAATCAAAGCTGCAATTATGATCCTCGGTCGTCTCAATATTCATCTTTTGATCTCAAACCCGAATGCCTTGGATGTATTGCGAAAACGACAGAAATTGCCGTTCCAATACTTTCAGAGGGGACTGAATGCCTAAAAAACTGCTGCTGTAATCAATACAGAATGTGTTGCTCATACTGAACATCCTTTCAATATACTTACTACTCTGTAACTGTATTGTCATCCAATTGTGGGAAGTTTTGATTGACTTTCCTTTTAAAAATCTTTTTCCTCTCAAGGTTCGTTTCTTACGTTCTTGCCACTGCTGCCTCTGGGTCTCTCATTGGGAATCGAAACCGAAATCTACGTGCAGATTTCTGTAAAAGCGCTTCGTGGAAATGTTTACGGTTACGCACGCTAGATAAATAAATAAAAAAAATTGAATTTAATTGAATTGAACTGAATCTTCATCCACGTACCAGTAGTTAAATCATGGACAAGAAGAGGGAGAGATATTTTTTAGAACTTTAGTCCAGGATCTTTTTATTTTTTTTATTTTTTTATTTATTTATTTTTTACAGCCAGTTCCACAACTTTTGCACTCTGTATTGATCAGAATATTTTGAAATGTGATGACTGTCAAACGAACACATTTTACAGCAAGCCCTATGGTGTGCATATTTCAGGTTGATGTTAGCGTTCTGCCTGAGGCTCTGAATACGTGTGTGAGACCTGATGCCAGAGTGCCTCCGGCCTCCAGCCGGTCCTGCACCAGCTATCGAGCAGACAAACAGCTCTCCTACGCATTTCTCTACCCGCCTCGTGAGTCACACCACACCGTACAACCTCAATCAGTAACTCCACTCGTTGCTGTTAGTAACTGATATGAAGATACGATATGTTGGGTATTTTCAAATAAGTGTTACAAACATGTTGGGTCATGTTGCCTCAGCAGTTAAGGCTCTGGGTTACTGATCAGAAGGAAGGTTGGGGGTTCAAGCCCCAGCACTGCCAAGCTGCCACTGTTGGGCTCTTGAGCAAGGCCCTTAACCTTCTCTGCTCCAGGGGTGCTGTATCATGGCTGACCCTGCGCTCTGACCCCAACCTCCTGACATGCTGGGGTATCCGAAGAAAACAATTTCACTGTGCTATATTGTATATGTGACTAACAAAGACTCATTATGTTTCATTTCTTTGGCAACTCGAGATGCCAAAGTCGACACCAAACAGTATTATGATACACAATACGAGATAAATACTTAGAAATACAATAGGCCTAATTCTTACCGAAAACCAAAATGTTAAGAACAATAGTACAAACAATACTCCGATCCTTTTTGAAAAACCTAAGACTCATTCTATCTGACTATATGCCACTCGAACCAGTGTAGCTAGCTGTTGAGCTAGAAACGATTTTATAAAGCAACTGTGGTGCATCGACTTGAAAAAGACCAGCAGCTTCAACTGACCAGCTCGGTCAAACCAACACGGCAAGACCCAAGCCTCGACGATCAACACTACAGTGCATAGTTTCATATGTTATGTTCATCTATTTCAAAGAAAAATAATGAGTTGTTATTAATGACATTACAGCACAGTGAAATTCTTTTCTTCGCATACCCCAGCATGTTAGGAAGTTGGGGTCAGAGCGCAGGGTCGGCCATGATACAGCGCCCCCTGGAGCAGAGAGTGTTAAGGGCGTTGCTCAAGGGCCGAACAGTGGCAGCTTGGCAGTGCTGAGGCTTGAACCCCCGACCTTCTGATCAGTAACCCAGGGCCTGAACCGCCAAGCATATGTAGAATACGTGAAATTAAAACAATATTAAATGTTAAAACTACCTACTTGGTTAATAGAATAGTTTCACTCATTATAAGCTACTTGATTTAAAAAGGAACGAAACTTCCACGTCGTCTGTTGTAAAATGCCGTTAAAGAATTCTGCTATGGCCAACCCCATATATAATAAACCCCACTTAACGAGGGCTGGTCGTCTCTGTCGGGTGAAGTCTCGTTTTCTAGTGTTTCTGCATATTTTGGATGTTCGCCATTTTACTTCGGGAAAAAAAAATATCGTTCGAACACCCAATAAAACGTTCTTTCAAAAACGCTGGTCGACTCGGATTTGATCGCATAAGCGACGTCACTGCTGCGAGCCAGTTAACTATGTGTTGGTGCGAGACCTACTGACCGTGCGTACGCGATGAAATGATTTCCGTCCGCTCATGTTTGGTCCTTGTGTCATTATTGGCAGAGTTGGCCTCCAGTAACGATGCAAGATACGAGGCCCTGTTGATCACCAACACAGTGCCGATATACCCAGCATTCAAACGTAAGTATTCCACTCGCACGCCTAGTTTGATATGATGGAGAGAGAAAAAAGCAGAGGCGTTTTCATGCTCTTTTTTTCTTTCTTTCTTTTTAACTATTGAAAGAATTCAGAAGGTGCGTTGGAACTGTTTTCCCAGACTTGTTTCAGTTGCTTGGCTTGGTTACTCCTTGGCCTTTGTTCTACTTGGGCTTTTTTATGCAATCAATCTGAGGTGGTGGATATTCAAGCGCAGGCAGTCTTTTATTAAATACACAGCTACTAAACAACCGAAAGGCAGGAAAGGCGCCCAAAAAAAAACAAAAAACTGGCAAAACAACAACTCCGCAGCCCCGTAAGACCATGCTCGTATCTTTTGTAATGTATGTAACAGACGTTTTGTCTACAAAATGCTTCCATGGTCATGTAATATAAAGTTTGATTTGGTATTATGAGTAAAAGTAGCATATTTATCTTTTTTTTTTTTCTTTTCATTTCATGGCATAAAAACAAGAACATCTAGTACTAGTCGTGAAAGATGTAATTAGTATTTCAACAGAATTTTTTTTTTTCAAACGATCGAGTTGTGTACAGCTGATGGATGAGCTGCAGGGACGTGGTAACCCATTGGTTAATGCGAGTCCAGCTATTTGTCACTCCATTCTGTCTGGAAACTGATGGTTTTTACTCGTGAATTTCTATCCTTTTCTGCTTCCACGCTTCCTGACAGTTGCTCCAGACTATTCCTCACTGTCCTAACTACACACCTTTTACTATAGGTATTATATAGATATTAGAGGTCTATCTGTAGTAAATGAATACTTACTTCGTTCTAAGTATATGGTTTATATGAATAAATGAAGTAAAAAGTAGGGGTTTTAATTAAATTTAAGGCTGTGGCTGAGGTGGTAGAGCGTCGGAGGTTCGATTCCCGGCCCACGTGACTCCACATACCGAAGTGTCCATGGGCAGGACACTGAACCCCAAGTTGCTCCCGATGCTCCATGTTGCTCCTTGCATGGCAGCCCTGCTACCATTGGTGTGTGAGTGTGCTGTATAAGCGCAGACCATTTACCATCAAATGAACAACTTCAGAACAGATGTTCTGGAAAATACTATCGCATTACTGCATCCCTGCATCCCATTTACATTTGTGGCATTTTGCAGACGCTCTTATCCAGAGCAACTTACATTTATCTCATTTATACAACCGAGCAATTGAGGGTTAAGGGCCTTGCTCAATTGTGGCAGCTCAGTAGTGCTCTGGGATTTGAACTGAGTTACCATTAGCACTATTGGCCATAGTATATATCTATATATATATATATATATATATATATATATATATATATATATATATATAATGACTTTCTGGAATGCAGGATCACTCTCTATGCTCCACTAGTTTGTCATTTCCTGATCGTCTGCTTGTACTCCGTCCACAGCTATGGACCGTGAGTGTAATCTAAAACTGTGTGACTGAACTCCTTATTAACCCTCACAATCACTCTTCATATTCAACACGTAATTCAAATAAAGCAGCGAAATGACCTGCGACTTCTGTTTGCTCGTAAAGTATATCTGGGGCGGCTGTGGCTCGGACGGTAGAGCGGGTTGTCCACTAATCGTAGGGTATACGTGACTCCACATGCTGAAGTGTCCTTGGGCAAAACACTGAACCCCAAGTTGCTCCCGATGGCAAGCTAGCGCCTCGCCTCTGCTACCATCGGTGCGTGTGAATGGGTGAATAAGACCCAGTGTAAAGTGCTGTATAGAATTGCTAGAGTTCTGCTATATAAGTGCAGACCTTATACCGTTTAGACACAGTATAGTTCACTCGTAATTCATAATGGACTACCGATTGAATAGTCCAAGGATGGCGAAATGTATTTGGACACCTGACTATCACACCCATTTGTGGGCCTTCCCTAATCTACAAAGTTCCAAGCACACAATTGTCTAAAACGTTGTATGCTGTACCCTTACTCGACCTAAAGCGCCCAAACATGTTCCAGCATGACAGTGCACAAAGCGAGGTCCACGATCACACGGTTTACCAAGGTTGGTGTGGAACGACTCGAGTGTCCTGAACCTCAACCTCAACCACTGAACACTTTTGGGATGAACTGAACCCCAGGCGTCCTCGCCGAACCCCAGTGCCCGACTCCACTAGTGTTCTTGAGCCTGAATGGACAGATCCACACAGCCACGCACCGAAATGTAGCATGAATCCTTCCCAGAAGAGTGGAGGTTATTATAGCAGCACTTTCAGATACTTTCAACGCTAAGCACTAGAGTAAACGAGAATAGACGCGGGAAAACATCAAGACGTCCAAACAGCCGTTCGAGCTGGATGTGAAAGCACATGCCGTGCTGGCCAGAGCATGGTTAGCTGCTCAGAGAATTTAGTGTGTGCTCGGTAAATGAGGAAGCGCGTCACACAGCATTGATTTCCCTCAACGAAGTCTGGTTCAAACGATCAGCTCATATTGTCCCTTCCACCTAGTCAGTCGTTGTTCTAAGGTGAAACGGCCTTCACCGAATTTTCCAGGTGGGGTGGGTGGTGGTGTTGGGGGGGGGATGGGGTCTTTAAAGAACAAGCTGTGTGTGTGTGTGTGGGTTATGGTATGAGCTCAACTTAGAAACGACCCCTTGTATGAGTGGTGCCTCTGTTTTCAGATCTAGTGCTCACACACATCTTGTCCACTAGAGCAAATGAATCACACACCCACACACACTCCGCACACATGGATGCCAACAGAGAGATACGCATCAGCTAAAACAACATCGTGTCAAATACTCAGCTTATACCCACTCGTTTGGTTGAAAACACCAGTAAAGCACTTCCCTGCGTTTTTAACCTGTCCTAGATATCTCAGATTGTTACTCGGGGTAAATCGGGGAAACAATCGACACTGTACAATTCAACGTCTATCCGGGCGATCAAACGGATTCCTCGTGCAAACACTCAACACCATATTTTCAGTGTTGGAGAAGGACACAGTGTATAAAAGGCTGCACAGATGGAGTTTTGTCTGCTTTCTATTAGCTGGGCTGGAACATTGAGCACTGAAGTTCCCTTTGAAGCGCTGCCACCTGCGGAGCAGTCTCTCTCTCTCTCTCGATCTCTCTCTCGCTCTTATTTTAACTCTCCGTGGAATGCCATCTTACCTCTCCTCTTGACATGTGAAATGATTGACCGATTACAGTTTTACTTCGACTGCACGTACGTCTAAATACGCCTCCGTCTCTCTGTTTGTCCGTCGGTCCCTCTAGGCGTGTGGGCGTATTTCCAGAAGACTCTGATAAAGAAGTATGCCAGCGAGAGGAATGGCCTTAACGTGGTTGTCGGGCCCGTCTTCGACTATGACTTTGACGGCCTTCGGGACACCGAAGAGAAGACGAAACAGTAAGAGAATCGTGAACGTTATGAACGTTCGCATTGCGGCGGAGGTTTTTAAATCCAATAACCTTCGGACTTTTTTGCTTAGCGTATACTGTTAAGGAACTGTTTGCTACCCTGTTTTAAGGCCCTGAAACATATACAAACTAGAAAACCAGCCCGGCTAAGCTCGTCGTGTCAGTCCGAAGACATTCCGTTTACATGCAGATTAATAATCCATCCACCTTCTATACCGCTTAATCCTTTTCAGGGTCACGGGGAAACCTGGAGCCTATCCCAGGGCACAATGCGGGGTACACCCTGGACAGGGTGCTAATCCAGATTAATAATGTGATAGTTATCTGATTTTATACCACCAAAATTTTGGGTCAGTATTTGGGTAAATCAGCACTATCACTCTGAATGCATTGGATGAATTATTGCCAATATCGATCAGATTATTATTATTATTAGATTATTCTATTCTGTTTTTTTTTTTTTTTTTCTAAACCAAAATAAATCCAACAAATGCTAACAAAACCCAAAAATATCTTAATCGAGCACCCCGGGTAAAGTCCACGGACGTCCTTGTCATTTATTTGGATGTTAAGTGGCATAAACTGGCCAATACGGGGGAAAAAATCCCCACTGTGTCTAGTATTAATGGGAATAGAGCCATAAAAGCTCTTTCCATGCTTTTAGAGTTTCCCGGTGGCACGTATGTGTGAACGAACACGTGGGAGTGGAAGTAAGGGATATTGAGAAAGTGAGTTTGAATTCCTGTGTGGCTGTTTGTAGGTACGCGAGCAACGCCATACCCATCCCTACTCATTTCTTCATTGTGGCGACCAGCTGCCTGGACTACACGCAGACCGTGGACTCGTGCGCCGGTCCCCTGAGCGTGTTCGCCTTCGTCCTGCCTCATAGAGCGGACAACGATGAGAGCTGCAACGTAAGACGGACCAGTCCCTTCTGTTCACTTCTGTACACTTCCTTCTCTTTGCTAGTTACTCTCCCCCTCTACCAAAACTCTACCAATACAAATACCCCAATACTGTATCAATACCAATACCCCCCTTTTGCTAGTTACTTACCACCTCTACCTATGTTTATTCTCATACAGTTCAGTTTTGCCAGGAGCTGCCAATTTTGGCCGAGTCACAACACAGGAAATGAAAACGAAAATGAATCTTCCATTTAATAAGAGTGTCAGGTTGAAATTGGAGGTCAACTTGCACTTGTTATTAGGAACACTATGAAATGACCGTTGTACGGGATGCTATGATGTCATAATTATTATCGTGTTAATTATTTGAACGTGACCCAGCTGACTGGCCTATCGCTTATCATCATCGAAGCTGGACGATCCCTTGAGCTTGCACGAGTTTCAAGCGAACGTTTTTTTGTTTCTCCGGCAGAGTTCGGAGGATGAATCCAAGTGGGTGGAGGAGCTGATGAAGACGCATACGGCACGAGTCCGAGATGTTGAGATTCTAACAGGGCTCGACTTCTACCGGCGCACCAGCCAAAGCTACACAGAGATTCTCTCGCTAAAGACATACCTGCACACGTATGAGAGCGAGATCTGAACCACTGCCTTCCCTGCACTAATGTATTCCTCCTCTATCAAATCCCACACCCTGACCCCAGACCTGTCCTGCCCCGTCACATCAGACGGTTAGGTGTATATTTCTATACAAGCCCCCTTTCGACATTTTGTAATGATGATGTGAAAATGTCGCTTTTTAAAAAAAATAAATAAAATAAAATTCCAGCTCTGTGAGTGAATGTCTTTTGGTGAGTGTGATGATAGCGAGCATGTGGGTGAGAAAGCTTGTACTGGATGCTCTAATGTAATATCGTCTCTCGACACGTACCACTTTTGTGATTTGTTTATGCCTTAAATGAAATTCCGTGACATTAAAGACTTTTGTACTTGTATCCTGATCCTCATCTTTTGTGGAAAACACCAGCACCTAGTGGTCATGTAGGCAATTTAGACAAACCTCATTGTATCATCCCAGCCACAGGAGGGAGCTGTTCTGACCAAGATTAAAACTGCTATCAGTTTTTTAAAAAATGGAATTGTCCCATCTCATTGAAGATGTATTTGAAATGAAACACAAAAGGATATCCATCCATTTTCCATCCAGCCTGGAGCCTATCCCAGGGGATATGTGGCACAAGGCAGGGGGCACCCCGGATGGTATACTGGTATACCCGAAGGACACGTGCACGGGTGGAATGTGCAAATTTAGGCACACGGGGCAGAGGCGGGAGTCGAACCCCCAACCCTGGAGGTGCGAGGCGACAGCGCCAACCACTAAGCCCACCATGCCTCCCACAAAAGGATATGTTACTAATTATTTTTATTTAATAATTATTTTACAAAGATGTCACTTGGGAATGGCCAATGATGGTACTAAATACTAAATTGTTTCAGAAATTAAAACAAAGTCAACCTGAGTGAAAACAAAAGAGTTTTTAAATGATAGTTATTTATTGAAGCAAAAAAAAAAGTTATGAACTAGGCCTGTGTGAAAATGTATTTGCTCCCATAATTATTAATTCTCCAAATCTACTGTATGAAACCGCATTCATAATGGGGTTCAGCTGGACTAGACGCAACCAGGCCTGTTACTGCAAACCTGTTCAATCACATCAACACTTACATAGAACTTTTTCAACAGCATGAAGCTGGTTAAAAGCTCTTACTCAGCAACACACCATGGGAAAATGGAAAGAAATTCCAGAAATGATGAGGAAGAAGGTGATTGAAATACATCAGTCTGGGAAGGTTACAAAGCTATTTCAAAGGCTCCGGGACTCCAAAGAACTCCAGTGAGAGCCGTTATCTCCAAATGGAAAAACTCGGCACAGTAGTGAACCTTCCCAGAAGTGTCCGACCTTCCAAAATTCCTCAAGGGCACAGGAACTACATATCCATGAAGTCACAAAAGAGCCAAGGACAATATAAAAGGACCTACAGGCCTCTCTTGCATCAGTAAAGGTCACTGTTCATGACTCCACTATCAGAAAGACACTGAGCAAAAATGGCTCCATGGAAGAGTGGTGAGGTGAAAACCACTGCTGACCCAGAAGAACGTTAAGGCTTGTGTGAATTTTGCCAAAACACACCTTGATGATCCTCAAACCTTTTGGGAGAATGTTCTGTGGACTGATGAGTTGAAAGCGGAACTGTTTGGAAGACAGGAGTCCCGTTACATCTGGCGTAAACCAACCACCGAATTCCACAAAAAGAACATCATACCTACTGTGAAGCATGGTGGAGGAAGTGTGATGGTGTGGGGATGCTTTCCTGCTTCAGGGCCTGGGCAAATTGCAATAATTGAGGGAAACATGAATTCTGCTCTCTACCAGAAAATCCTAAAGGAGAATGTCCGGTCTTCAGTCTGTGAGTAGAAACTCAAGCGTATCTGGATTATGCAGCAAGACAATGATCAAAAGCATAGGAGTAAGTCCACCTCTAAATGGCTCAAAAAAAAGCTAAATTAATGTTTTGGAGTGGCCTAATCGATGTTCAGACCCTCCAATGTGGCTGAACTAAAGCAGTTCTGCAAAGAAGAGTGGGCCAAAATTCCACCGCAGTGCTGTGAAAGTCTGATCTCCAGATATCGGAAGATTTTGGTTGCAGTTATTGCTGCTAAAGGTGGCACAACCAGAATTTAAGTTGAAGGGGGCAATTAGTTTTTCACAGGGGTGATAGGTGTTGGATAACCTTTCTTCCAGGTTCTCCACAACCCTGTAGGATAAGCGGTGTAGAAAATGTATGGATGAAATATTTGATTGTTGTCCTTATAGGATACACACTTTGTCTGCTGTAGCATGTGCACAAAGTGAACAGCTATGGTTTGCCAAGGATGGAGTTGAAGAACTCGAGTGTCCTGCACAGAGCCCTGACCTCAACAACCCCCCTCGACACAGACCACATCCCAGGCGTCCTCAACCAACACCAGTGCCTGACCTCCCTTATGTATGAATGAGCACAAATCCCCACAGCCATGCTCCAAAACCTAGCACCATCTAGAGCCTCCCCCAAAGACTGGAGCATATTATAACAGTAAAGGAAGGACAAATCATTGTGATGGTCAGTGATTCACAAACTATTGTCCATATAGCCTAGTGTATGTTAAAATGCACACTACATTTCTGTCTTATTTGCCAGTGTGAACACAGGCTTGTGTAGATTTAGATATAAAGTGCTACACACTTTTATAATGATAAAATCATTATTATAATCACTTTTACAGATTACATGTTGTTTTATTTTGCTGTTCAGTGGGGCTTTAATGGAATTTTGCCAGCATCGCCTGGCTGAACTATACACCTCCGCTGCTGTGCCAAGCACGTGACGCCTAAGTGTTAGCATCCCGTTAGCGATGTGTGCTAAGCTAAGCGCTGTAGTTAGTCAGATTAGCAGATTGGTGCAAACATGACATCGTTTGTTTACTCTACGGTCTCGCAGCCTGCCTCGTTTTCGTCTGGACAGCACGATGTAAACAGTCAGTTTAAACGTGCGAGCCGTTACATAACAACTGTCAGACCCGGAACTGGCTGCGCGTTGGCGCAACGGAGGCGTGGCTAGTTCTCTTTCCTCTGTCGCCATTGGTCGTGCTCTACGGTAGAGGGCGTGGCTACGCGGTTCATTCACAAATCTCTGGGGCTGCAGCTCGAGTACACGTGTAAAGATAAACGCAGTGTTGCCAGATTGGGGATAAAGAGGCCACAATTATTTTTTTTTAAACGGTCCACAAAGGTAGATATGATTTATTCCAAATATTAGATTATCCATATTATTTTAGGGATTATATGTGTCAGTTGTGTAGTTCATTTAGATATAAGTCAAATGTATGATTAACCAGGTGTCAGATGAACCAATCTGGCTACAGTGATCATAAGTAAATTGTGTGTAAAGTAAATAAAACTTTATTTTGGTATTGGAATGGAGTGTGTGTGTGTGTGTGTGTGTGTGTGTGTGTGAGAGAGAGAGAGAGAGAGAGAGAGAGAGAGAGAGAGACTGAGTGAAAGCGGGATAAAGCTACTCAATATGACTTCCTACATAATGAATAATTTGCAACGTGATCTGCGTCCAGGTGACATGGGCTGAATCCCAAATCCCACGTTCCCTAAACACATGCACTATATAGGGTATAAAATGTCTGATACACTGATAGTGTCGCTTTTTAGGATTCTGCCATCCAGTCCAATGCTTTTGCAGTTACAGTAATATTATAAGGAAACACATATGACATATCTACTGTTAGAAGGTTTTATTCCTTGGTACTCACTTGTTTAGTGCATATGACATATTGTATAACTCATCTTCATTAAACCTACTGAGAATGAAGCTGTTATTAGGGAAGGTGTGGCAAAAAAATGACTGTCTTGTACTTCTTTGAGCTTTGTAATATGTAAAAGGATTCCTATACTTGTAAAAAGCATATAATTTTAAGGATACCATATGGAAAAAGCGTGTTAACATTGCCTCAGACATGACAAATGCATGCTTACTTAGTTATCTATCTATCTATCATCTATCTATCTATAGTTATCCATATATATATATATATATATATATATATATATATATATATATATATATATATATATATATATATATATATATATATATATATATATATATATATATATATACAGGCCATATAATTTGTCTATCTATCTAGTTATCTATCTATCTATCCAGCTGGCTAGATTTCTGTACAATTAACTTCGCAAAAAAATTGTTTTTTACCAAATAATTTAATAAAAGATAATTTAATTTAAAAAAAACAAAACAAAAAAACGCTTTTGCTCCATACAAGCAGATCCCAAAAGATTCTAAACCTTTCTATGCAGGATACAATACAACAGCTTGCAGTGTATACAGTCATTTGCGACACCAGGCGTGTGGGCTCTCAGCACACGTCAAACACGTGTGGGCGTGGTCAAAACGTGGTGTTGGGGCGCACCGGCCAATCCCAGGCGAGCTGCTCGATTACTGGCTAGCAGTTCCAGCAATGTGAGGCGTTTGCATCCGGAGAGCGGGCGGTGATTGGTCGCGCGTGGCTGGGACTAAATTCGGCACGTGTATCCGAGCACATGCTGACGTTGAGAGAAAAGAAAAAGGAGAGAGAGAGAGAGGGAGGGCGTGAGCGAGCGAGCTGGAGGAAACACGAGTTATAATCCCGCTGGCTGAGCCTCAAAGCCTGAACGGACTTGTTGGGTTTGCGGCGAGAATAGTGCAGTATTTTACTCCTGAGATTAATTAACGAATATCGCCGTTCTCACAGAATAGAAAGACGATCACACGGCGCGCGTGAGAGATAAACAGTCATGTGAGTAACAGCCGCTTTTGTCCTCTGTTTGTTTTAAAGTGACTCCATTACATTTAACGTGCGCTCTTTTATTTATTTATTTATTTATTTATTTGACATGTATACGTGTGGACGAATTTGCTCTTTCTATTGCAGTGCAGTGTCAACATGGACCGGTTGAGCTGTTAAACCGTTTCTTTTTTTCCCCCCCTTCCTGCCGAATCGGCTTTACTTTTCTTCTTCCGCTCACAGGGAATCTTTCAGACAACTTCCGGTGTTATGGGATCTGTTTAGCAGTGCAACTTTGTTTCCCGTTCCTGTTCTGTTACATTGAGAGCTGTCCACGCCATATCCTGTTTCCTAACGAAGGAAAAGTGAACGCGTTACTACACTGTTGTGTTGCATTGTATCAGGGGGACACAATTGGAGGTGACACAACAACAGCAGTAGTTATTGTGTTGGACTAAGCAAAGTGAAATAGTATTTTATGATGGTGCCATGTGACACCATAAGATTTGACACTGAGACACTAAGATGTTTGCGTGTCTACTGGCATGTATATATTTCAATGTTGGTTTATTTCTCTGCGTGTCCATACCAATACCCAAGCTCCTCAGTATCGAGAATCTGAGACTCGCATCCTCCGAGGAACCAAGCGTTAGACCCGAGCCGAGCAGATTTCATATCTGAGCTATTAAGTAGACAAGTAGATTGACTAACCAGAGAAAGCGGATACACTCGACTTCCTCCTGACTTTTAATGCGTATACACGCTACGTATTCAAAATCCGAACGCCTGCTGCACCACGCACATTGGCCGAGGCGTAATACATCTGACTGTAGAATGATCGTTGCCGTGTCGAGTCATTAACGTGCACCTGTTATGCTCTTTACCAGGTATTCCCTTTCATGTAGCGTGCTATAGAGCCGTTCACGAACGAAAAAAAAACGTCGGCGAGGTTTCGAAAATCAAAGCGTACGACAAACTGGAGTTATCGACTCCCAAAAGAAGGAACCGATTCTGAACAGCTGAAACGAGTCATTAGTAATTCCAGACTTACTTCCTGTACTAACCTACGTAGGTTTGTAACAAACAAACAAACCCCCGCCTCTGGTCTTCATCGACTGCTTGCGAACAGACGGAGCTGAAACTTGTTACGGTAGTGGGTGTTTCCTTTTCGGCACACGCTGACAGCCGTAGACCAATCACGACAGACTCGGATGTCTGACCAATCGGAGAAGAGTATGCTGTCTGAAAGGAGGCGTTTAGAATGAATGAATCCTTAGGAACGGATCATTAAATGCTGTAATTTAAATTATGAGTACGGTAAAGGTTTTTTTTTGACCTCGGATGCATGCAAATCGATTGCGCAAGACCTTTTTAAAGCAAAATTTAGCATAGCATTGCTGAAATGCTAGTCAGGGTATAGGCATGTGATAGATGGACTATACCAGTGGTTCCTGGAGATCTACCTTCCTGAAGACTTCAGCTCCAACTATAATTATGCCCACCTGACCATCCGATCATCGTCTTAAGAAGTTCTTGATCAACTGAAACATCCGAGTTAGATTTTGGTTGGAGATAAAACCTGCAGGAAGGTAGATCTCCCGGAACAGGCTCGGTGACCACTGGACTAGACCGGTGAAGGGTGAAGACCGGATATAATTGGCCGTAGGTCCTGATACCAAACTTCTTATTTGGGGGTGGTCTCTCTGCTACTCTGGAGTTTCTGCAGGAAAAGGGCCTCTGGTTTTATCTAGTGGTCAAGACAGTCACCTTTGTGAGATTTCAAGTCTCAGGAAAGGAAGCTGAAATGTTCTCAGACTTCCGTGCAAGCCATGGATAATCGAAGCTACGGATTGTCAATAACAAACGCTTTGCTCAAGCTTATAAGCATCCGTTGTACCAGAGTGCCTTGGGCCAAAGGTTGATCTATCGATTCTGTGATGATCAGAATTGAGCCTGTTGGATTTCTCGTACAGACCGCCATCCATATTTACCTGGTATACCGGAGAGAACCTTTTGGGAATTCCCATGTCCAAAAGGATTTTTTCCCTTGTACTGGTTGCGCTCAGGGGTATTCCGTCTGAATTGTCCATGTTCAAGTCTTCAATCGGAGACGCCGCTGCAAGAAGCTGAGGTCAGAAGGTTTTCTTCTCCTTGGGTGTGCTGGTGGTTTGCAAAGGTAGCAGTGCTGATGGGGAGCTCTCCTGATTCAGCTGACGGGTATAGGAGAGCCAGAAGGGCTGAAAGCAAAAGAAAGGGGCTGGGTGTGAATGCAACCCAGAGGTGACATCCACGATTCCTCAGACCTTTTAGAGAGGACCTTATTTGTGTGAGCAATTGACACTAATTTACTGAGAAATAGAATGACTTGTTGATTTGATGTTTTTTAAAAAAAATTTTTATCCAACACCTACTGACGCAATACGAGACAGAAGGTTTAACACGTTAGCATAGGAACATAGCAGAATGTCTGGAATCTGAAGCGATTCAAGAAATGAAGGGACCGTTGGTCGGTTCCTTTTATTCCTAGCCGGTTGCGTTGATTTCTTTTACGGTACGTGATCACATTTACCCGTGCGACCCGCCACAAAGCCTGAACAGAAGTATGTATACCCGTCATATTTAGGGTTTTCGGTGTCAGACGGGCTTGGCTTGATTTCCACATCATGTGCGCTCATTCCATACATCGCGAGAAACTGGCATTCCACTTGCACTGACCGAGCTGGTTCTTGTTTTGTAGTCACATTTGAGCCACAGACACAGTGTAATTTGGCCTTATGAGACAACGAAGAGAGTGCAAATCAGGGTGGGGGATGGGAGTAGACCGTGTGTGCGTGTTTGCACGTGCGTGTATGTGCATGCGCGCATGTGTGTTTGTGCCGGAGGGCTCTAGAGCCCCTTCACTGCACTTCACACACACACACGCACACGCGCTTCCATTTCTCAGAGAGGTTCAGCCATGGTGCAGTACTCCCTTTGAACCGACGCTGAATGCATCCTGCAGCTGTTAATATACATATCTCTTTTTTTTTTTTATTATTTACTGGTTGTGTGTAGTGTGAGGTTATTTTCTTACTTGTTTTTTTTTTTTTCTAGTAAATGACCTTAAGTGATTAAATTATTATTGTTATTATTGTGTTTTCAAATCCTGTCTCTCTCTCTCTCCACATCCCACAGCCATGCAGTCAGTAGAAAGCACGTCCTCTCGGGTGTCGCCCGATTGTCTAAACTTTGCCGACGACGACTCTGAGGTCTTCCTGTCAGAGGATGAGAGGTCCGAAGTCACCGGAGGTCACAGTAGATCAGCCTTGTCCTCCTCTTCCTCGGGACTGGGCTGGAGCAGCACAGAGAGCGAGCGAGAGAAGGAGAACAAGACGGTCGGAGGCACGCAGGGAGACCTGCAGTTTGCCCAGAAAGTGAGGATGTATAACTTTTTTTTTTTTTTTTTAATTTATATTATTATCCGTTCAATTCAGTTATTTGTTTATATAAAATGTATATGCGAGAGAGAGAGAGAGAGCACTTTTAACAATGGACATTATCATGAGGCAGCTTTACAGAAATTTGTATATAGATTTAGATCCCTAATGAGCAAGCCAGAGGTGACCAGTGGCAAGGAGAAACTCCCTGAGCAGACATGAGGAAGAAACCTTGAGAGGAACCAGACTCAAAAGGGAACCCATCCTGTTCCGGGTGAAAGTGTGTCTTATGAGAACGTTCCTCTTCCACAGCTGTGTGATCTAAAGTCAAACAGTACCGAGTGAGTTTAAAAGGTACTTCAGTATGAGCATCAGGGTCTTACATCTGTATTATCCAAGTGACGTTATTCACTGGGTAATGAATGACACTAGGTGTGTAAGTGCGATCTTTAGGCTATCACACTTGGACACCGTTCCCAGAAGTCATTAGAGTACGATCCAGGGTAGTCTCATGACAGTCTTTAGGCTATCCATGTATCAGCGAGTGATTCAGGTGAAGGAAGCTCCAAGCAGAAGTAGATCAGGGTGGATGAGGCAGCGTCACTGGCATCTCATCAGGCAGCAGGAGTGATGTTTATCTCAACAGAGAGAGGTTGAAAGAGTGAGACTATGTTATTAGGTATGGTCTTTTCCTACAGTGGTTACGCTCAAAGCACAAGAAGGCAAGACTAGCAATGAAAAAACATGCACGAGTGTGCACACCCTTTAATAATAGGGCCTGTGACTGTTCTCAGAATGAACCACTCGCATTCAAACGTTTCCTGACATCATCATCTTGATTTCATCCAACCGCCGATGCCACGGTCCTTAAAGAGCTTCAAAAGCACGCACCCGATCTCACTGTCAAAAGGCGTCAACCGAGCGGGTATAAAAGAATGTACGAAACGTTAGCTGTACCCTTGAACAGCGTGAAGGCCATCATCAACATGTGGAGAAAACCGGGCGCCATCACGGCGTTACCAAGAACGGATAAGATGAAAACTTATCAGTGATGGCCTCCGAAAGAGATGTACGGTGACGTTAAAGGAGCTGCAGGAATAAGTGGCAAGTACTGATCACTCCCCTTGTGCTCTTCACATGTCCGGGGCTTATAAGGTAGGGTGGCTAGATGGTATCCCGCTCTCAGCACAGTAGAACATTTGGGGCATAATTATAAAAGAGATGTTTGGTGCGAAAACAACACGGCTCATCAACCAAAGATCACAGTACATACCGTGCAGCATGAAGCTGTCGGGCTGCTTCTGCTCAGCTGGGACCGGGGCTTCAGTCACGCTAGATGGAGTCATGAGTCGCAGTCAACAAAGCAATGACTTCCGAAGACGATCGGTGTTTTGGAATTTGCAGTCAGAGTGCAGATCTAAATCCTAAAGAAAACCCATGGAATGACTTGAAGGCTGTGCACAGGAGATTCCCTCACAGCTGGGCACACTGAGTATACAGTCATACGTGTATGTTTATTATTTATTTAGTTAGTTATTTAAATGAGGAAAAACTCTTATTTTAAAAATGTAAGGTTTACCACTTACAGTTGTCCTTCACCATTGGCTGCAGACTCTACAACCCCCCACTTTCCACAATCAATACAGTCTTGGTGGATGAAACGAAATCTCAGTCATGTATTTCCAGAATACGCTGCTTTACTCTGGAGCACTGATGGAAAAAAGCGTCATGATTTCTGTTTGTTCGATATCGGGTATCATAGGTTAGATTTCTTACTGTTTTAAACCCAGTATGATGGCTAGTTTTGTATGTCTGCCCTTAATGCATGTAACTCTCTCTCTCTCTCTCTCTCTCTCTCTCTGTCTCTCTCTCTCTCTGTCTCTGTCTCTCAGTGTATGGAGCTTCAGGGTTTCGTCCGGCCGCTTCTGGAACTTTTGAACGGGCTGAAGAAAGGACGATTTGATAAAGGTGACTTGTGCGCGTGTGTAAAGTTTCCCGGGCTGTGTTTCCGTCTTTGCTTCGAAAACTGGAAAAACTAGAAAACCAGCGAAAAGTCCACGACTTGGCAGAGATGCAAACCGAGCTGTTTACATGCAGACTAATGGGAGAAAATAAGGCTAATGATGAGGGACAGGTGCAGGTCACAGGGTGTGTTCGGATGACACCGGGTGTTCTGACACCACGAGCACCGCTTGTCTGTTTAAGACCTGTTGCTCACAGGTTTTCAGATGCAGCTCCTTCCAGATCCAATCGCTGACTAATTTCAACCAAACCACCTAAAAGGTTAGAAGAGTACCAGTACTGGGGGGGGAAAAAAAGTATTTAGATTTGAAAGTACTTAACGTTCTTATTTCACCATCTAGGGATTAATAAAATACTCTCTCATCTTAAACCACTATCGTACCTTAATTAAGAAAATTTTAACCAGGGGTGTTGATGAACCTTCTTCTGAAGTTATTATTGGCCTGTTCTGTAACCCTGGAGAAATCATAGAAACTACGTACTCTTTCTATGTTGATAGCATTATGATGCTTTCACACTTTTTTTTATTTTATTCCTTATAAAAATGCACTGGAGGACATAATGTGCTGAGAAAAATTGTTAGTTGTACACTGTAAACATTAGAGCAGCCTAGCTAATATCAGCTAGATAGATTGTACTAGATAGATTGTATCAATCTTTTTTTTTTTTTTCTTTTCTTTTGCGCAATTGCAGAAGTTCCCAACTGCACAGCTGGTGATATAACGCCTCTCGCTACTCTTCTTAAACCTGCAGTGTTTTATTGCGATATTTCCGAGTAGAAAGTTCGCAGTTGGGGGGGGGGGGGGGGGGGGGGTTTCAACATTGCACAAGCCTTCACAACCATTATACGCCACGATATCACCATAGATCTCATCAGGAAGAGGACGATGCATCTCTATGAAGGATTCAGTTGACATTCAGTCGGTCGAATTCCATTCGATACAATATTTATGCACATCATTGGACCGTCCCACTTTTAATTCGAATCCTGTTAGTAGCCTAGTTAATTGGAATTCGGGGACAAGCATAATATGGCTAGCTAATGACTGAGTTGCGCAGCCTTGACCCTACATTTGGCTGCTGTGAGCGTTCAGCCTTCACCGGACCCCGTGCAGCATTGGAACACAGAGTTCAGCAGGTAACGCAGGAAATGAGTCGCATGTAAACAACTCTCTTTCGTACTGTAACCTGAACTCAAGTTTATTAATAGTCTTTTTGCCATTCATGTGTTGAGTGGTGCAGTCTCGGGATACGGCTGAGGTCTGTAATTAGCCGTGTGTGTGCTTGAGCGGTTGAGCGTGAGTGAGCTGACAGGATTCCTTCTGCTGAGATCTCTCTGGACTGAGCCTCGGTTAGAACTGCGCTAAAATAAAAATTCGCTAATTCCACGTTTGATGTTTACTCGACGACAAATTGGGTTTCAACCAGTTATTATTATCGGGTTGTGAACAGTGATGCGGTAGGAATGTAATCGAAACCCTTTTTAATTCGAGCGCCGATCAATTTGGGCGTATCATAATTCTGACGGTTCTGTTAAAGAGAGTACATAAGAGTAGAGACTGTAAACTATCAAATTCAAAGATTTATTAGAGCGAAGTTTGACTTGATGTGCCCATAAACCAAAAATGTTAAGACGTAGTACTTGCAATGAGGGAACCAAGTCATGTGGGGTGGGGGTGGGGGTGGGGGGGGGGGGGAATAAGTACACCCCATGGAAATTGTTGGCGCTTTTTTAATGTATTTGGACAAGAAAACATTTGATCATCTTTGAAACAGTGCCTATTAATAAAGTTGATGTACTTGAACAAAACCGCAAGGAAAACGAGCTTTTTTTCCAATCATTTATCCAACAGAAATATCAATAGATGTGAGATTCTTCTGTGGAAAAACTAAGTACACCCTTGGCCTCGGAAGCGACGGTAGTATTTCCCCCTTTAGGAGAAATAACTTCTTGTAGGTGTTTTGCATAACTGTCCACCAGGCTTGTGGGGGATTTTTGACCGCTCTTTCAGTTACAAGATGATAATGAGTCTTTATTTGTCACGTATACATATGCACAGTGAAAATTCTTTTCTTCGCATACCCCCAACAAGCTGAGGTCAGAGCGCAGGGTCTTTGAGGGCTTTCTTGCCCGTTTCAAATCCCCCCCACAACATTTCAATGGGATTCAAATCCGGGGTTTGACTAGACCGTTCCGTAACCCCCCGTTTTCTTCTTCGAGCCATTCCTCGGTGGATTTGCTGGTGTGCTTAGGATCACTATTCAGTTGAAAGGTCCACTTTCGGACAGATTGTTATCTTCAAGCAGGCTTTGATACGATGCGGAATTCATAGTTGAAATCAATGAATGCAAGCTGTCCAGTCCCTGAGGCAGCGAAGCAACCCCAAACCATAACATTTCCACCACCGTGCTTCAGTTGGTATGAGGTGCTTCTCCTGACGCTTCTCCTGTGCTAAAAGTGCATCTGTGCTAAAAGTGTCTGCTGTTACTGTGGCCAAACAACTCTATCTTTGATTCGTCTGTCCAGAGCACACTATTCCTAAGGGCCTGGTCTTTGCCTATATGCTCATCAGCAAACTGTAGTCTTGCAAAGGCTTTTTCCTGGCACGCCTCCCGTGCAGGCCAATTCTGTGCAATCTCTTTCTGATTGTAGACACATGCACTTTGACAGCAATAGTTGCAAGACTTACTAGCAGATCCTGTGATGAAATTTTGGGGCTCTCTGAGACTCGGCCAGTCCTGGACAAATTGGCACATCTGCGCCATTTATAGATGATTTTCCTTACAGTGGAATGATGTATTTATAAATAATTTGGAGATCTTTTTACATCCCTTGCCAGACTCATAGGCATCCACAGGCTTTTTTTCTGAAGGTCTGACGGAGCTCTTTAGATCTCGGCATGATGACACCACTCCCCTCAATAACAAAGGGAACGCCAGACACTAGATATGAGAGGGGTATACATAAGAACGGTTCCAACCGCACTCCCTAAGCAGGTTCTAATCACTGGCACCCCAGCTTCAATCATTATAATCTGCTCTTCTGCCATAAAACTATACATCCTTAATACCCTTCACCTGCTCAATCTCCATCTCTTCCAAACAATTGGACTTTTTGTAGAGTACTCCGTTTGTTTGATTAGCTTGATGACTTATTACGAAAAAAATGTGTGAAAACTCAGAATGGCTCAAAAGAATTAAGCATGAGCCAGCTTATACTGAGTTATACTGAGTATACTGCCAGGGATCGATCGACTCAAAGCTTGATGACGAGACCTGCTATTTATTCGTGACTGTGGGAAAACGCACTGTATGGCCAAAAGTTTGTGGACACCTGAACATCACACCCCTCTGTGGTTCTTTCCCAAACTGTTGCCACAGAGTTGGAAGCACACAGTTGTATAGAAGGTTATTGTATGCGTCTCCTTACTGGAACTATGAGGCGCGAACCTGTTCGAGCATGACGATGCACTTGTGCACAAAGTCAGCACCATGAAGACATGGTTTGCCAAAGTCGGTGTGGAAGAACTCGAGTGTCCTGAACAGACCCCTGACCTCAACCCCGCTGAAGACCTTTGGGATGTTCTGAAGGCCGACCGCATCCCAGACATCAGTGCCTGACCTCATTAATGCTCTTGTGACTGGACGGGTGAATCCCCACAGCCACGCCCCTAATTCTAACGCAGAGCTTTCCCAGAAGAGCGGAGGTTATCGCAGTAGCAAATGGGCGACCGAATCTGGAATGGCATGTTCAACAAGAACACATGGGTGTAATGGTCAGGTGTCCGTAAACTTTTGGCTGTAGTGTGTTTTGTTGACGTCTTTGTCCAGAAAGAAGTGGTCTGAACGTGTAATAACCATATTTAACACCGTGTAAGTGTTCAGGTTTATTGTCTTGGTGTGAAAACACTGCTTAAGATCGCCCGAAGAGATGTAGAGTAAAAGCCTCATGTCGGTTATTTCTGTCTTGTACGAGGCATTACTGTTGAATAATATTATTTGCATCTGTCTTACTATCGCTCATATGTTTCTTTTGACAGGCCTAAGCAGTTTCCAGCAGAGTGTGGCCATGGACCGAATCCAGAGGATCGTAGGAGTGCTGCAGAAGCCACACATCGGGTAAGCTAACTAAACAGAATAAGGTCTACATATGCCAGAAGACCTTATTCAGTAGGGTCCTGGACACATTAATCATCAGCATTGCAGAAAAGACGCACAGCTGATAACGGTCACGTGACCCAGCACCTTTGGGAGATGTTCCCTGAAGTGCGGTTTTTGATGTGTAATGTTCCTAGTAAGAGCCCGGAGCTTTTGCAGCACAGTATGAGGGTGAAAGCGCAAATCTGCCCACGAAACTGCAGTCGGAAGGAAAAACTCAAATAATGTCAAATTTCCATCAAAGGTACATATCAGGGCCCTCTGGATGAAAGACTCCCAACGACAAGCGCTTGTACCCTCGAACGCACCGGACCTTATTACCTGAAAACCCAGATTAGATAATGTTTACTGCTGCACATAGTGTTACTCTCTTGGTTTTACGATCGCTTTTTTCTTCTTCCTCCCCCAGGGAGAAGTATTTGCCCACTCTGCTGCAGGTGGAGATGATGCTAAAGCTCTGGTTCCCTCAAGTGAGCCTTCAAGCTACAGGTACAAGTGCGTCAGGACAGCTTTCAGGACAGGGCCCACCCAGCGGCAGCACGCCTCCACACAAGCAGAAAGACCAACTGCACATTCCGGTTAAGGTCAGCACACACACACACACACACACAAGAGTTTCCGTTAGCAGGTGAATACCGGTTTTGACCGTTTAAAAATACAAAATGTCCGATAAAACCCGCAGTTTTGACTAAGCAGACGTACTTACGAGAAATACGAGCGCGCGTCTTTGTGCCGCTCATCTAAATAGTCAGAATCGTCCAAATGGGCTAATCAAGTAAATGCTCGAGATGAGTTTAAGGATTTTGTTAACACACACCCCTCCTCTCTCTCTCTCTCTCTTTCTCTCTCCAGAAGCGAAGGCTGAGTTGGTCAGACGCAGACTCTTCCCCTACTCCAACTCCTGTTCCATGTAAGTGCTTCCACATAAAAGGTCAGGAGAAAGAACAACAAAGCCAGGGTTTGTGCGTTAGCTCTGCGCCGGCGTCCCACAGCGTCGGCCAATCCGATAGCAGCGGCGAGGAAAAATCGAGACCCGTCGGCCTCCGTTGCGCCGAGCCAGGCCTGACCTGGGTCCACGTCGCCCCGATCCTTTCTCCACACAAGTCTTGTCCCTCCGTCCACGTGCGAGGAGGTGATGGCAAAGACATCGGAAATAGCCACTTTCTACTCGCAGCTCCTCCTCCCGCCAGCAGGAGCAGTCCAGCCATGCAGGACAGCTCCATCTCCTCGACTACACCCTGCTCCGAGCCAGCGACCTACCAAATCCAGCCAGAGATGGTGACTCCGACAGCGCGGCGGAGTCAGTCTCCTCCAATCACAGAGCAGCTTTCAAGCCTGTTACAAACTTAATGTGTCCGAAACACAACACAGACAGACTTGTTTGGAAACCTTTTTTATTTTATTTTATTTTATTCTTTTTTTTTTTTTTTTCTTTTTAAATGAATATTTTTATGAATATTTAGGCAGCTTAGCCTTTGCAATGTTGTGCTTTTGAAAAAGATCAAACAGCAGTGGAGGCACATAAATATCAGCAGCAGTGTGACTTGCTGATGCAGCAGATGAATGAGCGCGCGTGTGTGTGTGTGCGCGTGTCCATTTTTAGGAACTTGGCTGTAGGCATGTGTCGATATTAAGTTACCTCATAGCGATTGGCCGACGTTTCATCATGGTGGACGGAATCCTCAAAATATTCGATAACCATCGTTTTGTTATTTAGAAAAATAACAGTGCAGTAGCAGTGTTTTTTTTATTATTATTATTATTTTTATTTTATTTTTTTTATTTTTTTATTTGGCCTTCAGTAAGAAGATACACAGGACCATGCTTGTCCTGTCTGTAAAACGTCCTTGTTTCAGAAGGGAAATCGTTGGCGGGTATGACTACGACTGCACAAAGTTTCCAATGAATACAAAGAGTAGCACTATTCACATGTTTTCTTTTCACTCTAATGGCACACTGCTGTAGCATAGTTTAGTAACAAGAATGGAGCAGTTTCCCGAGCACGCAACGTTATCGAACGCTAACGCTAGCGTCGTTAGTGCTTGAAGACGTCAAAACTCATGTCGCCTTCAAACGCACCAGTTTTGCCTACTGGGTTCTCGAAAAGTTTTTCAGGATGTCCCTGTACGTTCTGGCAGGAGGGTGAAGAGTCCATGAGAGGGGTCGTGGCTTTGTGGATGCACTGGTGGTTGTATGAGGTGCCGTAGGGTCTTAATGAAATTGCTGGAAAAGTTCTTGCTGGTTCTGATAGAAAGGTTGTTGCATTCGGGGCTGTATTGCTGCTGATTGGTCAGACCGGTCCACCACCAAAAGGCCCTCGAGCATCAGAACTGGAGCACTGGAAGAAGGGGGCGTGGTCCGATGAATCGTGGACGTCGCTTACCTGGGGATGAGATGGCACCAGAATGCTCTATGGGAAGAAGGCAAGCCGGTGGAGGCGGTTTGATGCTCTGGGCAACATTCTGCTGGGGAATGTTGGGTCTTGTCGATGTTACTTTGGCACGTACCATCTACCTAAACATTGTTGAAGACTAAGTACACCTCTTCATGGCAACGAATGGCAGAGCAATTTGCAACAATTACAAGGTTTAATGTTCATTCGGGGTTGGCGGGTCCGAATTAGCATTCGGACAAGTCGGTAGAAAGCTAGGACCATGTTGAGCAGCAAGACCGCGTCATCATAAACGCACACAAAGTAGAACACGCCCTCGCTAAATTTTTATCTTGTTTTCCTCTTGCCATGAAAGGGGAAAAATAGTTTTGAATTTCCGTCCTTTCCTGTTCTGTTAAAAATTCAGATTAAAAAATAGGTCGGTGGAAATCCTACCGTTTCCGTCTGTATGTAAAAGAGACCCGGTTATCATCTACAGTAGACGTACTCCGACCTCGTAGTGATGGACCGGAGGTGTTTCTCCCTTTTTTGTTTTGTTTATTTTCGCCATTTATTGTACCAGTGATATTAATGTAGCGAAAAAGACATCACCTATACTGGACCCATGAGTCGGTCGAATAGGTTTGTGCAAATAAATAAATAAATAAATAGTTCAATATGCAAACCGTGAGGAAGGATTGTACAGTTTCAGGTAATGGCTAAAGGACAAGTCATCAAAACGCATGTGTAAGCTGGATTATTATTATGGTGGTGATGAAACTTTGCATTAGGTGAAAAGGGAGAAAAGAAAAGGGTCAGGCCAAGAGATGGGATATGAAGCAAATGTGCAAAAAGGATTAAGAGATGAGAAAAGATGAACAGAATACAGTAAAAGCTGCAGTTAGAGAGGAAGGAATTGAAGTGTCCTAATAAGTGAAGGAAGGAAGAGTCGTGGTGGTACAGAAAGGGATACGGCAAAGGTTAAAGTCATATGCTGCATTCAGTTAGAGGTTGTAATTCCCAATCTCCAACCGGGAAAATACAAAGAAAACGAGAATTCCTACTCGTGGAATCGGGATAGTCCTCTCAACTACAGGTTCCTCTGAGTTCAGGAAGTGACGACATAATCAATGGCTGTGCACAGCATCAGCAATAAACAAAGTAGCACTTCTGGCCTCTAAATGAATTGTGGTGTGTACGTGTGTCTCACTGTTTCGAGGTGGAAAAGATGCATCACTCATCACAGATGTCAAACATCACATCACAAATGTCCGCCATGCATGGTTTTTCCCACTTTGTAGCCCGAACGCACGGAGGTTGAAGATCATTCCGAGCTTAGACTTCCCACTTCAGAGCTAGCTCGAATACAACAATACGTCCCATTTTGAAGCAAAAGGCGTGCGCACATGATGTTTGTTTAAAAAAAAAAAAGTGCAATAAGTAGAGGTATAATACAGTTCAGGAAACCCAAGATCACTGGGGTGAAAGGTCAAGTCAGGGGAACCCGGATCTGGATTACTCAAAGCAGTGCTTCAGGTTCTCCTTCAGCCAGCAGAACAATAGCAAGTCTTCAGTAGTGTGGGATCTTGATTGTTGGTTTAGTGGAGAAGGCAAAACAACAACAACAACAACAACAACAACCCCAGACCATTTTAAAAATACCATTTGGGAAACGCTGGTATAAATGGGAGAGAAAAAAAATTGAGGACTGATCGTACTAGTCGATGTTCAAGCAAAGATGGAAGGGAAAATAGATCTGTATAAATGAGGCGACAGGGTAGAAGAAGAAAAGGAAATCCAAAAGCTTTGCGTTTTATAATATGATGCAAATAGTATTCTAAAAAAAAAAAAAACTACAAAAGAAACCTAGAAGAAGCATAAAACATGCAAAAAGCCAGTGTGTCCGAAATCCGTTCACGGGCGCTCCAGCCCACCTGTACCAGGTATTCGATGGTCTTGAATTTTTTTGGTTCAAGTGTGTTGGAACCTCCAATCATTTTTGTTTTCCCAAAGAATCCTATTCAGATGAAAGCCTCAGAAATGAAGCTGCAATAGGCAAAAAGAAAGTAAGGGTTGTACAGAGCTCAGGCTTTCCATCAGCTCTTCAAGGCCAACCCATATTCTTTATTTATTCATACGTTCATTAATGCTTTTTATTATTATTATTATTATTATTATTATTATTATTATATATAAAATGTTCGTTTGGTTATTTATTTATGTTGGCCCTGGCGTGAGGGGCGCTTCTTGTACAGATTTTTATTTTATTTTTATTTTTTTTGCAGAGGCTGACATTTTAGTGACATTAGTGTCTATCTTAATGGAAAGAAAGCAAGGGAAACCTGTGCCTTTTCATCAAAAGAGGATACGCGTGCGCAGTTTTTGATTGTGGTCTTTAGTGCGCCCGGGACATGCTTACTGCTGCACACATCTGCTTCAGATGTCCGAGTCCACTAGAGCTGTTTCTTGATCTCCTAACTTATTTCTCAAATAAGACTCTTATTATTCTTCACTGACGTAATACAGACAGAAATGGCAACACGATGTTTAGACGAGACCGAGGGTCTCGATTTTTCTTTCTTTCTTCCCCCAAATTTTGAATCCCTTTCACCGAGCCTGTCCTCGCGTCCAGTTAGGTCTGTGTCGATTATCATTATTCCTTGTCTGCATAACTGATAAGCAGCACAGGGCTAGTTGGAAGACGTTTTTTAAATTTTTTTTCATTTAAGCGACGATATACTCAGATATTTCTGAGGCGTATAAGCTTACGGATACGCCTTTTTAGTTTTCTGGGTTTCGCCGTGTTGAATTCTTAAACGTTCTCGAATGACTGATTGGAGCGCTTGAATCGTCTGTGGGATAAAAGCGGTTCTTGATGGTGGACTCCGACTTCACAGCATTGTATTGGTTTGAATGACGCAGAACTCGATGTACTGCTACAGTCTTTGGGGGGGGGGCGATTTGTAACGCTCCTTAATGCAATCTGTCTCGTCTGCTCTTGAACCCCCACCACCACCACCCCCCAAACACGTCATGGTTTTGTAACTAATGATTGCACTTATCTTTGTGTTTCTCTTCTCCACAGTCCTACTAACTTTTTGTCCCGTCTATCTGTTATCTCTGTTTTTATTTTTATTGTTCTTTCTACTTTTTTCAGTCTTTTAATAAACGAACCGTTTTGGAGAAAACGTTCTCTGACGTACATTTGTGTGATTTATTTATTTATTTTTTTCTTTCTGAGTGTGCGTTTCTGCGAAATCTCTCTTAAACACCAGGCTCACGGGGACCAAAGGCGAGAGTTTCGCTTCGGATAAGGATCGTGCGTTGAAACGTATAGAGGAAGGATTGGAGAGGAGCTCTGATAAGTACATTTTTCTGCACAACCGATACAAAAAAAAAAAAAAACACGTCCGATTCTCTTCGGTCTTTATTTCTTCCGCGGAATCCCACGTTCACTTGGCAGGTGGATTTGATCTAACGTGGATCATCAGGGTTTGAACTCGGTTTGTACGTTGAATCCATGCCAGCTCGAGTGCACGCTTTCATTAACTCAAAGTCCTACGAATGTATTTGCTAATGTAATGTGAGGGTGCTCGAGCCGCCACTACAACCGCCCCAGTTCACTTGATGAATTGGCTCCTCGTGGACTCGACCGACTGGAAGTTCGTTCAATGAATATATCCTGTCCTCCAATTGGACCTCTGCTGTTTTCACTTTCTCTTCTGCCCTCCAGCTAGGCCTCGTTTTATCAATCTTTTAGTAGAGGTGTGCGTCAATGTTCGCAAAAGCCACAACGAACTTGCCAGATTTAAATTTTGGAAAGTGATTTTCTTTGTAATCGTGTTCGACTGTGCGTTCGACTTTCACTGTTCGTTGAAAGTCCGGGAGTTCTGAAGCCTGCGTCAGGACACGTATCCACACACAGATCAACCTGCATCACGGGGTTCTTCAAATCCGCGGAGTTTAGCTCCGACCTCTAAACTCACCTGCCTGTAATTTTTCTAGTAATCCCGAAGACCTTGGTTAGCTTGTTTTAGGTGTGTATGATCATGATTATGATTATGATTAGGGTCGGAGCTAATCTCTGCACGACACTGTGGACCGGATTTGGAGAACCCTGATCTATCAGGTGTACAGTTGGTATGCGTGAATAGATTCTATCCGAATGACTGGAATAACAATGTTCAGTCGGGTGATTTTGCCAACGAACGGCGTCATAAACGGAGCTTGTGGATTATTAGAAAATTACAGACGGGAGGTTTGCTGTTGGAGCTATACTCTGCAGATTTGAAGAACCATGTGCTGAGTCATGCGTCGCTGTTACCAATATCAAAAGGAGTAACATTTTAGACCTCGTTTTCAAGCATAAACCTTTTGTATGTCAATCAGAAAATATAATTACTGTAGAATACTGCTCGTTTGTTATGATCTGCTTATATTACATCTGTTAATTTCTCAAAGTGCATGAATAAAGCAGGCTTTTCACAGAGTTATACTAGCCTCGGCTCTGCAACAAGTGGGATCTCGAACTCAATTTTTTTACAGCGGAATGCTACTATAGAGGTATTATTTCTGTGAGAATTTCCGGTGCGTATCTGGTCCCCCACCAGAGCTATTCAAACCGAAAGCGAGCGAAATCGAACCCTTCCATGCGTAAATCAATCATATTTATAGATCGATCGCTTCGTATAGCAGAGGCAGTGAGGTTTCTGTAAACATCCGTTTATCCAATATTTGTCGTGGGCCGTGACACATGGATGGCCCTTGTAATTAAACCGAATAAAATAAAAATGGTGGTTTTGCAATGCCAATACATATAGGTAATACATTACTCAAAAATACATTTTAATTACAAACGGTCGAGCGACCTGTATGGAATGACGCGCTTGGAAAATAAGGCAGAGAGCACTATATCATTATGCTGCCCTGTTGTGCTGCTTGAACAGGAAACGATTGGAAGCAGATGCTAGCCCCACCCTTCCAGGTTGGTAGATGTCATGTTGGACTTGCGCCCCATTGTTCTTTTTCCTTGTGATCTCAGTGAAGGATGCGGGACTATGGCTGGTCGACATGGGAGATACAGCTCATTCGTCTTTGCAACTGACGAAGGAAATTCCATCAGAAGGAAACGGTGAAGTCAGAACGTCCCCTCTGGTGCTCCGTCTCCGTTTTCATGGCGATGAATCCTATTTGAGGAATACTAACTTATATGTCTACTAAACCCATTAAAGGAGGCATTGTTTCTATGTTTATCAGACTTATTGAAGGAGGTGTGGTTTCTATGTTTATCACGTTCTATTGGAGGAGGTGTGACTTCTGTGTCTGTCAGGCAAATTAGAGGGCACACTCCAATTTATTATGGACTATACTACAATATTAGGTGATTTTCACAAGTATATCAGGTTAGAATGTGTGGGATTCATCAGTGGCCATTGTGTACAGCTGCGTATACACACTTATGATAAAATACCAGTTTTCTTGGGTGCACTGCTGGTTCTTATGCACAAATAGAGAACTACACACAGTTTGATAAATGAGACCCCTGGTCTTGAGGTAGCCATGCGCCTTTAACTCCCTTTAATGAGTTTGCAGTAGAACTGCAGTCATCAACTTGATCCACTTATATCTGGAATATACAGGAAGAGAGTTTTGTAGAAATACCAGGAAATACCAGTCCACCAGTCTGCTTTTTAAATAATTCAATGCTGACTTCACATCAGAAGTGAATGTAATTCCCAGTTGCATCACATTTCACTTTCATCAGTGAGTCGGAATCGTGCCATACTAAAATACAAACACTGAAATCACAGCCCTAAGCCATACTTTGAGGCCTGGTGGTAATTGGAGAAAATCTGTGAAGGCATCATTTTCCACACGGTCTACAGTCCATCTGGACCAAATGTTGCCCCAAATTAATCAACATCTATGAATAAAAATTTAGGTTTTAAGTCCAGCGATCAGGTCTATATTTTCAAAAGAAATATTGATACTGGCGCGTCCAAGTTCAGTCCTTCACTGAAATAGGCGTGTCGATTTGTTTAACCGTGTGTCAGTCGTACTTGGCTTGTGTTTATTGGTTTAAGTTTTAACAACGGGAGGGAACGCAGATGCAGTCACCTGGGCTTTTGATGATAGCTAGTTAAGACTCAGAACGTCGGATAACTTGAACAGAAAACTTGATAGTGGATCGCAGAACGGGCTAAACCTCTGGAGGGTGGATTTTATTCAGGTGGATTTTTCAAGGACTTGACGTAACTTTTTTAAAACCCGAGCGTCGTACCCTTGTGTTCTACACTGCCGCTTGAAATGTTGTGAATCCTTTCGAAGTTTCTGCAACTATATTTGTTAAATATGACCTAAAACATCATCTGATTTTCACACAAGCCCTAGAAGTAGACAAAGAGAACCCAGTTAAACAAATGAGACTAAAATATTCTACTCGGTCATTTATTTATTGAGGAAAATGATCCAGTATTACATATCTGTGAGTGACAAAAGTAGAAAAAGAACCTCTAAAATTAGCAGTTTAATCTGAAGGTGAAATTACAGGCAGGTGTTTTCAATCAGTGGGACGACGATCAAGTGTGACTGAGCGCCCTGTTTGATTTAAATAACAGGCATCTATCAGAGTCTGATCTTCACAACACGTCTGTGAAAGTGCATCATTGCATGAGCATTGGAGAGTTCTGAGGACCTCAGAAAAAGAGCTGTTGACGCTCATCAGGCTGGAAAAGGTTACAAAACCATCTCTAAAGGGTTTGGACTCCACCCAATTCACAGTCAGAGACATTGTGGAGGAAACAAATGGAGGAAATTCAAGACCGTTTGTTATCCTCTCCAGGAGTGGAGACCAACAAAGATCACTCCAAGAGCAAGACGTGTAATAGTATGTGAAATCATAAAGGAAATCAGGGTAACTTCTAAGCAACTAAACGCCTCTCTCACATTGGTTAACGTTAATGTTCATGAGTCCACCATCAGGAGAACACTGAACAACAGTAGTGTGCAAGGCAGGGTTACAATGAGAATGTCACCGCTTTCCAAAAAGAACATTGCTGCTCATCTGCAGTTTGCTAAACAAATTACATGGACAAGCCAGAAAGCTAATAGAAAAATCTTTTGTGGACAGATGAGACCAAAACAGAACTTTTTGGGTTAAGTGAGTAGTGTTATGCTTGGAGAAGGGAAAACACTGCATTCCAGTATAAGAACCTTACCCCATCTGTGAAACATGGTGGTGGTAGTATGGTGGTTTGGGACTGTTTTGCTGCATCTAGGCCGGGGCGGCTTGCCAACATTGATGGAGCAATGAATTCTGAGGTACATTCCAGCGAATTCTAAAGGAAAATGTCAGGACATCTGTCTGTGAACTGAATCTCAACAGCAAAAAGTGTCAAAAGTTTAAACACAACACAGGTTTATCCAAAAAAAAAAAAAAAAAAAATCTTTGTTAAATATAGGTGTGCAACAATTATTGGCACCCCTATGAATTCATATAGGAAAAATATATTTGAAGTATATTCCCAATGATATTTTAAAATAATAATAATAATAATTTCACTCCAGGAGTATAAACATGAGGTTACACATGGGCCAGATTTCCTTGGGTATTCATAACGATGGGTAAGAGCGAGGAATGTAGCTGTGATGTGCAGCAAAAGGTTGTTGAGCTTCACACAATGGGGCGTGTCTATAAGAAAATAGCACAAGCGTTGAAAATGTCCATTTCCACCATCAGGGCAATGGTTAAGAAGTTCCAGTCAACTGGAAATGTTATGAATCGAGCTGGAATTGGACGTGTGTCTATATCGTCTCAACGCACTGTGAAGAGGACGGTTCGAGTGGACAAAAAATCTCCAAGGATCACAGCTGGAGAATTGCAGAAGTTAGTTGTGTCTTGGAGTCAGAAAGTCTCCAAAACTACAATCTGAAGTCACCGACATCACCACAAGTTGTTTGGAAGGGATTCAATAAAAAAGCCTCTACTCTCATCCAAAAACACACTCGAGCGTCTTCAATGTGCAGACACTACTGGAACTTCAAATGGGATCGGGTTCTACGGTCAGATGAAACCAGAATAGAGTAATGGCAATTTTGCTAATGAGCACCAGAGGAGGTTTTGGAGCAAACAGAGAGGTAGCCGTATGGAAAAGTACCTCAGTTAAAAGTACCACGGTTAAATATGGTGGTGGATCTTTAATGTTTGGGGCTGTTTTTCTGCCAGAGGACCTGGACATTTTGTTAGGATATATGACATCATGGACTCTATCAAATATCAACAGATATTAAATGAAAACCTGACTGCCTCTGACAGAACGCTTCAAATGGGCCGTGGTTGGACCTTCCAGAAGGACAATGATCCAAAACATACATCAAAATCAACACAAAAATGGTTTACTGACCACAAAATCAAGGTCCTGCCATGACCATCCCAGTCCCCTGACCTGAACCCCATAGAAAACCTGTGTGGTGAACTGAAGAGGAGAGTCCACCAGCGTGGACCTCGTAATGTGAAGGATCTGGAGAGATTCTGTACGGAGGAACGCTCTCAGATCCCTCGCCATGTATTCTCCAACCTCATCAGTGTTATAGGAGAAGATTCAGAGCTGTTATCTTGGCAAATGGAAGTAGCACAAAGTATTGACTAAAAGGGTGCCAATAATTGCTGCACACCTATATTTAACAAAGTTTTTTTTTTTTGATAAACCTGTGTTGTGTTTGCATTTGTTTGCTATTCATGAGAACAGAGTATTTTTTGTGAATTTTTTTAAACAAAAAGAGCGAAAGGTTCAACAATGAAGACCGTTTTTCACAGCCTCTTTGCTCATATTTACCGAGGGTGCCAATATCAGTGGAGGGCGCTGTAATTACTCATAACTGATCATGGAAATTAGATTCAATTAAAGTGTGAGAGTGGTGGAGTAGTTGCTATTATATAATGAATTGTCTGCTAATACCATGTTATCATGATAATACGTATAGTAGTTATTATTTCAGTCTTGATTTTTGTTGTTGTTGTAGATTCATAACATAGTGTATGATATACTCGGCCCCAGCGTTGGTTTAAGGGCTCACCACCAAGTTTCCCCTGAAAGCAAATCTTTTTTGAGCGTACTTTGAGATTTATTTTTAGCTGTTTTCCGGCCGATCGCTCTTACCGAGCGTATGCGTATAATTATTGTATTCGTGTTGTGCATGTAACATCCTGGAACAGTGCGTAATCGCAGCTGAGTGTATCGTGCAAGCCAATGAAAGCGAGCACACGTCTGAGCAGTGCACTGAAGGCATTGAAGGTTTTGCTTTTCAGAGTGGTATGTTGTCTACCTAAACAAAAATACCCTTTGTGCGTTCCATTATGTCTGTGTATGTTTCAGTGCGGTTCTGCAGATCAGGGCTCGCATAGTGGTAGGCTCTCCTACACAACATGCACTATGCATGTTACCAACAGCCAACCACTCACACGCACACGCACATGCACACACCTGCCCCTCCCCCTTGTCTCCATGCAGTTTCTGGCAGACCCCCATCCTACTGCCTTCCCTCTCTCTCTCTTCTCTAAACTGAATAGAAAACAGTGGCAGCTGCAAATGGAGGGGCCGGAGAGTGTGTGTGTGTGAGGGGGGGACATTACAGAGAAGCAAGGTGATTTGCTGTTGTTGTTGTTTGTTTGTTGGTTTGTTCATGTTCTGCCTGTTAAACCAGTGACCATTTAATAAATATATACAATTATTCCGTGCAAATGCAACATGGCGGATCACAATAACACGGATCCATCGAAACGTTCTGCTTTAACGCCTGCGGTGTTTTGGCAGCGGACGCTCGATCGGGGACATCTTCCCCTTCCATTCGCTTTCCCCTCCTCTTTCATACCTATCAAAGCTTCTCTTACTGTTGCTATGGGGATAGAACTCAACTCTGACTGTTCTTCCGATGAGTCAGGCCTCTCCATTAATGACAACCATCATAGGGCCACCGGTGTGCAGATATTATTCGGCACAGCAGTGACACTTATGCTGTTTTCCATGTGAAGTTGCTTTTTCTTTTCTCCACCTCTCATGTCGAACATCCACAGGTGGGAAATGATTTGCATTTCATGGTATTTGGTAGACGCCCTTATCCAGAACGACTTACATTTATCTCATTCATACATCTGAGCAATTGAAGGTTAACTGCCTTGCCCAAGGGCCCAACAGTGGTAGCTTGGCAGTGCTGGGGCTTGAGCTCCTGACCTTCTGATCAGTAACCCAGAGCCTTCAACCACTGAGCCACGATACCTGCTTATTACCAGTGAGCAAGGCACCGTTCCCTGTTTGCAGCACGAGGTCAAAGCAACATGGCTGCTCACACTGAGAAGAGTGTAAAGTATCCCTTCTCTACTTCTCAATGAGTTTATTAGCAGAATTGGCTTTACCTCTTTTCAGAAGGTCCAGTGTCAGAGTATTGTAACCACCAGAGGTACAGCTGTGGTTAAGTAGTGTTAAGTACTATTTACATAATATTCCTTTTTGGCCACGTAGTTCATGTGAAATACACAATCAGTAACCGGAGACTCAAACCCGGGAGCCTGTAGCTAAGAGGCAGCAGTACTACCTGTTGCACCATTAATACTTAATTGTTTGGCTGTCAAAAACCCTGTTCGCGTGTGAATGTGGTGACGTGCCTACACACCTCTGTTTATCAGTTTGGGTGGTGCAGTGGTCTGAGTGAGTTTTCACAAATGTAATGTCAGGACTGTGGTTCAAGGCCAGCCTTAGGTAGGCAAGATTTTTATATATATGTGTCAGACTTGTTGTGTAAGTGATGCAAGGGAAAAGTTAAAGCCCCTGTGGAACAGTTGTTAGTTGAAGGCACTGGCAGCTCAGAAGGCTGAAGATGAGTCCATCCTGTCCCTGCTTGAAGCACACAGGTTTGAGGCTTGGCTTGGGTAAGGTGAAAGTGCAGGAACCAGGTTGGGATCTGGCAGAGAAAGAGAGAGAAAAGCCAGTCTGTCCCACCTGGGGTTTGTGGACAGGTGAAAACAGGGGTTATGCTGCAGTGGACCATTTATATATATATGCACATATGTGTGTGTATATATCTATATACAAGTATATATTTATATTTTGTGTGTATATATATATATATATATATATATATATATATATATATATATATATATGTACTTGAGTGTGAATATGTTTTTAGATATATTAGTTATTTATACACACAAGCATGTGTTTATTTGGTTACACTAGACAACTGCATGCTACACCACTGTGTCTACTTTGCCATACTACACAACAGCTTGCTATACTCATGTCTACTTCTCTAAAGTACTGCTCACCTTACTATAGGCCTACAGCGTGACCCGAGGCCAGGCTCCCACGCCACGCCACACCGCTCTCACACTCACCAAAGTTAGAGTTACTCATATGGCTAATGCTAATGCTACATGCTATTGCCAGCTCACTATAGTAGAACAGTACCAATAGCCACTCAGGTCTGTAACTGTAAACATGTGGTTAATGTAGCTTTTTTATGAGCTTTGCCTGCTCTGACAGAGAAAACAAAAGACATACTTTTGAGGCGTGCATGTTCGTTTGTTTGTTTGCCCACTCGCCACATCGATCATGTTGAATTGGGAATTGAATTCAATTCAGTTTACTCTGTATAGCACTTTTAACAATCTCCCTAAGATGATATAAGGAAGAAATCTTGAGAGGAACCAGACTCAGAAGTCATCAGACTCACAAACTCATCTGAGTAACAACGGATAGTGGGAAAGTAAAAGAAAGTTCGTTATGGTTTTATATGAAGTCTGTTTGTTGATCTAGTCCACTGTTCACTAAAGGAGACCTGAGTGTAAAACTGTATGTGGTAATTGCAGTCCCGAGGCCATCGCAGCAGCTGTAGTCCCAGCGACCACAGCGAGAACGTCCATGTGGAATTGAAGTTAAAAACCATTTCTATGGTACTTCAAGTGGTACCGTCCTCAGCAATCTCCAGGCTGCACTAATTGGGGTCGTCCTCAGTGGCAGAATATAGCCTCCAGTTGATGAGAGCTCCATCCAGAGTCAGGGCATCAGGACGGATCAGGCATAAAGGGTCAATGTCTCTGGCATCTGCATAAAATCATATGTGGCTCGACAGAAGGAGAGAGGGAGGTAATGAGAGGGGGATTTCATTCATCAATTTGCAAATTACCATTTACAAGGTACCACCAACGCAGCATAATACCTGCCTGCTTTTGGTAAGACCAAAGCAAAAACAAAAAGGGGGCAAAAAAGTAAGATCATGTGCAGACCGAAGACTGTACAGAGTAACAGGAAAGACTCAGCGACGTCAGGACACGGATGAGTATAAACACATGTAATGAGGGGTAAACTAGGAACAGGTTCCTAGTTCCAATGACAAGACAAAAAAAAAAAAAAAGTAGTAAAAACTAAAACAAAAGCACATCCCTCCATCTGTTTTGTTCTCACTCTCTCAGCCCACTCTCAATGTCTCTTCCTTTGCATCTCTCTTCCTTTCTGTAGGTGCAGCCCAAAACTATAGTCAATTCTTCCAACAGGCCGGAGTCAAAACCAAGAAACACAGGGCTAGGAAGCTAGATAGCTAGGAAGCTAGATAGCTAGGAAGCTAGATAGCTAGGAAGCTAGATAGCTAGGAAGCTAGATAGCTAGGAAGCTAGATAGCTAGGAAGCTAGATAGCTAGGTAGCCAGATAGCTAGGAAGCCAGATAGCTAGGAAGCCAGATAGCTAGGAAGCCAGATAGCTAGGAAGCCAGATAGCTAGGAAGCCAGATAGCTAGGAAGCTAGGGCTCAGAAACACACGTCTATAGGACGAGACGTCACAGTGAGACAGACAAACATGAGCTTCCCGAGTTATCAAGAGCTAAACTGAAAAGAGATGGAAACAAATAGGATGAAATGCACATGATAAGATGTAGGCAGAGACAGGACCGGGAAGTCAAAACAAGCAAGGTCACGATAAGAGAACGGGATAATGCTGCGTTCTACCCAGGCATTTAGGGCCACTGTTGAAAAGAATAAAAATACAAGAGAATACATTCCGAGAAAGGAGAAACGTCTCAACATTTCGAGAATTCACCCTACAGGGTGTACCCCGCCTTGTGCCCGATGCTCCCTGGGATAGGCTCCAGGTTCCCTGTGACCCTGAAAAGGATAAGCGGTATAGAAGATGGATGGATTTTGAGAATTCTCAGTAATTCAAGAGCTGTAATGTTGCAGATGAACCTTGAAGGTAACCACTGCCTGAGATGGTGAATCTACCAAAAACTTACGCATAGTCCCACTTACGCATCGTTCACCTTAATGGTTTTCCACTATCCACTATAAAATATAATATTCAGTATAATATCCAGTCTAAGTATGTAACTAAGACAGTATATGAGCTACTGTATATTTCACCTTATATTTAACTTTTCAAACATAAATGGCCATCTTGTGTTTTTAACAAGGCTCATGAATCATTTTATATATGTATTATTTATGTCTGACCAAAACATGCTCTCTGCCATGCCTGTTTGTTTTTTTTTGTTTTTTTTTAAAATCCTGGGATATATAAAATCCCCGTTCCTGAGAGCGTACATAATTTGCTTCACAACCGGAAACAGTGAAAAAAAAAATCACTGCTACAGTCTTGTATATGCACTGAAAAATACTGGAGTGAAAATTACTCAAGAAAAGTAAACTTCCACGATTTTTTTTTTTTTTAACTAAGTTTATTTCAAATAAGGTTTAAATTTGACCGAGGATCATTCTGCTAAAAAAAAATTCAAATGAAAAAAGTGACAATTTTCTTGTTTCATAAGTACATTTTAATCAAGTTTGAGTTAAATGAACTGCATACATTTCAACACTGTAAAAAGTACACATCATCTGCACATTTTTATTGCTGCTTAATGGGTTCAACCAGAAACAGCACACCAATGAGTATAAGTGCAGTCACATCAGCCTTCATAAACACTGAACTGGCAAGAACCCAAGATGACTTGGGACTTGTCTGAGAAGCACAAGGAGGGTGAGCCTCAGGTTTAAAGCTGACACAAAACAATAAATATTGAAAACAACCCATCCATAACACTCAAAATGAATGCAGATTAAAGTTCTGTGAACGCATATGCAAATCGAATTCAAAAACCACACCCCCACTTTAACATGCAGTCGGTTCAAGTAAACATTACTTCTTTTTTTTTTTTTTCTTCTAGTTTTGTAAGCACTTGCAAAATAATAGTAAATTTAACCCAGTAAGTCAAATATACACTTTGTGTGGATGCCACATCCATCCATCCATACATACATCCATATATTTTCTATACCTGGAGCCTATCCCAGGGAGCATGGGGCACAAGGCGGGGTACACCCTGGACAGGGTGCCAGTCCATCGCAGGGCACAATCACATACACACTCACACACCCATTCATACACTACGGACACTTTAGACACACCAATCAGCCTACTTATCAGCATGTCTTTGGACTGGGGGAGGAAACCGGAGTACCCGGAGGAAACCCCCGCGGCACGGGGAGAACATTCAAACTCCGCACACACAAGGCAGTGGCGGGAATCGAACCCCCGACCAAGGAGGTGTGAGGCGAACGTATAGACGTACAGTATGTCGAGTTATTGGATATTTTGATCATTTTGAAAGAATATTGTAGAGTGGGTCCTAAACCTAAACTGTCAATAGAGAAAACAAAACTAAAGCACAGCCTAAACGAGGCAATCTGACTTTGTGTAAAGTGAAAACATCCTGACTGCTCTGTGGGTTTTATTTATTTTTAAAAATGATTATTTAGCATTATTTAGCATTATTTAACACAGGAGAGCTTAGTGGTTTGCACGCTTGCCTCACACCTCCAGGGTAGAGGGCTCGATTCCCGCCTCTGCCCTCCGTGCACAGACCCTCACTGCGCTCACCTTACAAGGTCGCAGGTGAGCCTGGAGCCTATCCGAGGCGACGCTCTGGACAGGATGCCAACCCACCGAAGGGCACAATCACACACATTACAGACAATTTGGAAATGCCAACCAGCGAGCTCCATGCACAGAGGGCGGAGGCGGGATTCGAACCCCCAACCCAAGAGGTGCTAACTGCAAACCACTGCATCAAGCCATGATGAAAATATTTGTAAGAAAGAAATTTCTTTACAGATGAGGCGCCAGTGTTATGTCAGTGATGATTAGTTTGCTCAACTAAAGTTAGTTTAGATGGGACCTCCCTGCCCCACAGAGTTTTACGTTTTCCCCATGCACTGGATCCTTATGATCAGCTAATTATTAAGCCCTTAACGAGTTGGACCAGGTGTGTTGAGGGTAGGGAGAACTTCAAACTGTGCAAGTCTGGGGGTCTGGGACAGGAGTTAGGGACTAAGGTCTAAAAATAATTGTATTATTTGACTTTTTGATATGCTGTCTGTTTGTGCCGGGGCCCTGACTTTTAGACCAGACTAAATATTTCTGTTCTCTTGTTGAAAATTGATGCACATAGTTTATTCAAGTTCATTCCTGTCATGAACCGCTCTTGGCCGTGATGCAGGTTCTTTCAGAGTATTGGGGAAACATTTTTCCAACAGACTGGTGAACTGGCATGGCATTTTTGCGCCATCTAGCGGTACGAATAATGAAATGTCACAGAGGGTGGTAAAACACAAAGAGTGACTAACTTATTATGAACCTTATTGATGTTTGTGGGTAAGATTCATTTGACCCTTCTTCGCAGCTACTCACCCATTAACAACTTATTTTACTGTAATGGTAAATGGTCTGCACTTATATAGCGCTTTTTTAACCTTAGCGATTTACACTGGTTCTCATTCACACACACACACCCCAATGGTAGCAGAGCTCTCATGCAACGCGATAACTTGGGGTTTCAGTGTCTAGCCCAAGGACACTTCGGTATGTGGAGTCATGTGGGCCGGGAATCAAACCGCCAACCCTACGATTAATGAACAACCCGCTCTACCACCATACTGTCCATAATGATCTTATTTACCTTACAGTAGGACACTTCCTGCTGCATCTTTATACAGTGTACTCATCAACACCACCATGGTCAATTTTCTTTTGGCCAAGTTTATAGGATGTGAAAAAATGTTCACAGGTGATGTCGTGTCCCCTCAGACCTTGTGTCATATCTAAAACCACTCACATTCCATGTTTTCTTTCAGATGTTCCACCAGCTGGATTCCACGTGCATACCTGTGTATTCCAGGCATAACTGGATGAGGTGTCACATGCCACCCATATTTTCAGTAAGCATTTCCCTGAATTGGATGGCATTTATCGCCTGAAGGAACAACAACAGAACTCCACCCATTTGACTCACATGCGAATGCGGGTGAGTGTGTCAAACCTTATAAAATTTCACACTCTGACACGTTCTCAATTGCCTTTCTGAACTACAGGGTCTAATGTGACCCTGAACAGTATCTCTGCACCCGAATGGTGTAGAGACTTTATAGAAACCTCAAATTAGTCATCTTCATTTTTCACACGTTCATATATAATCATTGTTTTCAAAGGAAGTTATGATGTTTCATGAAAAGAAAAGGAAATATATATATATATATATATATATATATATATATATATATATATATATATATATATATATATATATATACACATATATATATGATGTAATGGTATTTCAGAGACATTGAGAAGTTATTAACTCATGGCTGTAATCACAGTGCTGAAAGTTGTAGGCACTACTGTTATTTAAAAAAAATAATTAAATAATAATAATCCATCCATCCATTTTCTGTACCACTTATCCGACATGGGGACGATGGAAGCCTGGAGCCTATCCCAGGGGACTCGGGGCACAAGGTGGGGGACACCCTGGACTGGGTGCCAATCCATTGCAGGGCAAAATGGCACACACACTCCGGACAATTTAGAGATGCCAGTCAGCCTATAAGGCATGTCTTTGGACTGGTGGAGGAAACCGGAGTACCTGGGGGAGCCCCCGGAGGCACAGGGAGAACATGCAAGCTCCACACACACAGGGCTGTGGAGGGAATCGAACCCCGAACCTTGGAGGTGTGAGGCAAACATGCTAAGCACTACGCCACTACGCCACCATGCCCCCATAATAATAATAATAATAATAATAATAATAATAATAAGAAGAAGAAGAAGAAGAAGAAGAAGAAGAAGAAGAAGAAGAAGAAGAAGAAGAAGAAGAAGAAGAAGAAGAAGAAATGTCACTTATATATATATATAATGTGACAATTAGTGACATTTCTTCTTCTTCTTCTTCTTCTTCCACTTCTGCTTCTTCTTCCACTTCTTCTTCTTATATAAAAATATATACTTAAAATATATATTTTACATACTTACTTATTTAATGATTCGAGGCAGCCTTGTGTAATACTTCACTTGCTGTTACTTAGCAACCAGTGATCCTAAGATTGATAAAGATTTGGTTTAAAAACAACAACAACAATGATATCAGATACAACAGCATGGTTTCAACAGAACGCTTTTCAACCAATCAGATTGTGTGGTTGTTCCTAGCCTAATTGTTGTATAAAAAATAAAGATGTGGGAAGGCCTTTGGCACTGGTAGGGGAGTAATCTTTTTACAGTTTATCTTCCTAAATCCAAACACTTTCCAGCAGTTATTACTGTATGTGTTTCCACTTAGCTTGGTAGTTTGGTACCATCATTCTACATCAGAGAATAATGTCGTTTTTCTAATAGCTGACCGGTCCAAAAGCTATAAAATAAATGATGTGAGACAGAAGGTGAGAAATCTTGCTTCATGACACCGCTTCTCTTCAAGACCCATTAGCGCAACCACACTGTAATGAGCCCATCATATTGATTTGGGTGTATTATTATTATTATTATTATTAGTAGTAGTAGTAGTAGTAGTATTCCTCAGTCAGGAGGAAACCTATTGTTATTGTTAGTATTCTTCTTCCTCTTACTATTATTATTCTCCTTATCTCCATAAAGTGCGTAATAACTCAAGATCTCTATGGTAAAAAGTTTAGAAATTTGGTACATTGATAGTACAGGCCGCGAGTAACTTCCACACCACAAATGGCCCACGTGAGCCCATAGGTGGCGCTACATGCAACGCCCAAAGAAATCTACATGATTTTCCCTCTGCCCCATAAGTCCAAAATGTCTGAAAATTGCTATACATGCCTTAAATCTCATGGGGAGCAACAACAAAAACAGCCATTGGGGACCCATAAAGTCCTCCAGGATAGATTTCCCCTTACATAGAAATGTTTTATTATTACAAGTGAACTGTTCTTAAAGCTTTGAATGAAATACAGGTCTTTTGTTAGCTTTTTTTTTTTTTCCTCCCCCAAAGCTGTGCACATGGAGTAATGGAGAAATGTTAATAATGGAAAAACATATAGTACAACCAGCCGAGCTTTACCGTCCGTCCGTCAATCAAGGATTACGGCTCCACCCCTTTAGCACAGTTCTGACACGCTGGCAGGCTGCGAGCCAATCAGAACGCTGGCCCGTGATGTGGGCGGTCCAGTGACGTCTTAGAATATGTGATGAGAAGTGGAAAAGGTTGGGTTCACGCCACGCCTCTGCGTGAAGAATGTCATCGTCAGATTGAGACAAGTTCCGAACGTCGCGAGCGCTTTCGATTTTTAGCGTTATTATTATTATTGTTTGTTTGTTTGTTTACAGCCGGACTACATGCGGAAATGGCGTACCAGTACAGACCTCCTCAATATACCAGCACGCCGCCTGACCAAGCTTTCCTGTGGAATATATTTCAGAGGTGAGTGAAAGCACAGCCAGAGATTCCGCATTAAGAGCCCAGACCCTGAACTACTCCTGCGGCGGCTGCGAGCTTGCTTCGTGGACCTGCGTGTCAAGTTGTTGTGAACTAGTTTCACTAGATTCACGGCACAATTCACGACTAAATGCTTTTACGGAACTTCGAGCCTGTGTACAAAAATCAGAAGTTAGAAGGAGAGAGAACGCGAGAGAAAGAGTGTTGCGCGTCATTTGGTGTAACTAGTCGTTTCCTGTTTGGGTCACACATCTGGATCCGCCGCATTCTCTCAATACATACCACTATCAGTCTTTGATCAAGAGGCACACACGGTGTGAGACAGTTCTCCATTGAAGCTGCTGTTTTGTTTGAGTTAGAAATGCGGTTTTAATGTCGTACAAGCTTCACGGGATTTGCAGGAAGCAGGAAGCAGGGTGGTGCTTCTAATCTCTTCAAACCAGATGATTTTACCTAAGTGAAAGAGCATTCATTCCCCTAACGCTGAAAAGGTCCAGCAGTAGACAACAACAAGTCCAAATTCCCACAAGTCCTCAGTTATCCTGTTGACAACTAATGATTCAAATGTCCCTGGAAAGCCAGTTTCCATGGATTTGTGTGTGTGTGTTGAAAATGTTTGAGGTTTATATGTTCCATCCATTCCTTCCTTCAGGGCAATTATAGTTGTTGTTGGTGTGCACGGGTTGTTGCTAGGAAATGTGTGACTCACTGGAGAATTTCTAACAACAGTTAGTTTTTGTTCGTAACCGAGACGAATTGTAATCCGCTGATCGTAGGGTGGATGTTATTTCGTCTCGGGATATAAGTATATATAATGTACAGCGTCGTGCAGTATATTTGCAACTGTTATTCACAAAACTAACTTGTTTCGGCTTAAGATTGTCCGTGTGTGTGTGTGGAAGTACTGAAAAAGATTCAACACGGAGTGTGTAAAAGGCCTTTACATCACAGCGAAAAATTTATGTAGGAAAGCCATTTCTAAGTGCTGAAAATACCACCGATTAACATCTTTTTATAAGGATCAGTAGAATACAATTGCCTAATATCTAAAAACTTTAACTGAGTATGTGTGTACGTTTGGAGATTGTGTATGAATATGTGAGGAATTGTATCGGTAAACCAGTTAACTGTCCTGTAAGCTCTAAATTGTTGTGGCAATGGCACGTTTTACCAAATGACCGTTTCATTGAAGTAAAATGTGGATTTCTTCCATAGGGTGGACAAGGACAGGAGTGGATCGATCTCCGATACGGAGCTTCAGCAAGCTCTGTCAAATGGTACGTAGGTTTCGATACTCGTTACGCCTGTTGATGTAAGGCAGCGTTGGTCGAGCACAAAAAAAAGGCCGGGGGAAATCTGAGTGCACAAGTTGCACAAGACCGTTTCAAAATCCGGGACGTTGCGTTCAAAAATCAGCCTTACCATGGAGAAATAAAGTTCTGTATTAAATCGTCACTTAGGAATGTGACCTCCATAATGCAAAAAAAAAAAAGTCCTGTTTCTTTTAAACTTGAATGTGCTTATATGTGAAGTCCTCATGTTTTCCTCATTTGCTTACATTAAAGCCTTACTCTAAAATATACACAGTCCCTAAATCCATCCATCCATCCATCCATTTTCTATACCACTTATCCTTCTGGGTCACGGGGAATCTGGAGCCTATCCCTGGGAGCATTGGTACCCCCTGGACAGGGTGCCAATCCATCGCATCCCCATTCACACACCCTTTCATACACTTTCATGCATGTCTTTGGACTGAGGGAGAAAACCAGAGTACCCGGAGGAAACCCCCACAGCACGAGGAGAACGTGCAATTTGAACCCCCAACCCTGGCGGTGTGACGCGAACATGCTAACCACTGCCACCGTGCGCCCTACGCAGTCCATAAATCCATAATGATCAATCTTTTTCACAAAGCATTGTACGGTTATTAAGAATGAGAAAAAAGATGTACATCACACTTTGACAAGTATTTATACTATTGGTAGCAATCACAGGTTTAAGTCTTCTTGGGTATGATTCTACAAGCTTGGAGCACCTAGATTTGGGCTACACCTTCTCGCATTCACTGTATTTTTCAGGTGTCTCCAAAGATTTTCAATCGGGTTCAAGTCCGGTGTCTGGCTGAGCCGCTCAAGGAGATTGATAAGCCACTTTTGCATTGTCTTGGCACTCTCGGGCAAGTTCATCACAGATGTCTCTGTACGCTTATAAGATCATCTGTCCCTCAATCTCGACAAGCCTCCCAGTACCTGCTGATGAAAAATAACCCCACAGCATGATGTAGCTACCACCGGATGAGCGGTGTCTCGATTCATCCAGATGTAATCCTGGTCATTTTGACCACTCTAACATGAAGGCTCAATTGGTGAAGCACTGAGAAGATGGATATCCCGACTATATCCAGGGGTGTTAGCTGGACTGTTAATCATCCAGAGCTGAGCCCAGATTCTTCACCACACGTTTTTTTTTTTTCCATCTCGGCTAGTAGACAAAGTTTTGTTTTCTGGACGCTGAAGTAACTTAGCTGTCAGTATATGACACGATCAGAAACAGTTGGATTTATCGTAAAACTTGCCTCGGGTGCTGTCACTGTTTGTAGGACTACCCGACGGGTAAAATATAAAACTTTTCTAATTAGGCTAGTTTGGTGTCGCTAGCCAAGGGGAGTCACAACTAAGCTGCTACATGCAAAGTACATTTCTTTTCTTTATGCTCTGCTTATATCATGGTCACGTAAACTGGAACTCGTATAGACCTTTACACACCTTGTTTCCGCATGAGAGGATGTTACAGTTTCAGTTTCAACCTCTTTACTCATTAAAAAAAAAAAAAAATCGGCGTACATCCATTTTCCCTCACACTGACGGTCTGAGCTAGCGCTTGGTAGAATTGAGAGACTGTCAGCCAATAAGACACGAGTATTTCCATGTGTTTTCCTGTAAACCCTGTCTGATCGGTCTCGCCTCCGTTCACTGAAGATATAAAATTACAGATGGTCGTCTTTTACTGACGTTCAGTTACGTAGTGACAAACTGCTCCAAGTGGAGAATTGTTCGGGGCTAAAGAAAAAATCTTCAGGGCTACAGGCCCCAATGCCCAGGCCAGGTTACACCCCTGACTGTAGCCCAGGTCCCCAGTTTGCTCAGTTTGGTTGGGCTCCAGCTCTAGAAAGAGTTTTGATTGCTTTGAAACTATTCCATTGATTGAATGGCATTTAGGCTCAGTTTTGACTGTCATACCAAATGGTCTGAAATACTATTGCTTGACTTCTCATTTTCTCATATATCAAACTCTGCTCAACTTTATCGCAACAGCTCTCCCCTCCAGCTTTGTTTTGCCAACTCTCCTTTCTATAATGAAATATTACCCGCTCCCATTTACAAGTAATTATTTCCATCCCAATTTGTCGCTTTGCTGCCCGTGTGAATGCAGGGTTAAATCCACCCATTATACAACACTGGCATGAGTAAGGATCGACGTGTGCAAGCGTACATGACCCCCCCCCCCCCCCCCCCCCCCCCCCCAAAAAAAAAGTTCATACTCGCATGACCAAGGGCTTTCATTTAAGACTTGATTTATAATTGAAGGCATCTTTGCTTATGCAAATGCATAAGACTTTTGCAAAATCATCTCAGAATGTTATAGCTTCTTACAACCGCTTAGGAACAAAACGCCTGTGATTGGTTAGTCATGATTTTCTCTCCAAAACACGCTAAAAAAAAATTTTTTTGCGAGTAATAAATATTTAATATCGTTATCGAATATGCCAGACTTAATCTGTTTCATGAATTTATTTATTTTTTACTCCGCTATTTCTCGTCCGTGGTATGCGTTGCTGTGGTGTGGTGCGTGAGCACAGCAAAGCAGTGAGAAGGTTCAGTGTGTACTGCATAAAAGCGTCTTTGTTTCTGAGGCCAGTCCAGTGTGCTGTGCCAGATTCCATCCCTGCTAACCAACTTATTAGCAGACAGACTCACACCTATGTCTACATGCTCCCAAGACACACTACATTTCCTGACCTCACTGTGTCAGGAGAACCCACATGACTCGTATTGGGCACCAGATGTAGCCAGAACGAACTGGTATTCTCTGTTCTGGTATAATAGTCAATTTATTAATCTATCTTCTCTATATACACTCGGTGCACAATTTCTTGTTTTATTTGATACAATTTTTATTTGTATAGCACTTTTAACAATGAACATTGGAAGCGTCTTTACAGAAACATATGAACACAGGATATGGATTTTAAGTGTGTGAATCGATCCCAATTGAGCAAGCTGGTGGCGATGGTGGCTAGGAAAAACCTCCCTAAGATGATATGAGGAAGAAACCTTGAAAGGAACCAGACTCCTCAGTTGTCACTGAAAGGTCTGTTTTTGCTGTAACGTTTTCTAGTCGCAGGAGGAATCGAATGTAGAAAGTCGTTTGTCACCCCTGCAGTCCATCTCACAGCACAGCGCTTGACTCAGCAGAAAATGAGTGGATTTATTGTGTACTTTGCCCATGTTTAGTAATTACATCCAGCACAGCCTGTGGCCAAAGCCCTGCCATGACAGTCCCTGTTTCCCATTAAAGTGTCCATGAAAAGAAATTTGGCATTTTAGAGCATTTCCTATGAGTCATTTTTGTCGTAGACATAAGTAAGCCAGTATATATGAACAATATGAGAAATGTGTGTTTTATGTATGGAGTTTGTATGTGTCTGCGCTCATGGTTTCATTTCACCGCATCATTATGCGTCGGTAGTCGTTTTCCCCTTTCCTCTGTGGAATATAAAAGGCCTTACTGCGAAATTACGCAGGGTATATACTTCTGTGTCCACGTAATTGCAAACACACGAGTGCGTCGGGTGTGGGCAGTCCGATCAGTGTCCGACATCATACTTTGCACATAACTTGAATGTGTCCACTAGGGGGCAGAAAATAAAATAAAATAAAGTTTAGAGTTTCACTGCAGAGGAAATAAATACACAATAGTGGACACTGAAGATTACCGCTGAGTGTTAATGCACTGATGACATGTTGTTTTGCGTTTATACATTGGGGATTTTGTGAGATTTGAGATATTGTCCGTCACATATCAAAAGAATGTTCACGATATGACCAAAAGTTTGTGGACACTTGAGAGTCACACCCAAACGCGGGTCGTCTCCAAACTGTTGGAGTCACACCATTGTATAGGATGTATTTGTAAGCTTTAGCATTACAGTTTCCTTTCACTGGAACTGGAACCTGTTCCAGGATGCCACAAAGTGGGGTCCATGAAGACATTTGCCAGGGTTAGAGCGGAAGAACTCGAGTGGACCGCACAGAGCCCTGACCTCAACCCGTCTGAACACCTTTGGGATGAACTGGAATGCCGACTGCATCCCAGACCTCGTCACCCAGATATCAGTGCCTGACCTCACTTATTAATGAACACCAATCCCCACAGCCACGCCCCAAAATCTACTGGAAAGCGCTCTCAGAAGAGTGGAGGTTATTATAACAGCAAATGCTGTTATTCCAGATTAAATCTGGAATGGGATGTTCAACAAACACATATGAGGTGTGACGGTCAGGTGTCCACAAACCTTTGGCTATATAGTATAGTAAGAAATTCCAACCAAAGTTTCATTCATGTCAACTACAACACTAGATAATTGATGTGTAACGGTACCTAAGATTCAAACTTGAACCGATTTCAATACAATTTCCGACTCTTAGGAAGCAAAAGCTGTGCGTTACAATGTGACGAGTTTAAACATGGCTAAGCTTTTACTGGCATGACTCATAAAGGCGTGTGTCTGATTTTATTCTACTGTTAGCTGGTCGTGCTCTCAGTCATAAAGCTCTCTGTAGATCTGGATGTGTTTTTCAATCCTGTGTTCTCTACTACCGAATATGACCTTCTCAATCATGGCAGTAAATACTTTAGCACAGTGAGGAAAGGCTGAATGTAGCAGAGACTAAGCTGCATTTTTTATGCGAGCAGGCGTGGGTGTGTGTGTGTGCGTGTGGGTGTGGGTGTGTATGAGCATGAAACTTCTCTCTCTAGGTGTGATGGGTTCTGTCGGCCCATGGGAGTAAAAAAAAAAAAAAAAAAAAAAAAAAAAAAAGAGTGAACATAGCAGATTAGCGTTTGGACAGAAATCTCCGGTAGGGCCAAAAATATTCTCACCTGGTTTAAAATTCCGATTTGAATTTTTCAACATAGAGCTTAGTTTATTTAAAGCTCTGGGCCTCTGTAAATTAGAAAACAGCATAGCTGTTAGGGAAGAGTTGACAGCCAGGTTAGCCTCCATGTGCACCCACAGGGGGTCTCAGAGATCAGGTCCCCAGAAGCAGCCCAATAGTAATGTTAAATATGGGTAAACCTAAGCCACGTTCAGACTTGGGCTCTTGCAGTTGGATTGTCGAAATCCTACGGGTCTTGTTATTCCAGATGTAGGACAGAATTATGGAATCCAGTTCCCTAAAGAAAGCAGATGTGAGGAAAAATAGGGAGATTCTGGCAAAGATAGAGAAATCTGAGGAGAGAGATCGTTTTAATTGAATTTATACCCATCCCAATCATAGACGAAGGCGAAATATTCCAATTCTCTATGTTCCGTTTAAGTTTTCCAACGAACTTTGTTCATTTTGGATCTTTGGGTATTATCATTCCATTGTATAGGTACAACGGTCTTTAACAGTTTTGACCGGAGGACTTCCGAGGAAACCAGGCTTATAAACATCAGAAAGGGACATAAAATTCATTTTTGTCCAATTAGTAGTATATCCCGATGACCTACCAAAAGAAGTCTAAGAGAATGGGACTTGATCCCTCAGAATTCTGCAAGTACAATATTACCTACTCATATTATCTAATGAGTGTTTTCCTACTCCCCACTTCAAGACCCCTTACATCTGAATGATCTCTTATGCTTAGGGCGAGAGGTTCTATCGCAGTGGCGATACGGGCAGGTGAGAGGAGGAAACCCTGCTGTAGTGAGCGGTGTAAAGGGAACCTGGTTGGGATGAACCCGGTCTGGTCAGGGTGAATTATGGATGATAAATGCTTGTTTAGTCGAAAAGCCAATGCTTCAGTGATTACTTTTATATCACAGTTTTGAAGTGCAATCGGCCTACAGTATACTAGGCAAAATTTTCTCTCCCTTAGAATGAACTCATTCATCATTCTGAAAAGGAGCAGGGCACGGATGCCACGGGATCTTTTATAGAATTCGGATCTAAATCCGTCTGGCTCCGCCGTCTTGCCAGGCGGAAACAACTTAATGGCAGAGACTACATCTTCTAAAGTGAAATCAGCGTCTAAGTCTTCCCTGGCAGTGTCAGTTTAGGCATTTCGTTCAGGTCGGGATGAGTGGCATTACTATTGGAAGTGTAAAGTTCACTGTGAAAGTGATCATTAATATCCTTGGGGTTAGTCAACAGGGTGCCATCCTCCCGACTTGATGCTGTGAAGTGACCTGGATGCTTGGGCCCCTTTGAGTTGTCGTGCCAAAAGCTTATCTGGCTCGCCTCCCGTCTCAGAATGTCTTTCGTCTCTGGCAGAGGGGTTTTGCATGGCATGTACCTTCTGCTTTACCTTCCTTATCATTTGTCTGAGAGCTTGTTGTAAAATCTTGCATAGGAAGCTCCTTCACCTTTACCCTGATTGCTGCTCGTTGCATGAACTCTTCCCAACCAATGGCAAAGTATTTTTTTTTTCAATGTCATGCATACAAAACATATCTTTATGAATACATACCATATCTTTGTGTTCATATTTATACACAAAGCACAGAAGTCAAAAGACATTATGTGTGTAAATTTATTCATGCAGTGGAAGTATATTAAGTGTCCATATACTTATTCCCCTCACAGTATTTGGGAGATTCAGCACACTATGATGTTTTGTTCCACAAATAACTGGAAATTACGGACTTGTAAGCTACAGAGGGCTCCTACAGCTCCTGCTTCCAGCAGTCCTTCCACCTGCTCGATGGATCTCTTCTACAGTGCTCCAGACCATCACTCAAGTCCTCCTCCCCGTTATCGTTTCTATTATATATGACCTCATTAACATACATAACACGTACTAACTGCTCTCAAGACAGCGAGTGTTAAAGCGATCGTGGAAAAGCCCACATTAAACACCTCAGCCAGCGGCTGTCCTCCAATAGCACTTCTTTCTTTCTAAAATTCTTGAAAGACAGTCAGTTTTTGCTGTTTCTAACCCCGGACAACCTCCAGGATCTGTTCAAACTCGAAAGTGACACACTCTGCAGAAACGGCCCCTGTGGCTGTTTCTGAGAAGCTTCACACTGCTAGATAAGCCAAACTGTCATTTGTCATCTTCTATGACGTCTCTGAAGTGTTCAACATGATTCTCTCGTCCAGCCGTGGAACTAGAGGCCCAGCATGGCGGTAGTTTGCTGCTTACCTGGAGGGACAGTTGCATACGGAGGGATCCAGATTTGCGCTATGTAGACTTTCCACTGGTGCTCCACAAGTGTTTCGTCCTCTTCTGTCCTCGATCTATACCTGCTCTCTCAGTACCTATCCATACCTGCTCTCTCCGAGCCCTTCCTCTCCTTTCCTACCTCAGACACTCGTGTTTCTTCGTAGATCTTGTCTGATGGACAACTCATCATGGACGTCAGCTCATCGTCTGAAACTAAATCCCAGCAAGACTGAGCTGCTCTATACCCCATGTCAGGGTCTGGTGACCATGCCATCCGACAGTCTACAACTATCGGAAAGTTCTGGACCACCAACTATCCGTCTCTTGTTATATTCATAACCTGTTTCGGCCATGCGAGTTTCTCAGGAGGATCTAGGCTTTTCATTTCATGGAGGCCACTCGGGTGCTTGTTGTTCCAAATTGGTCCTGGAAGCTCTTCTCCTGCGTGCCACGAGAGGCCTGCAGCTGATTCATCATTGCAACTGCTCAACTTCTTTTTATCCTCCTCAAATTCTCCCAAATCACTCCATTAGCTTCCTGTAGTTGCTCACGTCGGATTCAAAACACGGATGCTTGCCCACGAACTCACAACGGACCAGTCCTGACCTATCTGAAGGCATTGATCGAAGCCTGCTCTGAACCATGTTTCCTTCAAGACTCTTAAACAACTAGACTTGACCAACCATTCCTTAAGATGCAAGGAAGATAAGCATCAAGACTGTCATCATGTCTGTCCTGGCACACAGGTTGTGGAATGAACTTCCCCTCTCTGTCCATTGAGAGCGGCAATGGGAAGGGGAGTGGATGATGTGCAGCCCAGGATTTACAAAGTTATTACTGGTAAAATTGCTGTTTTGTTTCTCTTCAATAAGAGCACTGATCTTTATCATAATACATAATATATAATAAAGGGTATATTTAGAATTTCACTTGGATGCTATCATGGATGGGTAGGTCTGTATGATTTTAGCTCGCACTCATACACCGAAAGGCAGTTCTGACTCGGGTTTGTGGTCTTTGACCTTGATTTTCCTTACTAAATATAATCCTTAATACAAATGTCGTATATCAGAGGTAATATTCATTTATTCGAGTGATTCTTGGGTCAACAAGTCTTTGGCCCGGTCTGGATCAAGGCACACTGTAGATTTAAAAACTGCACTCTGACTCTAGCTTCCTAACAAGCTGGGATATGCGAAGAAAAGAATTTCACAATACTGTAATGTACATTTGATAAATGAAAGCTTATTCCCGTTATGACACAGACTCGGATTATCATTGTGCTGCTCTAATGCCCTTTCCGTCTTATTATGTTTTTAAAATGTTTGCCTTTTCTTTCACAGGCACATGGACACCGTTCAATCCTGTGACTGTCAGATCGATTATAGGTGAGGAAATCTTCCGTGTTTTAGCATGGGTGTCTAGCCTCAGCTTTGCGTTGAACTGTTTTCCCTTGGTGCGAGTCCCTTAATTAGTTTCCCCAAGGTCTTTTAATTATAGCGCCTGTGAAATTGAAATGGGTGTTCTAGAGCTTTGTAGAGATAAATATGCCAGTATTTGTCCCTCGGATATGAAGTCCGCACTCCCCTGTTAAACCAAGCGGTTTTTGTGATGTAAAATATGACCACCATGTTAATCGTGTCACATCCTTTTCCACGTTTAATGTGATCTAGCAACCAGCAAAAATCAAGTGAAAAGCAAAGAGAAAACTTTTAGGAAAATAAATCAACAACAACAACAAAAAACAGTCAATTACCTGGTGGTCTTTTTGGCTACCGACTTCACACGTCATGATTTGGCAGTTTTATTCCTTGCAAAAATACTCCAGATCTAACAAATCACAAGCGCACAGCCCTCTTCAGATCATTCCGCAGGTTTTTCCAATCGGATTTAGATCTGGGCTCGGACTGGGCCGTTCCAAAATGTCGATCGTCTTCTGAAGCCGTTCCCTTGTTGACTTGGTAGACACAGTCATGCTGGAATGAAGAGAGGCCTGCAGGTTTTGTGGCAAAGACTAGTGCTCCAGTCCCAGCTGAAGAGATACAGCCCCATAGCATGACGCTTCCACCACCATGCTTCACCGTGAATCTGGTATATTATTACCAGAAGGTTCTCCATGGGTCTCATCAGACCATAACACATTTTACCTCATGGTTTGAGATTACTGTGTGCATTTGTGTGTTTTGGCAAAATTGAGATCATCTATCCACTTTTCCCCATAGTCTAGACATGTGAAGGATACATGAGATTGTTACATGCAGGGAGTGATCAGTACTTGCCCGGTATTGCTGCAGCTCCTTGAATGTTGCTGTATATCTATCGACTACCTCCCAGAGAAGTTTTTGTCCTCCTATATCTGGGTAATGTCACTGTAGTGCCCCATTTTTCTCCACTTATTGATGATGGCCTTCAAGGTACATCTAATGTTTGGGAAACTTTTTATTTTTTTGTACCCCTCCCCCTGATTCATACTTTTCAACAATGAGATCCAGTACAAACTGGGTTAGCTGTTTGCGCACCATGGCTTCAGCAGTCGGATGAAACCAAAAAAACGTGAAGAAAATCCTACGGAATTGAGTTTGAATGTGATTGGTTAATTCAGAGCACAGTCACATGCTCACCAGGCAACTTTAAAGTTGTTGTTTGTTTTTGTTTTTTTCTTCTCTCCATGAAGCATTCCTGTTTGTTTTCCACATTGATTTTGTTGGTTGCTAGATCACATCAAAGGTGGAAAAAGATCTGATGATTTTTTTTTAATCTTGTCACGTTAAAAAAAAACGTGCAATTGTGACAGGAGTGTGTAGACTCGTTATATCCGCCGTACATACCATGACTCGCACGAACATGGCGAACATGGGTAATGGATGAAAACGTGTTCTTTAGTGGGTATATTTTGACAGCCTCTGGGAAACTGGGAAAAGTTTTCGATGACTCATTCTATACTCATCCAATTTGTATGCAATCGAATGCTCTCTAGAACACACATCTCCCACCCATTCCAAAAAAAGCTGTGTTTACCAACCTACATTAGCAAACGGTTGGGTCATTCCTGTAGCTTCGGTCGTGCAGCTTCCCACACGTTATTTCCATTCCAAACCAGCCCTTATGTGATGATTTGAGTTCATTTATGTGTGTCTGTACTTATTCCCCCTCCAAAATCAAACACGGTATGACTCCGAAAGTATTACAGGTATCCACTGGCCATGATTGTCTACATGCAGTGATGCACAGTTGTTATACCGCTGTGTATGATCTGGCAATCCAGTGACTATTTGGAGAAATCGGAGCATGTTTGAGTGCTTTCAAACCCGTTAGTCCGATTCCTGATTGCTGGCTTTGTGCGTTTCTTCTACCACTCTTGCTGTCTTAAGTGAGCTGATATATTTTTCCAGTTACTGTAGCCACCTCCACTTCATGGAGTGATTTATGTTTTCTTCTCACTCTACCCAAATAGCCAGCAACAATAAACACATGACATCATCATTTTCTCACTATATAGCAGCCATGATCTGCTGACGTACTACTGATTTAGTACTAGTGACTTTTTGAGCGCCTACGACCCTCGATGTTTGTTTTTTAACGAAGACTTTTAAGCATGAAAAAAGTGTTGGAGGATTTTAATGAACTTTAAGCACCTGCTGTGCAAACAGCCTCAGCCAAGCTTTTGTACCGTATGACAACTCTGCTAGCTCAGGGTTTTCTTTCATCTTGCACACTTTGTAGTTATAGCCTTTCTAGTTGCTTGTCAGAGGTACAGACGTTCATTTAAACATGTATACCAGAACATTCCAGCCCTCTCTCGCTTAACTTTTCTCCAGGACGAAATCTATACAGTACGCAAAAATAGGAAAAGTGAAATATTACCAGTGGGAGGTAAATTGAGGTAGTCTCCCAGAACATAGGAACGAGGTTTTCAAACCAGGGCTGCAGATGAGATGGGAAAATATCAGACAGTATCTAGAATTGGTAGTAGCTGTTGTGGAAGTCAGCCAAGCCCTTTGACATGCTCCCTTCCTGACTGCCTTAAGAGGAAATGAATCGACATACAGAATCAATAAATGGCTCTCAAGCCATTTCACAGGCACTTTAACTAATTATTTCTAAAACAGGATCTGGTTATAGGACTAAACCGTCCCTTTGCAACAAATCATGCAAGTGGTACAGTATATTTGCGTGTCCATGATCGATTCTGGTTTCAAAACTAGATGAAGACAATCATGCCAGATGCCTTAAAATGGTTGCTGTGTGGACAGTTCGCTTCTTATGACCATTTACCTCAATCACTCATTCACCCATTCATTCACACGCCACACACCGAATCACTCAAGCACCCAATCACTTCCTTACTCACTAACCAACCTAATCACACATTCACCCTTCTGATCACACACTCACTTATTCACCCACCCATTCTTCCCCAATCATTCACCCAATCACGTCCTTACTCACTCACTCTCACACACCAACCTAATCACACATTCACCCTTCTGATCACACACTCAGTTATTCACCCACCCATTCTTCCCCACTCAATCACCCAATCACTTCCTTACTCACTCACCAACCTAATCACACATTCACCCTTCTGATCACACACTCACTTATTCACCCACCCATTCTTCCCCATTCACCCAATCACATCCTTACTCACTCATTCACTCACTCACTCACACACTCACTCACCAACCTAATCACACATTCACCCATCTGATCACATTCACGATCACATATTCACCCACCCATTCTCTCCCAATCATTCACCCAATCACTTCCTTACACTCACTCATTCACTCACTCACTCACACACTCACTCACCAACCTAATCGCATATTCCCCCACCCATTCCCCCATCATTCACCCAATCACTTCCTTACTACCACAAACTCACTCGCTCACTCACACCAACCTAATCACACATTCACCCATCTGCTCACGCACTCACTTATTCACCCACCCATTCTCTCCCCCATCATTCACCCAATCACGTCCTTACCTAATAATTCAGTCACTCACACTCAAACCCACTCACTTAAGATCATCATTCATTAATCCCTCCAAATCACTTCCTTTCCTTACTGACTCATACGCCCACCCATTTATTCACCCGCCCATTACTTATCTATTACTGTACTATTCGTTCACACCCACTCATATATTCACTTACTCACCCACTTATACACTCAAGGAGAAAAGTGAAACCGCACGCACTATAAATGCTCTCTCATCCCTCTCTTTCTCTTCTGCGATTGCTCAGCCATGTTCGACCGCGATAACAAAGGTGGAGTGAACTTTAACGAGTTTGCTGGCGTATGGAAGTACATCACCGACTGGCAGAACATCTTCCGCACTTACGACCGTGACAACTCAGGGTTCATCGACAAGAATGAGTTGAAACAGGCTCTCACCAGCTTCGGTAAGCAAAATAATGCTGATTTTATTCATCAGAGCGTGGGGCAGCGGGCCCGACGAACAGGTGAATGCCATGCTATGGGATGTTGCTTAGTTTTTTTTGGCACACGCTGAAGCTGATGTTGACAGAATAAGAGGTTTAGAAATCAATTTAAAAGCATGGCATTCCAGTGCTGAATTCTAAATATATATATAAGAAGTGTGTATATATATAAGGCTTATTATATATAATCAAATGTAGGATGGTCAAAAATTCAGGAACCTCTAGAATATGTTGAGCAAATATATCAATCTGCAAAAACACGATGCAGTGGCTGATAAACCGCGTAGAGTGTTCGGGTGAACATCATGGCCTGGGCATTCAGGGCGGTAGCCCCGAGGATTTTTTTTTCTCCACTTGGAGCAGTTTGTCACTACGTAAATCCATACAGTGAGCGCTTAGTCGTGCCTCCCCTTGGCTAACGACACCAAACTAGCCTTGTCTAGTGCCAGATAGTACGGAAGCCCTAACCGGCCATACGTTATTCATTTTTTTTCCTTTCTTGTTTTCTCTTGATCTCGACTTCATTCTTCTGTGTACTCGACAATCCTCTGTGTTTTGAATGGCGTTCTTGGTTAAATGCCCGAAATAAGGTCTGTGGCTCACACGAGCTCACGATATTTTCACATTTTATTCTACGACATAAAACACATCCGTAATACACCACTCGGGAGTGTTTTTTTTTTTTTTTTAAAGCTTTTACGTGGTTTGAAAAAGGCGGTTGCTAACAAGTGGCTAAATGGGACTACAGGGGTTCCCGGGGACGTTAAACGTCATCGCGCCGAACAGAGCAAACTCGTTGTGTTTATACTCACACTCTTACAAACCGTTCCAACTCAAACTTTCCAACCTGTAGATTTTATCCATTTATATTGTTTTCCAAAGGTAGTGTTTTTTTTTTTTGTTTTGTTTTGTTTTTTTAAGTAAAGATTGAACGTGGTGTTGGAAGCAAGTGTAAGAATCCTAAACTTTTGTTGGTCACAGAGTTTATTTTCTGCAATAATCCAAAAGCCAATGGGAAAATCCTTATGGCTTTTCGTCGAGGGAACCTGGGGTGGCCTACAAAAATACCTCATCCCCACAGGCTAGGGAAGGGGACACCCTTCTCTCTTAATGTGGAGACAAAGTCCATCTCTACAGCGCGGAATTATCACAGTTATGACGGCGAAGACGCCAAGGTGCATGAAACACCACTCCCATTCACGATGTGTGAGAGATGTGGTGAGGAAACGGCTATTGGTTATGTCGTGATCATGAGAACATCAAGTTGTATCATGAGAAAACAACAAAGAATATGAAATGTATAATGCATGGCTGCTTAGAGCTTCCGTAAGTTTATTTTATCGGTCTGACAGTCCTGAAAACAGTGAGTAAAACCCGAGGTGAGTTTTATGATAAATCCGTCAGTTTTTCACATTTTTGATGCAAGAAAAACCAAATGCATGGAGCAAATCTAATTGACGTGCATTTTTTACAGTGTTCTGATGGAGCTGATTAACAGTCCAGCCAACGCCCCTGGTGAACATGTAGACTATATGTTGTAACTAATAAATTAAGTGTATGTAATTTTACACTCCTTGGTTCCTGACTTTTCAGACACCCTGTGTATTGTAATGAATGTATAAGTTGAACAAATAAACAGAAAACGGTTAGTGTAAATAGTTAAGAAATGTTGTGGCACAAACTGTCACTTTTATATATCAAAGTTTTTTTTTTTGGGGGGGGGGAGTTTAATATACAGCAAAACGGCGATTTAAAGAAAAATCCAATGAATTCTCATTTCATTCCTAGTTTCTTTTGAATATTTGTTTATGAATTTCTCACCAAATACAATTTCTTGTATTCTACTTCATCGAAGCTTAGTAATATACAGTGCTCAAACATTTTCTTCAGCTTGTGTCACTATGTATTTCTCGTAGTGTTGTTCAAATTTGTTCCTTAAATACAGCGCCCTCCACTAATATTGGCACCCTTGGTAAATATGAGCAAAGAAGGCTGTGAGAAATTCACAAAAATACTCTGCTCTCATGGATATGAGATAGATAACCGCTCCGAGTCTTCTCCTATAACGCCTGATGAGGTTGGAGAATACACGGTGAGAGCGTTCCTCCATACAGAATCTCTCCAGATCCTTCACATTTCGAGGTCCACGCTGGTGGACTCTCCTCTTCAGTTCACCCCACAGGTTTTCTATGGGTCTCAGGTCAGGGGACTGGGATGGTCATGGCAGGACCTTGATGTTGTGGTCAGTAAACCATTTTTGTGTTGATTTTGATGATGTTTTGGATCATTGTCCTGCTGGAAGATCCAACCACGGCCCATTTTAATCTTTCTGGCAGAGGCAGTCAGGTTTTCATTTAATATCTGTTGATATTTGATAGAGTCCGTGATGCCATGTATCCTAACAAAATGTCCAGGTCCTCTGGCAGAAAAACAGCCCAAAACATTAAAGATCCTCCTCCATATTTAACCGTGGGCATGAGGTACTTTTCCATACGGCTGCCTCTCTGTGTGCTCCAAAACCACCTCTGTGTTTATTACCTAAAAGCTCTATTTTGGTTTCATCTGACCATAGAACCCGATCCCATTTGAAGTTCCAGTAGTGTCTGCACACTGAAGACGCTCGAGTGTGTTTTTGGATGAGAGTAGAGGCTTTTCTTCTTGAAACTCTTCCAAACAGCTTGTGGTGATGTCGGTGACTTCAGATTGTAGTTTTGGAGACTTTCTGACCCCAAGACGCAACTAACATCTGCAGTTCTCCAGCTGTGATCCTTGGAGATTTTTCGTCCACTCGAACCGTCCTCTTCACAGTGCGTTGAGACGATACAGACACACGTCCAATTCCAGGTCGATTCTTAACATTTCCAGTCGACTGGAACTTCTTAATTATTGCCCTGATGGTGAAATGGACATTTTCAACGCTTGTGCTATTTTCTTATAGACACGCCCCATTTTGTGAAGCTCAACAACTTTTTACGGTACATCACAGCTGTATTCCTCGCTCTTACCCATTTTTATTTGGCCTGTGTCTTACCTCATATTTATACCCCTGTGAAACAGGAAGTCATGGTTGAACAATTTCCTGTTCCTAGTCACCCAGGTGTACTAAAAATTTTTTAAATATCAATAGGAATATACTTCATATATGTTTTCCCCATGTATGAATTCATAGGGGTGCCAATAACTGTTGCACCACTAAATAATTAAAGGTTTTTTTTGTTTTTTTTTTGATAAACCTGTGTTGTTTGCAATTGTTTGATATCCACGAGAACAGACTATATTTTTGTGAATTCTTTGAACAAAAGATCAAAAGGTTAAACAATAAAGACGTTTTTTCACAGCCTTCTTTGCTCATATTCACCAAAGGGCGCCAATATTAGTGGAGGGCAGTGTCTATCTAGTAAACTTGTCTTTGATCGACGTCGCACCTGCCTCTGTTGTTGTTTGAGCTTCATGTTTGCTCTCCTCGTCCAGGGTATCGTCTCTCAGACCAGTTCTATAACACGCTGATCGAGAAGTTTGACCGGCAGAGGAAAGGGCAGGTAGCTTTCGACGACTTCATACAGTGCTGCATTGTACTACAGGTAAAACGCACAAGGCAACAAATTAACTGAATAAATAAATCGCGTTTGCGCATTCAGCTTTTCCCCTTAAGAGCACATACGTTAACGGTGAATTTTCTCCCTTTTCCCTCTACCCCAAAAATATTCAGAGGTTAACTGACGTCTTCAGGCGATACGACACGGACCAGGACGGCTGGATCCAGGTCTCCTACGAGCAGTATCTCTCGATGGTCTTCAACATCGTATAGCACAGCACAACCACACACACCAGTGCCAAACAACAAATGTCTCTCTTTCCACTGGTCTTCTGCCAGTGACACCATACACACCTCACTGAAGTATTATGGGACAGGAGATTTGCACTTCAGTGAATGGATCTTTGTGTCTGTCTGTTTTCATCTTTCTTTACGTTGTTAAACTTAATTCATGTAAAAAAAAAAAGAAAAGACGGTAATACTAAGCCCCCTTTTTTCATATTAAAGAACTCTGCGTGGTAAATCGCATCGTGTCGTAGTAACATTCAGATGCATGCCTTCTGACGTAAAACACGCCGTTACTGTGAAAGCATGCTCGAGCTCGTTCTGTCGTTTCCTATTAGAAGCCATGACCATTTTGAGAGGTGCATTTGAACACGCAGAAGAATTTGAGATCGCAGGAACAGGCACTTTTGTACTGTTGTGTGCATGAAGCTTTGCAACTGCAAAAACCTCAATGTTTTATTAAAAAAAAAAAAAAAAAAAAAAATGAACCATTCAATAATGTCTTATTAGCCTTTTTGTATTTCTTTCTGCGGGCTCGACTTCCTTTTAAAATCTCTGAAAGAACACGGTGCGAGACATTCCTGCTACAGGCACATATATAAATATATATATATGATTCGCTGCATTTCACCAAAGGAAAACAAAAATAAATAAATTCTGTGTACTGATTGACCAATCAGCGGCAGATATGTATGTGGAAATTTTGTCTCTTTGCTAAATAAATATTTGTAATGGCTAATTTCTTAAAGCCTAATTCTTTATAATGCCTTTTGGAATTTTTTTTAATTTTTTTTGGCTAGTTCTATTAGCACTTAACCCATAAACCCATAAACTGCAAATAAGCGCAGTAAGAATTGTATTAAACGTTTTTTTAACAGTTTTGTCAGGTTAATTTAGTCTAACCTGATTGAGCACTTGAGCAGAATACAGTACATTATTATTATTATTATTATTATTATTATTATTATTATTATTTGCCTTGTGTAAAATAGAAGAAACATATTTTATTAAAAGCTTTTATTTAATGATATTACTGAATGCATGGACATGTGGAGCAGATCCAGAAGCACTGAAGGAAGGAAAATAATTTCTTCTATTAGTACAATGTTTGAATAGCGTTTAAAAACATTGCACCACGTCGTCGGGGTTCTAAAAGTCTAGCTGGTTAATGTTATCTGAAGTAACATGCTCCACTACTTTCTGTCATCCAAAAATCTATGAAGAGCGAGAGTGTTTGTTTGTTTGTTTGTTTTGGTTTTTAAACTTTGATTACGTGGCCTCAATTTTGACTCTAGCCCTATAGCTAATTGAGCTCCCGTTCAAGACGAGGGCTTGAAAGACGTGTAGAGGGGAAAATGCCAGTAGTTTTAGCTGAAGAAAAAATCGATCGTTTTTATTATTGTTTTTTAAACAGTACTTCTTTTTTTCTTTCCCCCTCAAAGCATTTCAAAATAACTTCGAGTAATAAATGCGCCATACCACCAATGCTAATCAGTAACAATGTTACACTTTTATTTATTTTGCTGCTGTTGCCGTTGTCACTACAACAACTCCTACTACGACGACTAGTAGTCGTAGTAGGAGTGTCGTGAGCTCAACCCCCTGTACCGACCGCCAAGCTACCACTGTTGGGCCCTTGAGCAAGGCGCTCAACCCTCAACTGCTCAGATGTATAAATGAGATAAATGTAAGTCGCTCTGGATAAGTGCGTCTGCCAAAATGCCATACAATGAAGAAAAAGTACTATCAATACTGCTGCTGCTATTAAAAGTGTCAATGGTAATAATATTAATTATTCTGATGGACTGCTCATTTTCAAACTGTAGCTTAACTTGACTTTGACTCTTACAGCAGCACTTAAGGTTGTTTTTTCTCTCTCTCTCTCTCCTTTTCCCTCAACTATACACGTATTCCGAGGCTGACCTGATGTGTTGACGCGACTCAAGTCAGGCGATATGACACAGACCGGGATAGCTGGATACACGTTTCCTACACGCAGTATCTCTAATCGTGCTTCATTTTTTACCTGCCATTAAATTCATTCTTGTATTAACCATAACAAGACGTCAACCGTAGCACCACTGCTAATTTGCCATTGTTTAAAAGCGTCGTTCATTATGGAGTTACACCAGTGCGGATGTTTCCGGAAAACCCAGACAGCGAATCGGGACGACGATGGCGATGGACTTTTCGGAAAAGGTTTCTCATTTCCATCTGAACTAGATCAGTTGAACATCAGACGGAAGTTAAAAGTTAGTTCTTAAGTTATCAGTGATTTTCCTAGATTAGATTGATTCAGTGAATGTAATGGTACTAGTCCAATAGTGAAGGGAATGATGATGAGAACAGCCGAAGTAAGTGTTGGGCAGCTATAAGCATTTATAAATACCGGCAGTTTATTGGGCAGCAGGTGTAATCCATGATTTTAACTGGCATTTGAAACAGTCATGGGCTACTCAGGTTACACAGTGTGTTATAGATGTATTGTCCACGAATAAATAGCTAAAGAGAATAAATAGATCAATATCACTATTATTATTATTATTAAATTCAGTTTATTTGTATAGTCCTTTTAACAATTAATGTGTCCCAAAGCAGAGGCGATATCAGGACGAAACCTCGACTCAAAAGGGAACTCGTTCTCATCTGGGTGACACCAGATAGCACGATTATAAATAATTCCCTTCTATAACGGTGTAGTACATGATCACATTTACGTAACGATTGATAAACGAGGCCCGATAGTTCCTTCTCATGGCACTGTGAATGTGAGCGCGTGTTTGTTTTAGGTCTAAATCTAAGGACCGTTACAAATTTCTAATCGGACTAGATGTGTTCATCCAGAGACGGCCGCTCTGTTCCACACCCTTAAATCTGCTTTGGCTCACTCCGAATCAAATCCCCTGTTACACACTCGTAAAACGTACGTACACTATATGGGGGAAAGTATGTGGACACCTGACTATCATATGCATATGTGGGCTTCAGGTCAAACTGCTGCCACAATGTTGAAAGCATACGATCGTGTAGAATGGTCTGGTATGCACTAGCTTTAAGATTTCCCTGCAGTGGTATTAAGAAACCTGTTCCCAAACGACAATGCCATGTTGGTGTGGAAGAACAAATAGGTTTGGGATTAATTTAAACGCCGGCTGTGCACCAGGCCTTCTGGCTTAACATCGGTGCATAACCACGCTAATGCTCTTGTGGCTGAATGAGCACAAACACCCACAGTCGCATTCCCAGAAGAATGCTGTTCTAGCAGCGTAGAGGAAGCCAACTTTGGAATGGGATTAGATAGAACGAGCACATATACAGGTGCATCTAAAAATGAAGGTGCATCTTCATTCCCCCCCCATAGTTTAATTCAAAAAGTGGAACTTTCATATATTCTAGATTCGTTACACATAGAGTGAAATATTTCAAGCCGTCTTTGTTTTAATCTTTAGGATTACGGCGTACAGCTCAGGGAAATCAAATAACCAGCATCTCAAAATATTAGAAGAAAGAATTTACAATAGAGAAATGTCGACGTTTTGAAACGTTTGTTAATGTATGCGCTCAAAACGTTTGCAGGAATTATTGCATCGATGCGGCGTGGCACGGAGGCGATCGGACTGTAGCACCGCTGAGGTGTTTGTTCTGGAAGGCCAGGTCGCGTTGATAGCGGACTTCGGCGTGTTCTGTATTGTTGGGTCTGGTGTCTCTCGTAGATTCTCTATCGAGTTCGGGTCGGCTGGACGATCGAGCACAGTAATACCACGGTGAGCAAACCAGTTACTAATAGTTTTGGCACTGTGGGCAGGTGCCGAGTCCTGCTGGAAAAGGAAATCAGCATCTCCATAAAGCTCTTCAGCAGATGGAAGCATGAAGTGCTCTAAAATCTCCTGGTAGACGCTGCATCGACTCTCGACTTGAGAAAACACACTGGACCAACACCAGCAGATGACATGGCAACCCAAATCATCACCGACTGTGGAAACTTCACACTGGACTTCAAGCAGCTTGGATTCTGTTCCTCTCCACTCTTCCTCCAGACTCTGGAACCTTGATTTCCAAATGAAACGCACCATTTACTTCCATCTTCCCTGTGATTGTGGTTGTGTACTGGAACCAGACTGAGAGATTAAAGGCTCAGGAAACCTTTGCAGGTGTTTTTAGTTCATTCGCCAGTTAGAGCTCTTCACAGGTCGACATTTCTCTATTAAAAATTCTTTATTCGAATATTATCAGCTGTAAGCTGTAATCATGATGATTAAAACTAAAACAACAACAACAAAGGCTTGAAATATTTCATTTTCTGTGTAACGAGTCTAGAATGTTCTTTATGAAAGTTCCATTTTTTGAATTAAATTATGGGGAAGAAATTGAACTATTCTAATTTTTTTTAGATACACCTGTGTGTGTGTGTGTGTGTGTGTGTGTGTATATATATATATATATATATATATATATATATATATATATATATATATATATATATATATATATATATATATATATATGATGGTCAGGTGTCTACATACTTACACATATACTTTTGGTCATAGAGTGTATTTCACACTTGTGTATTTCTGTGGGCATCCAAATTTACAGTCATTTGAAAAAATTAAGTACACCCCATGGTGGAAATTGGTGGCTTTTTGGACAAGCAAACATTTGATCGTCTTTGACACGGTGCCTATTAATAAAGTTGCTTTTTCAATCATTTATTCAACAAAAATATCAATATACATTTGATATTCCTCTGTGGAAAAAGTAAGTACACCCTTGACCTCAGAAGCTAATATTGCCCCATAGCAGAAATAACTTCTTATAGGCATTTTGCACAAGTCTCTGACATCAGCTTGCTGGAATTTTTTTTGACCAATCTTCCATGCAATATTCTTTCAGTTGCAAGATTTTTGAGAGTTTTCTTGCATGTACTGCCTGATACATATGACAGGAGTATGAATAAGACCGGGTTCCACCCGCACTCCCTAAGCAGCTTCTAATCTCTGGCACCCCATCTTGAACACCTGATTAGAATTTTATCCATCTGAAGGTGTGATATAAATGTAGGGGTGTACTTACTTTTCCCATGCGACTGATCTGATGTGTTGTTAATTTCGATTGTGAAGTGACTACAAAATGTCCGTTATGTGTCCTTTCAATGCGCATCACCTTAATTAACAAGCACTGTTTCAAAGAGGATCAAATGCTTGCTTGTCCAAATTTAGCAAATAAATAAATAATTAAAAACTCCATGAGGTGACGGTCTGTGAGAGCAAGATAGTGGATGAAACTAAGCACACTTTTTTTTTATATATATATATATATATTATCCAAACTACTTATATTACTGAAATTGTCCTCACCCAGGGCCTTACTATATAATTCTCCCTGGGCTATAATGAATCTGTTTGTCACATTCTTGTGTGCCCGTCTTTACTCATTATGTCAGAGCACTGGCACCTGTGGTTTTCTCCCCCTGTGCACAGCCTGTGCGTTGAATCAAGACAGAACAGAATGCCTTGCAAGTTAAGCACAAGACACCATTACGTTGCATAACTGTTAGTTGGGGTTTAGTTCTACTCGAGTACGTCCTTGTGTCTCAAATCACATAGCAACGTGTACAAAGGGCTGAAAGGAAAATATTAGGTAACTATTATGTTCGAACATATAAACTTGTGTGGGGGCACAACCCTGGGGTTGGGGGTTCAAATCCTACCTCTCCCCATGCTTTGGGGCTTTACTCCTGTTACTCCGGTTTCCTCCCCCTGTCCAAAGACAGATAGACATTTCCAAAGTGTCTGTAATGAATGCGATTGTGCCCTTCAATGGGTAAACACCCCATGCAGGGTGTCCCTTACCCTGTGCCCCGAGTTGCCTGGGATAGACTTCAGGCTCCCCTGTAGCCCTGTGTAGGATAAGTGGTACGGAAAATGGATGGACGGATAAAATTGTGTCGACCCTCATTAACAAACCACTGACGGACTATGTAATCTCGTGTGTCACATTTCAGTCAGGTAGCACTCAACTATGGAGTACTATGAGTGACAAATTTATCCCTCTTAAAACATCTTAGGGAGTTTTTCCTTGCCACCGTCGCCACTCAGTGGCTTGCTCAGTCGGGATAAGTTCGCACCTTTAATATCTGTATACCATGTTGATATTTCTGTAAAGCTGCTTTGAGACAATGTCTATTGTAAAAAGCGCTATACAAATTAAATTGAATTGAATTGAATTGGAATCCCACTAAAGGGATTTATCGGGAGCACTTGTCTTTGTGCACCGAGTCATGTGCTTTATTCAACGAGCAATAAGAAACAACAAAACATTTTCTCTATAGTGTCAGAATGGCTATATGACGGTGTTGGCCCCTGGTGTACTGAAGCTAACTGCTTACTATACAACAGTTACATTGCACCATTTGGTCACACAAGCTCGTCTCATCTGTCTCTTAGGAGTAGGCAGTGAAAGCCAAATTGAATTATTATAAATTGAATTAATGGTTACTTAATTAAATAATTTATATACAATTGCTACGAATGGGTCATTCCGTCTCAACTTCTAAGCTGTAGCCACTTACTGCTTTTATCACAATAGAAACAATACAAAAGGTCTGTTTATGACACTGTTCATTTGTAAAACACTGTTTGGAGAAAAATCTATTCACGCATGCCAACTATACACCTGAACCAACATGATAAACCAGGCTGGTTCTTCAAATCTGGCCCTCGAGGTCTACTGTCCTGCAGAGTTCACCTCCGACCTCGATCTCTCACTTTTTACAGAAGAATGCTACTATAGAGGACTTATTTCTGTCGAAATTTCAGGTTTGTATCTGGTCCCCCACCAGCGCTAGTCAACCCGAAAGTGAGGAAATTTGATTTTAATTGCACTGTCTTATCCATCTTCGACTGCTTACTCCGTTTCAGGGTCACGGGGAACCTGGAGCCTATCCACTCTGGACAGAGTGCCAATCCATCGCAGGGCACATACACACTCACACACCCATTCATACACTACGGACACTTTAGACACGCCTATCAGCCTACCGTGCATGTGTTTGGACTGGGGGAGGAAACCACCGGGGAGAACATGCAAACTCCGCACACACATGGCCCCGGCGGGACTCCGACCTTGATCCATCGTGCCGAAAATCGTTCCAGTTTTATTTCATCGCTCCACAGAGCAGAATCTCAAAACTTCTGTGGCTTATTTATACGATTTGTAGACAATTTTCTTGTGCTTTTGGGTCAGCAGTGGTGAACGTGTTGGAGTTCTGGCATAGAAACCTTCTGCGTTTAGTACACACCTTACTATGCTCAATGAAACCTCAGAGCCTGTTGCACCGAGTCTTGCTGCAGGTCTTTTACAGTCATGCAAGGGTTTTTCCACAACCTGCCTTCTCAGAGATCAGATTACAGCCGTTGACGGCTTCCTTTTTCTGACCCTAGCCAGTTCAGATATTTCACGTGTTCTAGCTCAAGCACAACCGGTGCAATTAATGAAGCCCTTAATTAGTTGCATCGGGTGTGCTTGAGATAACACCCGTTTTGCATATTTGTGCTGTCGTGAGGGATTCTATCCAGGGGTTGAATAATTGTAAAACTGGGAAATCATTGCAAGTTGCATTTTCAGTTGAATTTGGGGAAACCACTTGAAGCATTCGTTGTGTTGAACTATTTCAATCACTTTTGCTAGATTTGTTCAGTGCAAACAGCTGAAAGTCTGTAAATTTTGAAAATAAACCTGATTTGCAATGGGGGTTGAGTAATTTTAATGAGTAACTCATTGTTATGAATGGCTAGAAGAATTTGGCCTGCCTGTTACCTCATACTTATACCCCTGTGAAACAGGAAGTCATGGTTGAACAATTTCCTGTTCCTACACACCCAGGTGTAGTAAAACAAAATGTAAATATCACTGATATTCAAATACATTTATTTTTCTCATATGAATTCATAGAATTGCCGATAATTGTTTTGATAAAAAAAAAAGACTTTTATTTTGATAAACCTGTGTTGTTTGCAATTGTTTGATATCCATGAGAGTATTTTTCTTTTTTTTCTCTTTTCTTTTTTTTTTTTTTTTTTTTTAAAAGAAAACATCAAAAGGTTAACCAATAAATCATTTTTCACAGCCTTCTTTGCTCATATTTACCAAGGGTGCCAATATTAAGTGGAGGGTGCCAGTACCTGGAACAATGAGAAATCATCAAGTAATTCAAAAGTGGTTTTCAATACCTTAAGTGTACTTTACAGCTGATGTCAACAGAACCAGGAATAACGAACACCAGAGAGGTGTCCTTCCAGAAAGACTGCAGATGCTTCTCTCCATTACAACATTTCTTTATGGAAAGACAGTCAGGAAGAAGGAGCGATGAGCCTGTGATGGAAGTGGGAACATGGGATCTTTCTAGTAAAACTGGAGACCGTCATGAACACTCCATGAAACTTTTTACAGTAGCACATTAAGCCCTGTTAAGCCACGACGTTCAAGGAAGTCCCATTGGGGGTCAATTCTTCACATAATTACCGAGGTCTCTTTACACGGTGTTGTTAACATATGTCGAATGTTATACTTTTGTCTAGTACTTGAATGTCAGTTGTTAATGTAGCACCCACATTTCCCCTTGGGGATCAGTCAAGTATATCCATCTGTCTATCTATCTATCTGAAATTGCAAAGTTGGACATGCTCTCGGTCAATCACAATGACAATTTGTGGTGTCATGTATGGTGAAGAGGGTAAATAGTGTGACAGCATGAGAATAAATAACATTGGGAAGCTGATACAACACAAGACAAGAAGCTGAATACGTTGAACTGGAAAACCCATCCATTATAAGATCACCATATCCAAATTAATCAAACCTTGTGACAAATGGCAAAATTGCTTGTGAAAACCATAAGTCAGGTTTGAAGACCTACTTTGAAAGCCAAAGTCTGAAGCTCTTCGAAAAACCAAACGGAAATTGTAACGTCTAGTGAGATCCAAAACGCACTAGACAAAAGGTATTTCAAAATCAAAATGGTCGCAAAACTCCTCGCTCCAAATCCACCGCAAGAGGGACTCATCACAAAAGATCTGTTTTATGGAAAGGGCCATGCAATGAAGAGTTGTGAAACATTTGAGCACAAATCTAATGAGGAGAAATCGAATGGATTATGTTTTGGATGCTTGGGAAAAAAAGTACACGAGCCAACTGTCAAACCTGTCGTCCCAACCCTCCTCCTTACCCAAACCATTCACAACCTGTTACGCTTGAATCTAGGAAAGTAGCATTCAAAATGGAAACCGTTTTGAAAACCACGGAACAGGAAAAGTTTATGAAGTCATCAGTGTTGGCATTGGACTACTTAAGGGTGTGGATGCTCCAATAGCTCTGGAGCTTTGGAAATCACCGGTGAATATAGTGGACTCCATCAGCAAAATCCAGCACTGATGGGTGTTCTGCTTCGATTTCGTCAAGGTCCCTTTGCCTTCATGACTGTTAGAGAAGCTTCACCAGGTATAAGTACCAGGAAAAGACGTTAACTTTTGCACTTTTCCCGTTTCCCCAATGGAGATATCCCAAAAGATATTTTTTGGAACACAGGATGGTTGTTCACATCTTTTGAGCTGTATCGTTCCACACGTCCCAGACGGATGAGCCAAAGGTTGTTTGTGACAATAAATGGATCTGCAATAATCATTCAGTGCAGAAGAGAGAAGAGGCGTGTGCACACGGATCTAGTCCTCTGTACAAACTTTATCCATTGGATATAGACCTTGAGATTTTTAGAATTTATTTACTTTAGACCGAGGAATTTTGCCAAAGAACGGTCAGTCATCGCTCTCATTCTTGGATACATCCATGAAAAAGTGAGCCATGCTGGCAGAAATCACAACCTCCACACTTCGCCATTACTACTGCATACCTCATGCTGACTCTCCGCCACAGATGTCAACAGTCCAATCTGCCAGCTGACAGGATAACTGAATCTCCCCCCATTGACATGTCGAAATGGACCAATCCAGCTAAAACGAGGAAGGGCTGTAGTTCAAAGATGTACAGACAGGTTACGTTATACGATTATGTTGAAGGGGCCATGTCAAAGAAATCAAGTCAAGAGCTTCCATCTGGCCAAAGGTCACCTGATCAGTCACACCCAAACGATATGCTTATTGAACATACTATTCTGGATTTGCTGTTATAATAACCTCCAGGCTTCTGGGGACTAGATTGTGGAGCCCGGCTGTGAGGATTTGCCCACGAGAGCGTTAGTGATGTCAGCCACTGATTTCAAGCAAGGAGGCCTGGGGTGCAGTCAGCGTTTGAGTTCATCCCAAAGGTGTTCAGTGGGGTTGAGGTCAGGGCCACTCAAGTTCTGCTCCAGTCTTGGCAAACCAAATCTTCATGGACCTCGCTTTGCGTACAGGAGCATGGTCATGCTGGAACATGTTTGGGCCCTTAATGCTATAGCTTACAAAGACTTCCAACTTTGTTGCAACAGTTTGGGGAAGAAACCACCTATGGGTGTGATGGTCAAGTGTCCATATAGTCTTGCTTGGGAAAGTCATGATCATCCATCCATCCATCCATCCGTACTGCTTGTCGTTCAGGGTCGTGGGGAACCTGGAGCCTATCCCAGGGAGCATCGGGCACAAGGGTGCCAGGGTGCCAATCCATCATAGGGCAATCCATCCCTTTCTTGTTCTTAATTAGAATGAAGAAACTGGTACGAGTAGTGCAATTAAATTCAGCTGAGCAGCAGAAAGAGACAAATGGAGCGTGACCTCATTTTCCACACACAGGCTTTTCTGCTGGAGCTGTGACTTGCTGTCAGAAATGAGTGTCTGATCTCAGGGTACAGTGAAATGAGAGAGTATGAACAATGCTGCAGGAATGTAACACCAGCCTACGATAACGCTCTTTGTCAGCATCACGTCAGTAGTGGAAATTGCAGACTGTCACCTTCAGGCCTGTACAATTTAAAAGAAAAAACAAAAAAAAAGTACTTTAAAAGTGATTTAGCTATAATTGTTTCCTCTGTTCAAACTATAACCGTAAAATTCATTCAGTAATAAGTTCACATTTATACCAAGGGTTGCAATATTAATATGAGGTTGCACATACTGCATGTTCAGAACATCCTTTACTATAGGAGTGAAAAAAAATAAGGAAGGAAAAAAAAAATACAAATAAGCAGCTACAATTCCATTAAGCACACATTGGCCTGTTGGTAATTTGCCAGGATTGGACAACATGCATTCAGTATTATGATGCATTTCTGTCTTTGAAAGTGCAGCTCTCACAATTTCAGCATCTTTATCAGTACAACAAGGCAGCAGCTTGTATTTCAGTTTTTTTCGAACCATACGAGGCTGATTCATGCAAAAGAATTAAAGTCCCGACCAAGCACTGAGTGCATAAATTATTAAGTGCAGATTTTTCACAAGGTCAACATTTCGGCGTTATAAGTTCTTTATTAAGCCGGGGCGCACGGTGGCGTAGTGGTTAGCACGTTTGCCTCACACCTCCAGGGTCGGGGGTTCGATTCCTGTGTGTGCGGAGTTTGTATGTTCTCCCCGTGCTGCGGGGGTTTCCTCCGGGTACTCCGGTTTCCTCCCCCAGTCCAAAGACATGCATGGTCTTTGATGTCCATGATCGGCATGTCCAAAGTGTCCATAGTGTATGAGTGTGTATGTGATTGTGCCCTGCGATGGACTGGCACCCTGTCCAGGGTGTACCCCGCCTTGTGCCCCATGCTCCCTGGGATAGACTCCAGGTTCCCCGTGACCCTGAAAAGGATAAGCGGTGTAGATGATGGATGGAGCTGTAAGCTGCATTCTTACAAAAAAAAAAAAAGCTTGAAATTTTGCACTTTTTCACGATATATATATATATTTATTTATTTATTTTATGTACCTGTATATAAAATATATCAAATATATATTCCATATAAAATACATTTCTTATCTTCGCAGTTGTGTACGTTCAACAAAACATATTTATGCAGACTGATAGAAAGGGCTTTTAAGGTGTTCTGACTTGGTCTGAGGTCAGAGTTTGTGGCATGTCCCCACTTTATGCATTTAGTTGACTCGTTTTTGTTTCAAAGCAGGTGGGAAAGGGTGGCGCTAACCATCGTGGTGGATCGTTATTGCTTTGTGGCTGGTACCAGGGTTATTTCACTCCAAACCCTAGTGGTCTCTGAAAGGAGGTTCAGACCTGGCCATAGATAGAACTTTCAAGGATACTTGTACATAATTTACTACGCTTTGAATTCTAGCATCATCGTTTCGTCTTTCATTGGAAGGGAAACCATAAAAGGTTTGCTTGTTGAAATTGTTTGTTCTATGGTGGTAACTCCCATCCAGATTCCTGAAGCAGTTTTCAGTATAACTGTCAGAGAGATGCTAGTATGTACCCATCCATTTTCTGTACCGCTTATCCTACCCAGGGTCACAGGAAGCCTGGAGCCTATCCCATGGAACTTAGGTAACAAGGCAGGGCACAATTGTACACAAACAATTTGGAAATGCCAATCAGCCTGGGGGAGGAGACCTCCAACACACAAGGAGAAAATGCAATTTAATCCCTAACCCTTGGGGGTGCCAGGTAAACGTGCCAACCACTAAGCCACCATGCCCCCTCTACTATGCATGCTTCTAGTAAATACAGCATCCACAAAGCAAATTACTCGTCACAGGTCGGTTTTAAAATGCAGCTTTGACATTTTCACACAAACCACAGAGTGGTCAGATGACCTATTCGAACTGACTTGACTTATCGTCGTCACGGTGTGTACTGTAACAAAGCAGAGGAGCCAAAATTATGCACACGGTTATGTAGCACATGAAAAGTGGGGGGGGGATAATAAATGAGAAGAAGATTGAAGGCCTGTAGGCATTTCATACATGACCATGACATGTTAGACAAAGGGCGGAGTTAAAGAATCAACATCTTTTCTGTTCATCTTCTTTCATTTATTTTTATCAAGTCTCTATGAGAGTGTCGATGGTTTTAAAATGTCCGAATTTGGTCAGTTAAAATCCCAAAGTATTAAACCGTCTAAGCTTTGAAATGACATGGGCTTAGATTTCGGGCTTTTCTTAAATTTGGCGTTTGATATTGTATGTAATCTGATGCATGGGTTGCTTACTAGAGGAAGGGCTGTGTAACGGTTTAAACGGAAGCGGCATCACTGCAAAAAAAAAAAAAAAAAAAAAAAAAAAAAAAAAGTGTGAGGGGTTAATCGTTCATTTTAGGTAATATCACTGCTGTAATCGTGAATAAAACCATTTTATGTACCCATGAGTTGAGCCCAATCTCAATTGTTAAAAGCGAATGCATGTCGCTTTAGAAAACGTCAGCAACTCCGATTTGTTACGAAGCAAGCCTCCTGGAATGGGCACGAGCCCGGCGCCAACTAGAAATGCCCAACAACATACATCAACAAAAACATTTTTCACTTTCAGTTATCTGTGTCTGACAGCCTGGTATACTTCGCAGGCTAGTTCAACATTGCGCACATTCGCACGCGCCATTTAAATTGGCACATGCTTCAGAATCTCTCCAAGAACGTCTCCACACCCTGACACGCTCCGAAGAGGAAAAACAAGAGGAGGAGAAAGAAAGCTCGACTACTTCATTTGTACAGAAGTCGTGCGTGTTCCACGTACAAAAGAGCACCGATTTCACACCCGACTGATCGTGGGGAGAAAAACGGCTCTGAAAGAACGACAGGAAACTCCAGAAAAGATTTAAGCGTCTCTACAAAGGCAAGATTCAAGCTGGCGGGCCGGGTGAGGGATCTTCAGTCCCAGGACGAGGGTGGCATTCGGGAAAACGGCGACACTGTGAAAAAACCTTCCGGATTCACCCAAGAAGAGAAAATGATTGTGACTGAAATTGAGAAGGAGATTCCCATGCGTGTGTCCCTGCCTATTGAGGTGATGAGTCCTGACCAGGCATTTCCTTTCCTCAACACCACACTTGCAGATCTGGGCATTGACGAGTGAGTCCTTACGTCGTTACTAGTTTGCATATATGTTTCTGGACAACGTTAATGTTAACAGGCAATACATCTTATATATACACTGTATCTGCTAAATGAAAAGTTGTCTGGCTTAATAACATTGCAATGCATAACGACAAATTAAGCTATGACGAGGAGAATCACGATCGCAACTATTAGCAGATGATGTATGAAATGTCCGGGATGAGCCGAACATAAACACCTCGCCTGCTTGTTCGTTTACTACCCGGTGTCTGTAACGCTCATCGGGTACGTTCCGTCATTCCGTCGGTGTGAATAATATCGTGTTGATGTGCAGATCGGCAGTGAAAGAGCGTGTGGTGTGGGTGGACACCAAGCGCACAAAGGTGAGGAGCAGATCGGGGAGACTTAAAGAGAAGGAAGTGTCGGTGCTGGAGGTACGAGTGAAAGCACAACTGCCGGGTCAAGCCAAATGCCAGGAGGTTCTCTACAGCACCGAGTCACACACGGACCGCTCTTACTGCCGCAGCGGCATCATCTTCCAGCCGTGGACACGCGCTCAAACAGGTTAGGAAACCCTGAAGTTTCGTTTTGTGCGAGATGAACTAACGCACCAGACACTCGGGATTTCAGTCAGTAGAACCGATATCCCCGCACTGGAAGACCGTGTGGTGCGATTTATCAGTATGGTTGTGAAGAATTTTCCTTGTAACCAATTAACAATATTTATTTATTTATTTATTTTTTGCAGTTGACAATGAGATGGTGGAAATGACCCTGGCTTTGGATACACAATCCCATACCACAAAAGACACGTCAGAAGAGCAGTTGGAATGAACATAGATCATAATCATCATAACACACTAACATCATGCTGTTATTTGACCTTTTTAAGATATGACCGGTCTCTAACCTGCTTCTTACTGCAACACCGCTTAAATACAGACTGTTATTTCTGGGATTTTATTAAATCCTTGTCTAGGTGTAAAAATACTCGAACATTTCCCCCAAATGTGGTTACAGTTAACCACTGATAACCGCATGGAAAGATAGTAATATAACAGTAATGATCGTTTCTTCACGATCAACGTGTTTTAAAGGAGTTTCTTCTAACAGAAGCAAGTAAGGCTTAGAAGAAAAAAGAAAAAAAAAACACCTCTGCTCTTCTTTGTATAGAAAACTGAAGATTAAGCGGTGTGTCCCAGGAACGTGCAAGGAGATCAACTTCTTCTGAACATGCTTTGTGGAACTGCCGATCTCAACACGAGCCTCTATACATTTAAACGATTTCCTAAATATACGTCTTCTCTTTAAATAACCATCCCGAGTCGCTGTAGTGAGGGTTCAACGTGCTGAGTGGCCGTCTAGAGAAAAATGCTAGGCGTTTGAGAAGAACTGCATCTTTCATCGCGACGTGAACCTCCGAACATACTCAAAAGGATAGGATTTCCCGAGCTTGTTACGTATGCAGCACATCAAACTAGTATCGAAACAAGCCAAAATAACGGTTAATAAAAGAAATGTCAAATTCTTACAAAGACCAAAAATAAGAAAGAAATAAATTATAACACTGCAAAGCAAAATAGTAAAAAGAAGTGCTGAAGTGAACATAGTGACTAGTTGATTGTTAAATGTCTGCTACACTCCCCCTCCGCACCACCCCACGTTTCACTTAGTGGGTACTTCCCTAGGATTGAGCGACAGAACTGGTCATCTTTGTTCTTTGCTCAACTGGAAGTGACATCACAGCACTCTCAAATTCCGTGGAGTATCGTTGGCTGATGTCTCTGAGCAGCATGACGAGGGTGTTCTGGGTGTCTAAAAACAAAAACCATGCAGTGTAGATAAGGAGTTAAAAACCATACCCATTGCATGTGCACACAAGCACAAGAGCAAATAACAAACGCAGAATGAAACAAGAATCCTAGCACCCTCACCCGCATCGATATCCTTTGTTCCTAGTACTTGTGCTGTAGCACACAGGACCGGCTTCATATAGCTAGCAACCTACAGCGATAAATACACGAGAGATCAATACACTGATACGACGTTACAGGAGAAAAGAGGAGAACCTCGCAGGCTAGAGAACTGAACGGGCCGTTACCAGTGCTGGGTTATGGGAGTAGAGGAAAGCCAGGCAACTGTAGACGGTCTTGTTTTCCTCAAGGTCTTCCTTCAGAGGGAGACGATCCAGAAGAGCAGGAAGCACCTGGAGAATGAAGTGGTAACATTTTAATTCAGCCTGAGTGAATTCGGCGAATCTATAAATGGAGCAAAAACCCGGTGGGTTTTAGTTTGGTACCATTTCAAACACAGTAATGGTTTTATTCGTTCATTTTCATCCATCCATCCACCTACAATAACCACTTTATCCCGGTCAGGGTCGTGGTGGATCCAGAACACAGCCCAGGAACACTGGGCTTCTTAAAGCGGACAATATAAAAAACAGACTTTATAATAAATTCATAAAATATAAGTGAAATGAAATCATGTTTAATTACTATGGGTTGCATTTAATATCAATTTGAATATCTTAGTTCACCATTTCCTTAGAAAGCATTTAGCCTTTTTCCTAATATGGATCATTTTTGTGTTAGCCTACTTTTAATTAGGACTCTCTGTTGTTTAAAATATTTAAAAAGAAATATTTTACGCTTGTTTATTTATCAATTAACCAACAGCATTTATCATTGCTATTATTTTTAATTCAATTAACAGTGACCATGAGCAGAGAGCTTACATTTAACTGTTTATGACAGACCTCCTGATTAAAGCTTAAACAAAAAAACAAAAACAAAAAAAAGAGAAAAAGATTGGTATCTGGATCGGTTTCGGTCGATCGAGAGGACAAGAAGCCGGTTTCGGCTGTAAAAATCCTGATCGGAGCATCAGTCATGAACATTAAACTAAAGCGCTGTGCATCTGGCAGGTAAATAAGCTCACCCAATCACATTCTATATGAGATTATTCAGATGTATACACAATATACACAGAGCGGACTGGCTTTGGAGAATTTGGAAAATGGCTAATAGTGTAGCTTTAAATATATTTAAGAAGAGCAGACCTCTGAACATTGAGGTTTTTTGTATTTGTTTACAATGTGGAACAGGTTAACGGTTGTTTTTTTGTTTTTTTTTTGCATTCAGCCTGTAAAATGAACTGAAAAAATTCAATTTAGTTTATCAGAAGGTAAAATAATGTTATGGCTCACACTATGTTCCTAAATTCTGTCATAATTGACTAGCTCAAGTTTTCTCTTGCCTACTTGTGCGTTATATTGTGGCACGTTAACGTTACCATCTCTTTATTAAAAAAAAAAAAACAAACACACACAACAAAATAAATAAATAAATTTCAACTCTGTTCGTAAATTTTTGTAATTAGGAGCATAAGTGCTCCCAAAATAAGTTGTTACCATAGAGCCCCGAGAGAACGTATTGATTCGGGTTGTTCTAAAATCCCGTGTTAGCACCATGTAGCTCTAACCAGTCACGACTCTCGCAACCTGCGACCTCGCCTAATTTATCGTTCTCGGATCCAAACCAACATGCCGGATGGCGGTTCATCTGGGCTGGCATCTCATCGGTTACTGACGTTTCATGCACGTCCTCAAGATTTCACACGAGACAGTATAATTTTATTTTATTTTTTTTTAAATGGGGTAGCCAAAACTGGACAGGGGTGAAGACTGGACCTCTACTGCACCTCTGAGCACTCAGAGTCTGCAGTTGACTGACCGACTGCCACCGGTATGTTTAAGTACGAGTCCTGTTCGTTACTGTTTCAATGATCGGAGACTTCAAGACGCCTGAACCTCGTATCCAAGTGCTGATCGTTCATGAACATTGTTGGTGACCACTGATTTACACTGTAAATGACCACGTCCTCATAATGGAGTCACTGGTTAATTTAATCGATTGTTCCCATTTCTTCGCAAAGCTATGTCACATAAATCTGATGTCGCTGGTTAAATGAGTGGATAACTCCTCTGAGATCAATCCATCATCATCAGACACATAAAGCAGTTCTTCCCATGCTCTTTTAAAAGGCGTTTTAATGTATTTGGTATAAATTGTTCTGTCGTCGTGTTAGCTTTGCAAATCAAAAGTCATTAAGCAAAGTTCTGGTGCGAGTCACTACTGCTAGAAACGGTTGAGGCTTAAGAATTCAGAAAAGTGTACTGTGAGGTTATTGATCACAATATTATACGCTATTAAATGGCCATATCACTCTCTCACACACACAAAGGCAAATGGAATCTAATGTGCACTACCGGTCAAACGTTTAGACTTTATTTTATTCCCCCCGACACATTTTAGAATAATAAAGTCATCAAAAGTCTGGAATAACAGAAATGGAGCTATGGGAATTATGTTGTGATAATACATAAATAAATGTTGTATTTTATCATCTTCAAAGTAGACCCCCTTTTTGCCTTGGCATTTTCTCGACGGATTTCTTGACGAATTTCCCCGAGATGCTTTTTAAACAGTATTAAAGGAGTTCCCACCTACGCTGGACTCTTTATCGGCTGCTTTTCGGAATATTTTGCTCAGAGTCATCCGTTTAAAAAAAAATATTTTTCCGTAAATAAAATGTTCGTTTTTTAACAAAAGAAATTAATGTGTCGGTTTCAAACATTGACTCACACACCTTCAGATCAAAAGGCTTGTAAGATCATGAGAAACATTTCAGTCGGGTGCCCGCAAACTTTTGACCGGTAGTGTGTGCATAACTTTAAATGTGCACGGTCTCAACCAAGCACTGTGACTGATGTTTTGAATCTGGCCAACATGCCATACTCCAATACCTGCTCGAGTGGCACCCCTTCCGTGTGGCTCATGATCATCCGGCAAAGTGCAGCACACAGATTATCAATCACTCTCCTGTCCGACTCTCTGACCAGCAGGTTAGAGAAGAGAGACAGCATCATTGGGTAATCGCTGCAGGAAAATGCTGAGGAAGACCAGTGGTACAGAACCAAAACTGATTTTTCAAATGTAAAATTTTTTATACATTTATATAGATATATCAATCATATTATATTATATAGGGGAACGGTAACCTGCACTATACGGTATACTATACTGTCAAGGATACGAAGAGACGATCGGTCCAGCAGCCTGTGCTAGAGCTCCCAAGCCGAACACACTGTTATTGCGCACCTCTGCATCACTGTCTCTAACACCAGCCACGAGCACGGGCAGCAGCCGATTGGACAGCTTTCCTGCGACAGCCCTGCCTCCTGACACACCAGCCAGGGAGTGCAGTGTCTCGCTAAGCGTGCCCACAGAGAAGGAACGATCTGCCACCGTGCAGGAAGACTTCTGCAGGCCAGAGGTAAAGAAAGAGTCATGCTCGAAAAACAAGAACAATGCAGATTACTGGTGGACGACTTTTTTTTTTTTTTCCCCCTGTCCCCATAAATAAAAAGGGAGGGGTAAGACTCACAGCTTTGTTCATAATCAGGGGCAGCAAGTCATTGAGGTGAGAATAAAAGGTTTCTGCTGGTACAGCTGAAGCCAGGACAGGAATTCCCTCCCCAGCAAACTCCTGCAGCATGGCATCATACTCTGCCTAATACACACACAATTAATTAAACAAAAAAAAAAAAAAAAAAAAAAAAAGAGTCAGATCTGTCCGTGACCACAAGGCACTTGAGAAATTCCTGATTTTTTCATTTTCATTCTTCTAAACTAATAGGTAGCGAACAAGAACCTGCTGTTCTTCGTCGTCTCCTTCGTCCCCTCCTCCACCCTGGCAGACAGTCTATGAAGAAACAGGGAAGGTGACCGAGATGGAACAAACCGCGTTGCATTAAACACATTTTACACTGTGCCCGTGTGTGTATCTGGTTACTCTTAATGATTTAATGTAGAGATATATTTCATATCTATACATTAAATCATTAAGAGTAACCAGATACACACTTGGCCCTTACACAGTAGGACAGATTTTAGAACATAATCTGACTATTCAAACATTAGGCCCATTATTTAAAAGGGTACAACGGTATTTCGGCCATTTGTTTTGTCGGGTCGTCCTCACCTTCTTCTTCAGCACGTCTCGGAGGGCGTGGCTGACCTCGACCAATCGGTTCGGCGTCTGCAGCGCCTCCCCTTTGCACGATTTGATGACGCCGTTCATGGCCTCCAAAACTCCCATGACTACTTGCCGCTCGCGCTCCTGCCTCACTGCCTCCAGGAAGCAGGGCATCACCACGTCAAGCAGTTTATGTAAAGCTACAAACACATACATACGTACATACATACATACATACACACCTCCGTCGGTTATAAAAATCGATGAAATGAACGGCAGGTTCTCTAAATCACTATCCAGAGCCTAAGAATTACATTAATGGACAGAGGCACTGATTAGAGAGTAAAGAGGCACTGGGTGTGTAAACAATGGTGCCGAAGAGGGTAAGAAGAAGAGGGGAGGGTATGAAAATGAGGTGTATGAGGTGTATACCCTGATGATTAGCCTCGGTAGGATTTTCCTGCCACACTTTGTGCTGAGCTCGACAGAATTGGCCCAGGGCACCAAAGGCTGCTCTCCTCACATTCTCATGTGGAAACTGATATGCACACCACAAGTTATTACTCAAAATAACACACACTTTTCTTTTGTTTTTCCTGAGAGTTCTGTGAGCAACTTACATCACAGAGACCATAGACCTGCTCAAAGCTTGACTCCAGGAAGGGCTGGAACGCAGCACTGAGAGAGAGAGAGCGAGAGAGAGAGAGAGAGAGAGAGAGAGAGAGAGAGAGAGAGAGAGAGAGAGATGCAAATGTATGCTATCGTCAAATAACATGCGCGAGTTTCTTTAAAGGAAAATAAGCACACTTAAAAGGAAAGCGAAAGGAAATGTGTCGTGTATAAAAATTAAAAAAAAAAAACTCAAACGTTTCCGTTACCCGGTGTTAAAAGCGATTTCCCCCAGGGAGTCACAAGCATCCTCCTTCTCGTCCATGTAAGCGTTTTCCACGCTGAAGCTACAGAGAAGGAAAACGTGCTTTAAAGTCAGAGCGCTCTCTCAGAACAAGAGAAACAAACTGCAAAAGACAGAAAAGGAAAAGAACACACACCCTGCAACATCCTCCACCTCATTCTCTCCATCTTCCTCCAATACAGCATCACCACCTTCTTCATCATCGTTATCATCATCATCATCCAAGAGAACAAACTGCTTATCCTCCTCTAGATGAGTCTGTGAGGAGAGAAACAGTTATGTTATGCCCTGGGAAGTAATTAGCAAATGTACAGGGTTCAGGTACTTCGGCGGTTATTTTCACTCGTTTCTCTCTCATGCGCATTTTCACAGGGTGTTTACGATACCTCTCACACACTACCTCTCTCTCTCTCTCTCTCTCTCTCTCTCATGTAGCATTCTGGCTTTGTCTGTGTATTTCTCTCAGTCTCACAGTTTTTCTTGTTTTCTTTTTTTATCATCTTTATTCATTTAGGTGTTGTGTTTTCTTTTCTTTAAAATCAAAAGGTAAGTTAGACCCAATCTGTGACCCAATCTGAATACAATGCTCCCCCCCGCCAAAAAAAAAAAATTATTTATTTTTTTAAAAAAGAAGAAAAAAAAACAAAACTATTGGCTGATATTTAAAATTTCAGAAACCTTATATTCTTAACGAAAGCCTATCAGACTTGGAATAACAGATCCAGCGTTTTTTTGGTGAAGAATTGCCAGAGGGAACGGATGCACTAACCGTCACACCCTCTGTCGATTTTAGGGACAGGACCATCAATGTGGTGATTGCAGTGAGGTGAGGATTAATACTTTCTGGACTGATCGTGGACACAGCCGAGAACAAGCTGTACCTGAAACACACACACCCCCCAAAAAAATAAATAAATAAACACCCCAACACACACACACACACACAAAACATTTCATTTGTTGAAGGGTAAAACATGTAACTGCAAATTTCATGGCTGAACAAAACACATTAACTGGCATGTTAACTACATCTCGAGACTAAATGACACCTTTGCAGAACGGGTAAAGACAGGGCTGCACTGTATGACTTCTGCTGACGTCACAGTTATTCACATCGTATTCCTGGATAATTACCCAATCATCACTTTTTTTTCCCAAAACAAAGATTTAAATGCATTTATGCATAATAATTACTACAGATGCCCTTCAGCGACATTACTTAACAGACAGATGTATAGAAATCTAAACCACACCAGAATCGTGCCGTTTAAGCCAAGGCTATAGACAGAGGAAGAAGTTCGTACGTGCAGCGGCGCAGGTCCGGATCATCCACAGCGTCGGTAAGTTTCAGACCCAGCTGCACGCACTCTGCGGCCAGCGGCCCAAACGCGTCCTTACCGACGGTGCGGGCCAACACAGACAGTGTGTCTGAGTGGAGAAGGGTGGGAGACGGAGAGGGACAGAAAGAGAAGGTGGGTTGTTCAGATTACAAAATTTCATAAAAAGAGAACACAGAGGAAGAAGAAGAGCAGGTCCAATCCCTACCCAAGGCCTGGGTCTGCAGTGATCTCATTTCATCGCGCGTGTCTGTCAGGAAACCCTTCAAGCTCTCGATTACAGGAGGGAAATAGGGCACCATCATCTCTTTGGCAGCATTAGCTAAGAGAAAAGAACGTGAGGAAAACGCATTAATCTAGGAAAGGGAGGGATGTGCAGAGTCGAACAAATAACGAAACCGTAGCATTCGACAGAACAGGAAACGGCAAGAGAGCTTCTATTACCAGAAGCAGAGATGCATTTGGACAGAAATAAAACAAAAACTACAAAGCTATTATATAAAGTTTGTGTTACTTCGTGGCTACTCTGATTACCAATGGCTCCAATAGCACTGACAGCAAGCTCCTTGAGCTTAAGGTTGACGGTGTTGTTCAGGGCTGACAGCATGGTCTCCATAAGAGTTGGCAGGTAAGACTGAATATCATCATCTGATGGAGAGAAGAAGAAAAAAAAAAAAAGCATCCACACAACATTCGATTCGTTTTAAATGAAGTCAGCTGCTTGAAACAGCTGAAACACAAAACATCAATCAAGTGAGCTGAACATGAAAAAGCAACACATTTCTCAAAGGAGTTCATTAGCCCCTCTGACACAACATGAACGACATATCGTAATAGAAATAAACAGAGCGGCATGTCTGTAGTTCGTAACGGAAGACGCCGTAGATATCGGAATCTTGTCCTGAACCATCTTTCAGATCAAATTGAGCCACTCTTCATGCTTTACGTCCCTACTTTACACACGTACTGCATCTAGGCCTTTGAGGTCCAACCTTATACAGTACCTTGGTCAACAGACATAGTGGTCTATAAATGAACCATTTACTTACTGACTGAACCGAGTAGAGCTAAAACGGCCTCCTAAAGACTTCAACACTGTGATTAAGTTTTGTCTCGTTTAGTGAACGCCACACATTCTTACCCAGGTTCTCTAGGAAGTTCTCCAGGGCATAGAAAGCTTTGGTGATGTGGCTGATATTGGACTCGTTCAGAGAAGACAGGTATCCTAGTAACAGTGGCATCAGCTCGGCGTGGTATTTACTGATTTCAGGCTGTGATTAAAGCAAGCACGTTAAAAAGACCGCACGCCATGAATACCAGCGTATATATGGAACTGTAAACAGACACCTGCTATAAAAGCCTCTATGGTTTTCATACGTCTTACCTGCAGGTACTCCGAGAACTGACCCAGAGCAAAAAGGCCTGCACTGCGCACTATCTGGTTACTGTCTGACAGACTGCGGCACACTGTCTCCAGCAGAGACGACAGCATCCTGACACACAAGCATACGGTTTAGCAGACATTTATACGTTTATTGTGTGGAGAAAAGCAGCGGAAATGTGGAAAAGGGCCTACTTAGTGCGAATGTGGTCAGCGCAACCCTCGGCCAGCACTGCTAGACACATGACACCGCCTTTCCTCTCATAAGCGTTCTCGCTGGCCAGGCAAGCCTGAGTCAGTGGCATCTGCAGAAGAGATATCAGACGACAGAGATAACTCGGCACTGTATCAGAGCACACCACTCAGTTACTGATCGTTTCCATTTTCTTACGTCCGTCAATGGGTTCAAGTTACGGCAGAACTGGAGTGGAATGTTTAAATGATGGTACCTCTGTACCATCGATCCGAATCAAGACTCCCCCAGTGCACGTCTGATTTAACAATAATAATGAATAAGTGTTAGCGACGGATATGAAAATCATATCCTGTATAGTGATGTTCTTACGTACCAGTTGGTTGAAAAGTTTTTCAGGTGGCATATGAAGAGCCATTGTGTCGATCACCTGCAAATTTAAGATAAACAGCTCAGCTCCTAGCTTTTATTCAAAGTTAAAACGTTTTCTCGTTCCTCGGTCCTTGGTGGGTCAAGTGAATGAACGTCCTATAATCTTTTTTTTAATTCCCAAAACACAGATTTTAATTTTTTAGGATTGTGCGATGTATTTTTTTCTCTTTGTGGTCTATTTTCCCCCCCTTCTCCTTCCATCCTCTCTTGGGAGGTGGATGTCGGGACTCAGTAAGGGTGGAGGGTTGAGTGTGAATTTATGCACTATTTAAAAAAAATAAATGTTGCATGTTTTTCCTAATGCTCTATAACCAAAATCTTCAAAAGAAAAACAATAAACAACAGTCGAAAGGGAGTAAATATCAGTGTGGAAAAGGTGTAAGGGTTACCTGAGCTGCGAAGTGTTTGGGACTCTGACTGTCGCCATCACCTTCGGCGTTCTCCTCATCCTCGGGGTCCTCCTCCCCGGGTGGAGGTGTCGCACTCAAAATAGGGAACACCACTTGCAGGATTGGTGCCAAGAGCTTCTGCTTTAACACGGCCTTGAAGATGAGGAAACAGTTACGCCGTATAATGCGCTATTTTCATAGAGTATGGTTTAAAAAAAAAAAAAAAGAATCTTCCTAAATGACGTGACGTTAGCCTCGATAAATAATATCAGAGTATGGAAGGGTACCTTGCTCTTGAATCTAATGAGGAGGGCGATACAAGACAGGGTCTTGACACGAAGGGAGTTGCTGAGCGATACATCTGCGCTCACCTTAACAAAAAAAAAAAAAAAAAAAAACATACATATGTACACACACACATTCACATACAGCCAAACTGATCTTTAATACAGATGATTGGTTTATGCATCTTTTCTTCATCCTGCTCAGTGGATCTGAAGCTTATTACTGGAACACTGGAGTCAAGGCAGGAACACACCCAGGATGGGACGACATTCCATTGCAAAGCATCAGACATTCACACACTAATTCACACCTAGGGTGTGTGGTGGGGGTTTCACCAACTGTTACACTGCACCATAAGGTCTCAAGTAAGGTCTATAAAGAGATATTATTTCAGCAGCAGGAATTAAACGACAGACAAACGTGTGTAAAATGGAGACCCACCTCCAAACAGAAGCGAACGATTTCAGCGATGTGCGGCACCACAATAGCGACCTCGCTCTCCATCAACTCATCAAACACCTCCATTGCCTCACTGGCCTGATCCTGCCAAACAAAAACCCAACAAGAGTACAAACAGGTGCGCTGAATAGGCTGAAAAAACAAAACAGTGACCTGATGAGTGCTCAGATGAGTAGTTAGCACATACTTTAAATGAATAAGTAGGGTGATGAAAAAAAATCCTCTAACCTGGTCAGCCTGAATGAGGTGCTTTAGAGCAATTAACAGTTTCGGGATTAACGACCGCATCAGGCTCTGAAAAGCACGAACAACAAAAGAACGTGTCTGCACATGACGGAACTAACAGCGTTATACTTCGGACCACAAAGAGAATTCGTTTCGAACGCATGGATTTGCTAAACAGACTCGCTCAATCCGGTAAAAAAAAAAAAATGCATTTGCTTTGTAGCTAAATTAGACATAACAAACCATCTCCTCTGTGCCAGTGTAAGCCGTGATGGCAGTGAGGGTGAGGATGCAATAGTACAAAGCAGTGGTGTTGGTTACATCCTGGAGCACAGTGCCAAAGAGTTGCAGCAGCTGCTTGTAGTGGGGCTTGAAAGGTTCAGGGTTGGATTCCACAACTTTGCTCAGTAACAACAGGCCCACCTGGGAGAGAAAGATTGTTGAATAAAACACAACAAGGTTGTAGAAAGGTGTGTGTGTGGAGGGGGGGGGGGGGGGGGGGTCATTCATCATAAAACCACTCATTCATCATAAAACCACAAATGAGAATGATTACAATTGTCCATTTGTTGTGAAATAAGCTGACTAAATGATATGCTTTTGTCAATGACACCTTATATAGTCTAGTCGGAAATAATTACTGCTTTAGTGTTGAATTAATAAAACAAAAAGCAAAACTAAAAACAGTCAGAAGTCTCAACAAAAGCTTCGTATTTCGAACCTACATATTCATTCGTTCAATCTTCAGTAAACGCGTTATATATAATATATATATATAAATTATTATTAGCATGGATATGAATCTAAATAACTTTCATGTTTACATTTGAGAACTTTTTTTGCTTGTTTGTTTAATTGTGCATTTCAGCTCTGTTGCCTTTTATGGAGTTTTGCAGGTGTCACCAAATGCAAATCAGCTATGCTATGCACTGCCTGGTAGTTTATGGATGATTGTCCGTCATCAACATTTGTGCATGCATGCAAATTTAAAAAATCAGCATTTCCAGTACTTCTGTAAATCCAGTTTTTAAATAATAAAAGAAAAACGTTTGGTTTGGCAAACATTTACACACAACTTGACTAAAAAGATTAATAAATG